>NC_140174.1:32626810-32794310 GCF_963971535.1 Notolepis coatsorum | reverse complement strand
GGTGCAGTCGTAATATGGGCGAAGGCCAAACGCACGCGCGTCCACGCGCATACATGTTCCCTCGGTTGCGCACAGAAGGTGATAAGTGCCGGCAACGAGTCATTTTTGTGTCGTCGCGCCGGCACTTACCACCTAGACTTTGCATAATAATAGGATGCGCGCACTTCGGCCTCAGTGACGAAGCCCAAACGTCGTTTGACCGCGTATGCCCAGCACTGCACCCCTGGTTAGATCGGACCATGTATTGGGTTGGAGGGGGGTAAGACAGATTGGAGAGGTGTGGGGTGGATAACAAGAATGGAAGGGGGGTTGGAACATGACTGGGAGATTGTTTGAGGGGGAGGGGATCATTATTCCACAGATTCATAGGACAACCTCTAATGTTAAGAGTGAGAGGTTAATGTCTGATGGCGTGTAGTCACCTGATATAATTGGGAAGTAAATTTGAGGTTCAATCCCCAGCATGCATTGCGTTCAACAACTGAGTCAAACTGTGAGTTAAGTCTGGAGTAAGAGCTTCTTGCACTGCGGTCCGAGGCTTTCAGGCTGATTGATTGATTGATTCAAGAGGTTTATTTGTCACATACATACCAGGGCATACACTGAAATGCGGGTGGCCATGCCCGCATCGATTGTGCAATAATACTAATAATAAAATAGACGTAAAAAAACAGGTAATAGGAACCCGGACCATCAACAAATCAATCTTAACTATATTCACAGGACATACTTGACTCCTGTAAGACTGAACAGAATGGGCCTTAAACAAGACTCAAAATGCTCCCAATGTACAAATGGAGACGAAGGGACATTTATGCACATGTATTGGGACTGCCCACCAGTTAAGGCATTCTGGAAAGATGTGACCCATCAATTATCAAAACTCGTATCTTGGAATATACCAGTACACCCCTCTGTATTACTATTGAATGATGTTTTTGAGTTTGCAGTAAATCCACAGCTAAAGAGAAGAGATTGGTTTTATCGGGTATCACAGTAGCTAAAAAACTGATCGCATCACACTGGTTTCAACCGGAAAAAATTTGCAGGAAGGTTTGGTCTCTTACATATCTCGATGTGATTTATCAAGAAATATCTACAGCAAGAATTCTGGGTCTCAACGAATCCAAAATGTCAATGTGGTTAGAAGTGGTGGAGAGAGGGATCAAATTGTGATATTCCTAAGTAAGGTCTTGAATGTGAAGATAAATAACGCCCCAATGGCATGTGTTTTGGGTATAGTACCGAAAGGGATTAAACTGCCTAAATACCGGGGAATGTGGTATAGAATGGCCATGATATCAGGATGTAGAATTGCATTACGACATTGGAAATCACCTGTTGATATTACTTTTAAAGAATGGATGGAACTAATGTTCCGGACAGCATCATATGAAAGGGTGACGTATAGAGTCGCAGGGAGAGAGGATATTTTCGCTGAGGTATGGGACAGTTTTCTACACCTGACTGAACGGTCTGGGGACAAATGATTAAGATGGGATTACAATATTATCAAGGATGAATATGAAAAAGGGGATTTGATCTGATGGTACTTGTGCTTTATAATGTATTGTGTATATATGTACATATATTTTATGTCCGGATGGTGTGTCTATGGAACGGTCACTGTCTCTGTCACACTCACATGTGCGCAGGTATAGCCGCATACAAGTATCTAGGATACACATATTCATATGTGTACATAATAGGTTTACACACACTCATATACACAAGGATAAGGTATACACGTCAGGGGCACACATACATGCACATACTCATTTATAGGAAATAGGCATACACATACCTACATATACACATAGTTGAAATATAAGCTTTCACTGACACATAAGGGGGATACACATGTATATAGGAGACACACACATACGTAGCTGAGACGCACATATATATACACATCTGAAATATACACTCACATAGGGGGCAGAGGCACACATGGATACGAAACACACACAAGAGATAGGAGTACAGTCACATACCAGGAAGATGCACACACACACATATGAGGCATGTACACATGCTTACGTGATACACGTACCCACATACATGTGTCGGAGACATGCGTGCATGCATGTTATCATGCACAACTGCATATGTCTGGGGCGCTTTCTCTCACATGCAATATGGAGAAGGGTGGCATCCCGATAGAGGATGCAGCACATACCTGCTCGAAGGTAGTTCGGTCTACATGCAAGGTATATATATCAGGAATGTATACGCATAATGTATAGTATAGTATGTTTCTTTTTTCGTAAGTCTTTTTTTATTTTCCATGTCAGTTATTAATGTATTTGTATGAGTCCTTTACATGTTTTGTATGTTCTTACAAAAAAGAAAAAGGCAAATCCTGGAAATTGAATATGATGATGTGGAAAGAGATGTTTGGAATGTTGGAGAGATTTGTGCAAAAAAAAATAATATAAAAAAAAAAAAAAAAAGTGGTGGAGAGAATAAAAGCTAGCTTATAATGGTAGTGTCTGGTTAGAGTGAGGGATAATGGAGGTACTATCCAAGGAGGGGTCCGGGAGGGGGGGGTTCGAGCTGGAGCATATGTGTGTAGGGTTTTAGAAAATAGGTATTAGGGGTATATCCTGTATAAGGCATTTGTATAATTGGTAATTTCGTTGGATATACACTATATACGTTAAAATATTATTATAGACTTTTTTTTGTTTTCTGTTTCTGTACTTGCATGTCATTTTAGCCACCTTGTCTGTTAGTTTCATTATGCATTATGTGTTGAGTACTGACTTTTAATAATTTTTGTTTTGCAATAATAAAAAAAAAAAAAAAAAAAAAAAAACAGGTAATAAGAAGATATAAGATGTGCATGATAAAAATAGACATGCTAAATTCCTGAGAAGGCACTGGGTCCTATGTACACTACTATACAATATACAGTTTTAACTCATTATGCTATACTTGCTATATCTAAACCAGGGGTGGGCAATTATTTTTCCCGGGGGGCCGAATGAGCAACTGAAAATATGTTGGGGGGCCGGGCCAAAATTCCAAACTCAATTATGCATAATATAAATTTTATTTCTATATAAAAAGTAGTAAATGGCATTGTTTTGACCCCTGGTAAGAGTGTATGTTATTATTTGGCAATTAAAAGGTGAGGTTAGCTTTCAAAAATATAATTTATTCAAATAGAATTTATTTCCAAAATGATAAACAAAATGTGAAACATTAATAACAAAGGGCATTTTGAGTTTCATATACTATTGAAACAAGGATTTTCTTAGCTTTCTAAAGACATCACATCATCTTATAGCAAAAATAAACAAGACATGTCACTGAACTGTGTAAAGAAAAGTGTCCCAGTTTTGTAGCCTTTTTTACTTTACATGCCTATATTAAACATTTAATGTTTTCAGAACTGTGCAAAAAAAAGAAAAAAAAAAGATCAAGTGTCCCATTTCACTTGTTATATTTCCACATTTTAGTGTTCTTCAGTTCTTTTTTTTCATTCAGTGTGAGAAATCCAGTCTCTGTTGAGCTTTAACAAGTCCATCAAAGTCAGGTTGCATGTCTGAGGTGGAGATGCGAAGCACAGCTGCCAGATGTTCATCAGTGAGAGAGGATCTGTACCTGGACTTGGTAAACGTCATGACTGAGAATGTCTGTTCACATATGTAGGTGGATCCAAAGAGAACCAACATCGTCTGAGCATGTCTCCTAAGCGTATACTGTGCGTGTGAACGTTGACATGAAAAAAAAAAGTAAAAAAAAATAAAAAATAAAAAATTAAATAAAAATATTTTTTTTTATTTTTTTTTTATTTTTTTTTATTATCATGTAATCTTTCGCGGGCTGGTCAGAATCATCCCGCGGGGCGGGCCGTACAATGCCCAGGTCTGATCTAAACTATACTATACAAGAACCACATCGGTTCTTTCCTTAAAGTGACCTTTATATTCCTCATTCCTTTAAGTGACCTTTCCATTTAGTTTAAAGTGACATTTTGTTTAAAGCGATTGTTGGCTATATTGAATTGAAGGCTATATAGAATGTAGCCGTTAGGGCGGGTGATCAATGCAGTTTAAATTTCAAATTACAATTTTGGACTCCCACGATCATGAAAACAAGATGATCTAGATAAAAACCATTACTGTGCCACATACCGTGTTGTCTCTCGTTTTGTCTTGTCTTGTAAATGCAGCGCACCCTTCCTTCACAGCAGTGAGCGAGCAATCCTAGTAGCCATTGCTGAAGGATGATTCCTATTTTTTTTACTGCCTTCTTCTCCCTATGTGGTGCTCAGGTGGTACTTTTGCCAGAGAGTAGCGTGAGGTAAAACTGGAATGGATGGTTTGGTTCTCCATAGAAAACACCAGCTAGCTGCTAAATCCAAATGAATGCCAGCCCTAACGCGTGTAGCTTTTCTCCAACGCGTCCGTGTTTCCGGGTTCCAGTTTTGCGCTCTGATTGGCCAGGTCATGTGACATGTGCGCCAATCGTGGGACGGCAAGTTCTGCGCCTATTTCCGGGTCGAACAGCCTGCAAACTACCTAACGCCTAGTTTATCACTGGTTAAGCTTAGGCGACTCTTTCGCAGTTGGTTAAGGTTAGAGTTTGGAATCAGGGCAGGCGTTCTATCGCCATGCTCTAAAACAAACTCTAACCTTAACCAACTTCGAAAGAGTCGCCTAAGCTTAACCAGTGTAGAAACTTGTGGTCGCACGATTGGGCGTACATGTCACATGACCTGGCCAATCAGAGACGCGGAAACACGAACGCGTTGGAGAAAGGCTACAGGCAGCCCTAACATCTTAAAAATGTTGTGCAAAACCATCCTCTCATGCGTAAATGATGTGTGGTTGTTGATATGAGGTCATTTGAACAGGTAACGGGTTGCTGTTGTCCCTGTGATTAAGCATTTATTTAGCATTAGAAGCATACATTTCGCCATTATCGGTGGTAATTACAACAGAAACAAACCCTGCGTTCTAGTTTCACCTGCTTTTTAGTAAACAATTATTATTATTATTATATATTTTTTACTTTCTCTTTTTCCCCCTTTCTTTTTCCATCTTTCCCCCACCCCAATGTTAGTCGTTATGCCAATTCCCAATCCCCTTCCTGGTCATTGCGTGCTCTGCCCCCTACTGTTGTCGGTCTGGGAGGGCGGAGACTATCACATGCTTCCTCCGACACATGTGTAGCCAATCCCCACTTCTTTTCACCTGGCAGCGCGGACTCTCACTGGGGGAGTGTAACGTGTGGAAGGAGCACACTACCTCTCCCAGGACCCGACCTTGCTGTGCGGGCGCCCCGACCAAACTGTAGGAGTCGCTGTTTTACAACGACCAGGACCCACCCTGGTGTTAGTATGGACGGTCGGCCAAGCCGGAAGCACCACAGCTGGATTCAATCCCACTATCTCTGTGGTGGTAGACAGACGCTTAGTCCGCTGCGCTACCCGGCCGCCCGGTAAACAATTATTTTAGCGTTCAATCATGTAAAATAAAAAAATAAATCTCTCCAGAAATAGCACATTGAATATAGCTGGAGTGCCACAGGCAACTAGCACTGGCCCTGTGACTGGCCCCTGCTCCATGTAAACCGGTGAGTGTAGCGCCGGCGTCATCGAGCTACTCACCGATGAGATTCCGTAGAGGAATATTAGAGTAAAGACGACAAAGAAGTCACTCTTGGGGAAGAGAGCAGTGTAGGTGGCGATGATGGACATCAGAAAGGCCATGGTGGTCACCAGCGCAGCGTACAGCAGGCCCCACGACAACCTGTTGAGAAGGACACCAAGACAGTAAGAGGGATGTGGAGTAGGAGGGACACACAGGAGGGATAATTCAGATGGGAATGTGGCTCCAGAGGTGGGAGTGTTAAACTACAAAAGACCATCTATGTTCACCTGTTAAAGAGGTCCTTAGAGACTTGGAAACTGAACACACCATGCTTCCCCAATGTTTTCAACTGTTGTGGTCGCACTCACCACACCAAAAATTTTACTATTTCAGTGAATCAATAGTCTTCCTGAGTTACAAGCAGCCAGATGGTCTGTCCTCTGCAGAAAAAGGGCAGCTATGGTGTGTAAACAAAGCACAAAGTAGCAGCCCGCGGCTCCTCAGCTCACCTCAAGATTCCCCCAGACCACCCTCCACACCGTGGGACGGTGCTGTGAAACACATTGGAACCACACAATACCTAAATCTCTGCTCCTCCTCTAGGGCTGGTCCCTCTTACGTTACGTTCGGTTGATTTGGTATTTTACAATTTTACAGATGTGTGTGTAGAATTTTAAACAATAATATATCGTTCCCCAGCAGCTCCCCGCATGGATTTGTTTTGAAGAAACAAGGGGAGGGTTAACGACCCCTGCTAACCATGAACGTCAAGTTGTATCTGTTGTTGATGAAGCACATTGTGTTTGGAAAGGCAGTGGATCAGACCCAGTGGCACACAATGTAAACACAATACAGAGGCTGCCGACAGTCTTGTCGTGGTTCTCATCTTCTCATCCATTATCATGCGTTTGCAATAATCCTGCCAAGGTGTGAACCATGAATTGATAACGATATATTGATGTTGAAATTCTACATTTAGGGCCTTTAAATCAATAAAATGGTTAGTCGATAACATCCTTCTCACTAGAGAGAACAGCCCTATCCTTCTCAGTAGAGAGAACAGATCAAATCAAATCAAATTTATTTATAAGGCCCGACAACACACGTTAATGTCCCCATGGGCCGTAGAGGTCTTCTTTAAACAAGTCAAGAAGAAAACATAACAATAAGTCAAGAACAGAACAAGAACACCATAAGGTCCAAAAAATTTAAGATAAATGCAAATAAATGAAAGAATGCAAGCACTCCCAGACATACCCCACGCGAAGGTAAGGAAAAACTCACTAAAACCTAACAATAGGGAAAAAAGCTCCACAGGCAGTGTGGAGGAGAGAAACCTTAGAAGGGCCATTCAAGGGGGGATCTCCCTTCTTAGATGTTGGTGATAGTAGTGTTGCAGACGGACAGTTGGTAAGCATGCACTCATGTGTGTAGTGAAACACAGATGAGTGCATGCAATAGCAACTGAACATTTTGAAAGATTAAAGATAGAGCTAATAGCGATAGCAAATGAACATTTTGAAAGATTAAAGATAGAGCTGATAGCGGATCTATTTGAGGCACAGGGGCGGCGCAAAGAGGGTCACGTCCTCCCCGTCTTAGTCACGGGACATTCAACACTCCGGTCATTGCTCAGGGACAGCCGGAGACAGAGAACAGCCCTATCATTCTCACTAGAGAACAGCCCTATCCTTCTCACTAGAGGACAGCCCTATCCTTCTCAGTAGAGAGAACAGCCCTATCATTCTCACTAGAGAACAGTCCTATCATTCTCACTAGAGAGGACAGCCCTATCCTTCTCACTAGCGAGGACAGCCCTATCCTTCTCAGTAGAGAACAGCCCTATCCTTCTCACTAGAGAACAGCCATATCATTACCACTAGAGAACAGCCCTATCCTTCTCAGTAGAGAACAGCCCTATCGTTCTCACTAGAGAACAGCCCTATCCTTCTCAGTAGAGAACAGCCCTATCATTCTCACTAGAGAACAGCCCTATCCTTCTCAGTAGAGAGAACAGCCCTATCCTTCTCACTAGAGAACAGCCCTATCATTCTCACTAGAGAACAGCCCTATCCTTCTCAGTAGAGAACAGCCCTATCCTTCTCAGTAGAGAACAGCCCTATCATTCTCACTAGAGAACAGCCCTATCCTTCTCAGTAGAGAACAGCCCTATCATTCTCACTAGAGAACAGCCCTATCATTCTCACTAGAGAGAACAGCCCTATCCTTCTCACTAGAGAACAGCCCTATCCTTCTCAGTAGAGAACAGCCCTATCCTTCTCACTAGACAGCCCTATCCTTCTCAGTAGAGAACAGCCCTATCATTCTCACTAGAGAGAACAGCCCTATCCTTCTCACTAGAAAACAGCCCTATCCTTCTCACCAGAAGGCTGTGTCGTAGAGACCCATCATGGTCATGGTGTCCTTCAGCCGGTGCTCCTTCTCCGCCGCCACGTTGACGATGAGGAAGGTGACGAAGGGCGTGAAGGCCAGGACCAGATAGATGGAGATGAGCGCGTGGGGGAACTTCTGAACCTCCACAGAGCCTGGCTGGCCCATCATGACCACCCGCAGGTCCATTTCACTCCACACAGAGCGCTTCGTCTGCATCTGGACACAGGAGACGGGACAGACTGAGGCTGAAGGGGGAGCTCCTTCTCAGGGTATCTGCAACTTTTGCTGGCGATTAAGTTAACAGACTAGTCTAGACACGGAAAGACACCAGATACAGATGTAACGGAACGTAAGCCATTATCGTCCACTCAGAACCAACCTATCCAAATTCGGCCACGCCCCCTTTTGCGTGGCATTCTGGGGCTTTACTCAAAGCCCAGTCGGATTTTGACATTGAAAGGTAGGTGATGTGAAATAATACTTATTTTAGAGTATATATATCAAATTCCACAAGTATTCATCTATATTTAGTCATCCAAAGACTATTAGATATGAACGTATGTTACCAGTAAGAAGTGGGAATCTCTAGAATGTGTTTGGGGCGACGGGGGTCTAACGTTATGTACACTATCTTTCTGTTGTCAGTAGATGGCAGCATTGGTTTAGAAGGTGAAAATGGTATGTCAAAACAAAATGACTACAAGTCCCAAGACCTTTGGCACCTTAAGGCCCTCCCATAGTCGAGCAGACTGTACACAGAGCAGACTCCGCGGAGGTCCGCGCGGCTCTTTGAGCTTTGATCTCAGCGGACAGCAGACCCACAGGTGCGAAGCTACTATTTTCTGACTCGCGGACATCCGCGCCGCTGACTTGGTGTCAGACATCGAACTGCATTTAATGTGACGCCGATCTGCATTTTACTCTGACCACTCGCTCCGTGCCAAGAGAGATGTTTGAATGGCTTTTCTAAATGAAGTGTGTAAAATTGCCAGTTTTATTTCGAAATATTGGAAACGGAGATAACATAGAATGTTATCTCCGTTTCCAATATTTTGAAATAAAACTGGTGCTTTTATTTCATGCAATGTGTGTTTGTCATTTCAGCACCAGCGCTGTCCACCTCAAGCCTATACGGTACATTGCATCTCGCTGCCTATATACCTGTTATTCAAGTGCGTAAAACTGCCCGTTTTATTATCGAAATATTGGAAACGGAGATAACATACTCTTTATTTTGACATCGGATGACGACGACATGACAGAAGTTGAACAGCGTGGGGACAATTGTGTAAACTGGCGCGTGACATGTAGGAAATTGGTCCGCGGAGGTCCGCTCGACTATGAAGGCTCAAAGAGTCGAGTGGACCTCCGCGGAGTCTGCTCTGTGTACAGTCTGCTCGACTATGGGAGGGCCTTTAGTTCACAGGTCAGCACCGGATTAAAGGTGAGGAAAACGCGATCTGAACACGGGGGCGTTAAACTATTAATGCGACCTCAGTACAGTGACCGAGAATGGTCACCTAATTATCTTAACAAAAGTGCATCATTAGCATTATGTTTGTTGTCTAAAGGGAAACATAATGGTACAATTTAAGATTTTAAATGTTATCCGCATATAAAAGGACAAATAAAACATTTTTTAAAACAAACCTCAATGAAAACGGCGCAGGGTAAGTTATATTCGCTATTGTTATGAACGTGTTATCCACTAAATGTATTCATCTAGCTACTAACTGTGGAGACTGATGAATTACAGATAAAGAAATATAGCAGGTTTAGCAGATATAGCAGACAATTGGTTACAACAAATTTCCAAACAGGTGTTATTTGGACAAACTGACTACATATTTGGAATCTAAATGGGTACATTGTCGCCTGAAAAAAATATTAAAACTGTAAAATAATGGTCCTAGGTCATACGTTAAAACAGCGTTCGGCCTTGGTAAATAGTCGGCATATCTGCCCGACTATGAAAAAAGAACGCCAGCTAGTTGTTAGTGTGTATGTTGCATAGCAACCGCCTTGCAGTGCAGGCAGCCAGGAGCACCTACCGGTATTTTATTTTGAACATTATTATTTACTAATAAAAGAGTTACTAATAACATAAACATTTAAATTCAAGTGTGTCTTACTTTCATATTGCCATAGCCTACTTGGTAACCATTTTATAAAAGCAATAGCTCACTTCAGACTATGGCAAATGGTTAGTATACCCCGCTTCGCGTCAGGCCGAACTACGCCCCTTAGCTGTGCTATATATAACGATATACCATGGCCTGTCGTGAGATATTGCTTAAATATGCAACACCTATACAAAGGTAGAGGACCCCCCCCCCCCAACGATAAGTTTAATAAATATTGAAATGTGCAAATTGCTGCTTTTATTTGCCACCCTGGAACGTCCCATGGCTTCAACGAGAAACGCTAACAACACTGTTAGGAATCTATGCTATACCTCTCTGTACTATAAGCTGACCTTTGACATATTGCATCTCTGTGTGAACTCCTCAGCATGCAACAATGAATTGTGTGCACCATGTAACTCTGTTCCAAACCACAGTGGCTTCCTGTCATCGTGTGGGAACAAGGGACCAGCCCTGTGGGTGTCTGGGGTTACACACCTGTGGTTAACCCTTGTGGTTAACACTTAGTAGGCGAGGTCCATCGTGTTTCTGATAAGTCAAGTCTAGATACTTCCCTGTGTCAATTTATTACCTAGTGTGTATTTGTACTCTGCTGTGTAATAATAATAAAAAAAAAAACTTTATTTGTATAGCACCTTTCATACAAGAATTGCAGTTCAAAGTGCTTCACAACAGCAAAAAAGGCAGGAATAAAATGAGCAAAACAGACAAAGTCAAGGTAAGACATAGAACACCAAAACACAGTCCCCCACATTAGGATCCAACATCCCAACAGGCCTCCCTGTTTACAGCTTGACTGATAATAGACAATTGTAAAATGATAAAAGAGTAGCAAAATAGTGCAATAGTGTGTAGTGCAATAAAACAGTTAGTAAAATAGAATAGACAGAGTAAAATAATACAATGGTGCAGTTCTGAGAATAGACGTCACAAAGGCGTTGGAGCAGCCCACACCATCAACACAGGATATAAAGACAGCTGTCTCTGCCTGTACGTTACTGCAAACTTGTGCGTGGTTTAACCCTTGCACTGCCGCACTACCAAAACGGTTAACCCTTTCACTGCGACAATACACAGAAGGTTAACCCTTTCACTGCCACACAACAGCCGGCGACCGGCGATTGTGTGATAGTAAAGGGTTAACCTTCTGTTGTGTGGCAGTGAAAAAGGGTTAAGGTGCCACACAATCCTTCTGTCCAGGGGTTCCGACCCGTTGTCTCGCTAGGACAACCCCAATAATATATATATATAAGAGTAAAATGATGCAATAGTGCAGTTCTGAATTACAAAACCTGTGTACTCGATAACCTCTAGAACCTGTGACTCTGCCTTGGTGTCACTCTGTTCTCTGAGCTTGCAATTGCTTTGGGTAAAACCATTTATTGACGAACTGCTGCCACTGGTCTGCTGGTCCATCACAACCAGGGGTGCAGTCGTAATATCAGAAGTGCCTGTACGCTGTTTAAATGACGGCACGTGCACGCGCGCGGGCACAGAACAGATGATTATTATGCATAAATAGTAGGAAACATGTTTGTATAGGAAATTACTAGTTTTAGTTTAGTTTTTGTAAACATTGCCTTAAAATAGAGAAGCTGAAAAAGGTAGCAGGATGTAGCATTCAATATATAAAGAAATTATATTGTCAACAGATATGGTTGAAAAACAAACAATGTTTTAAATGTAATTGTAGATACAATATTGTAGTTACAATTTCTTTAATTGAATTAACTTAAACTAGAAAAGTAAATACAAACTAAATTAACAATGTAACTTATAGTTTACAGAAGGACAGTTTCCTTCTGAAGCACAACTTAAGAAATGTCTCATCCTTCCAGTCGGGACCATTTGTCACATAGTGAGAGCTCCACAGCTCAAGCAAACCCCCACCAATTGGTACAGGGCTTGTATTTTGGTTTTGCACTTCTCGTTCTTTGTTATGCTATTGCTATGCTATTGTGATGCAAAGACTAGGTGATAGCTGAGTACCGGTACTTGGCGCATGGCGCGACGAGTCGAGTGAAAGTTGTGAACGCATTTTTGTGTGCACGAGCGTGCACATCCGTGCGCGTACTTCTGCTCAGAAAAGTGCTGGGATGGCGTGGTACCGCATGGGACCACCACTGCACCACTGATCACAACTAAATTAATAACAAACGCTATAATTTAATTTTAAACTGAAGGACACATAAAAACAACATTTAAAAATAGTATCCCTTCACAGTTAAGTGGATTCTACAGCGGAGAGCTTTCTGCTGATCCGTCAGCTTGCCTCACCTGGATGATGGCGGCGTCAATAAGAGACTGCAGGCGGATGAAGCCAGAGTACCAGTAATTGGCCGCTCTGCAGTTCACTGAGCTGGAAAAGCAGTTTGCTGGGAGAGGACAAACACAAAGACAACTTCTATTATTTACTAATGAAAGTAAGGATGGCCACTGCGGTCGGTCTGTTCAGTGCAGTATCCAATTATTAGACCGTATTACTTGAAAAGATGTGGTCGCACACAATGAAATAGTTATTTTATTCTCATGCCTGTGATAGAAAGAATGCTTTCAGCCCTCTGGCCTTCGTCAGTGTCTGTGATAGGCACATCAAACATGCATTCAGTAAAGAATCCTTTTCATTCTGTGCGACCCAATCTTTACAAGCAACGTAACTTATTTGCTCATTCCTTTTCACACAGCCTCGACCAAGAGTTGTGCACACGTGTGCAAGACATAACACACACAAGCTTGTATTTGTGAGTTTTAAAAGTTAATGTAGGCTACATTTAGACATGTTTGTTTAAGGAAACGTCTCAGGAACCAATGGGTCCATTTACCTCAGAGTATTTTTACAAAACTTGTGATCTCATACCAGCAGTTTTTTCTTACCAATAGATTCGGTGTAATCGCTGGGTAGGGGCAGTTGGTTGTATGGGAAACGTAGTCTGTAGGAAGTAGCAGAACTGTCCATGAAGACCACGCCAACGTAGCCTGAGGGCTCATACAGGCTGGCGTTCTCCAGGTCCTCTTCACTGGAGAACATCTCCAGACGATCCTGTATGTCTGCAAATGCAAAGGAGAGGGTGTAACGTTAAACCATGCATGCCCAGTAGTGTCTGCAATCAATGGGTTTCGTATGAGGTAGTGGTGCTCCCTCGTAGGTGGAGGGCTGGTAGCTGAAACGCTGGTGAAATATAGGCTGATAGCTGAAACATGGGTGTAATATAGGCTGATAACTGAAACATGGGTGTAATATAGGCTGATAGCTGAAACATGGGTGTAATAAAGGCTGGTAGCTGAAACGTTGGTGTAATAAAGGCTGGTAGCTGAAACGTTGGTGAAATATAGGCTGATAGCTGAAACATGGGTGTAATAAAGGCTGGTAGCTGAAACGTTGGTGTAATAAAGGCTGGTAGCTGAAACGTTGGTGTAATATAGGCTAGTAGCTGAAACGTTGGTGTAATAAAGGCTGGTAGCTGAAACGTTGGTGTAATAAAGGCTGGTAGCTGAAATGTTGGTGTAATAAAGGCTGGTAGCTGAAACATGGGTGTAATAAAGGCTGGTAGCTGAAAAGCTGGTGTAATATAGGCTGATAGCTGAAACATGGGTGATATAGGCTGGTAGCTGAAACGTTGGTGTAATAAAGGCTGGTAGCTGAAACATAGGTGTAATAAAGGCTGATAGCTGAAACGTTGGTGTAATAAAGGCTGGTAGCTGAAACATGGGTGTAATATAGGCTGGTAGCTGAAAAGCTGGTGAAATATAGGCTGGTAGCTGAAACATGGGTGTAATATAGGCTGATAGCTGACACGTTGGTGTAATAAAGGCTGGTAGCTGAAACATTGGTGTAATAAAGGCTGGTAGCTGAAAAGCTGGTGTAATAAAGGCTGGTAGCTGAAACATTGGTGTAATAAAGGCTGGTAGCTGAAACGTTGGTGTAATAAAGGCGTCTCTACATTTCGTAGCCGCATTTCTGCAGACCCCTCTCTGATTGGTTGAACTCCATTTCTGCAGACCCCTCTCTGATTGGTTGAACTCCATTTCTGCAGACCCCTCTCTGATTGGTTGAGCAAAGCCCCTCTCTGATTGGTTGAGTGTGCGCATGCGCATGAGCCGCGACAAGCTCCTCCAGAAACTCCGGAGGAAACTCCGTTAAGCTCCAGAGAGAGAGGCTGAAAACCCACAGTTCTTGCCCGACGGATGGGAGCAAATCCCGGATCCGAGGTTTCTGATGACTACCCCCAAAACATGGAGGTCGCGAACGCAATTTATACGCATGGAAGTATTGATTACGCCATAACGAATCATTAAAAAAATATACCGTTAACTGGAATATGTTGTGTGTGCCTTTCTGAATATGATTTGGGAGGGTTATAATAGAAGAAAGACAGTGTAAACAATATAACGTTATGTGAATAAACCGTGAAATAATACCTAATTCCTTGGTCAATAGAAGTCTCTGTGATACTTTCTGAATATGATTTGGGAGGGTTATAATAGAAGAAAGACAGTGTAAACAATATAACGTTATGTGAATAAACCGCGAAATAATAACTAATTCCTTGGTCAATAGAAGTCTCTGTGATACTTTCTGAATATGATTTGGGAGGGTTATAATAGAAGAAAGACAGTGTAAACAATATAACGTTATGTGAATAAACCGCGAAATAACCACGAAATAACATAACGTTATGTTATATAATGTTACAATGTACAGTTTCTAACAGCTGGCTGTGTTGTGAAATGTGCATAACGCTATGAATAAACCGCGAAGTCACGGGAAATAAATAACGTTATACGCGAATCTGGTAGTACATTTCTGCTTATCTTCTTGATATGATAACATTACATCCGCCTTTTACCGCGTGACGAGCTAAACCAATCAGAGAGGGGCTTCGCTCACATGACGCTCAACCAATCATAGAGGGGCTTCGCTCAACCAATCAGAGAGGGGTCTGCAGAAATGGAGTTCAACCAATCAGAGAGGGGTCTGCAGAAATGTGGCTACGAAATGTAGAGACGCGTAATAAAGGCTGGTAGCTGAAAAGCTGGTGTAATAAAGGCTGGTAGCTGAAACGTTGGTGTAATAAAGGCTGGTAGCTGAAACGTTGGTGTAATAAAGGCTGGTAGCTGAAACGTTGGTGTAATAAAGGCTGGTAGCTGAAACGTTGGTGTAATAAAGGCTGGTAGCTGAAACGCTGGTGTAATAGGCAGGAGGTTGGATACTCACGCAGCTCCTGGGCCACCTCCTCCATGATGTGGTTGGTGACGTTGGTGATGGGAGTGTAGCCCAGCCCCTTGAAGAAGTGGTGGTCTTCACCGTCCAGCTCCATGGTGCTGATGCCTCCGTAGTAAACATGCGGGTTCAACGTGCTGATGAGGATCAGGAGGCCCAGCAGGAGCAGCGGCAGGATCAACTCCTGGAGGAGGACAAGCAAGAGTTTCACTTCTTTAGAACCTTTATTGAACCAGGCAGGTAAATTAAGAACAGATTATTATTTACAATGACGGCATGGCGAGAGGACAAAAGGGCCTCTCGAATGGTAACAGGGAAAAGGGGACAAAAATAAATAAGAAATAGAAACTAAATAAAACTAATTAAATTATAATTAAAAATGGGCGGCTAGGTGGTGTAGTGGACAAGTCACTCGCCACCAGTGTGGAGACGCTAGGATTCGCGTGTTCGAATCCAGCTCTCCACATTGTTTTTCAGTTTGGCTGGTCGTCCGCAGTAATACACATTGGCCGTATTACGGGGAGGGAAAACTGAAGGGTGGGGATCGAACGTTGTGAACAAGCGACTCCTACAAGTCGGTTGGTGCGCCTGCGCAGTAGAATCAGGAAGTGTCGGGGGCAGCGTGAGCCTCCCACGCGTTACTCCTCGACACTGAGAGGTCGAGCTGCGCAGGTGAAAAGATGCGACTGCTGTTACCTCAAGTACCGGAGGGGACTTGTGCTATGTATGACTTAGTCCACATTGCAGCCGGCTTGTGGGAGGCAAGAAACAGCGTTCGTGACAGGGGAGGGTTGAATTGGATGATACGAAATTGGGATGGGAGAAAATATAGAAAAAATGGGAGAAAAAGTGGATCAAAAAAAAAATTATAATTAAAAATAAATGTAAATGTAATTAAAAGAACAATCCAGATAAGACTATTGGACACAGACAACACAGAGGTAAGGGAAATAATTAAAAACCCACACACAAACAAACCAAATAGAATGAAGGAGAACAGACTATTTACATGTCAGTTAAAAGGCTGGGTGCAGTTGCAAGTGTGTGTAAATAACTCTGCGATGGTCCTTAAAAGTAGTGGTGAGGGGGATCAGTGGGGGGGGGCTGAATCCAGCCACCGCTTTCACCATTTCATCAGACAAAATAACTCCCCAACAATCATTGGTTAGGGCGTGGTTTACCCACCAAAATGTCTGGTAAAACACCCTGCACTGTGTGGTTATATAAGCACATCAAGATGAGGTGCTGGACTAAACAAGTCACAGAAGAAGAGAGTGAAGCCTTTTCACACCAGGAACCACTGTTGTAGTACTCGAGTCCTGGACTGATTTTCAGGACTCGTGACTCGACTTGGACTTGAGCACTGATGACTCTTGACTTGGACTCGAGCATTGACTGCATTCGCACTCGGAAGGTGCAGACAAAGTAAATAAACTCCCTTCGAAATGGTGACCGCCGTGTCATTTATGTTTGAGTCGAGTCCGACTCGACTCTGGCTCTTCTTTGGCAACTCGGACTTGGACTCAAACACTGGGGACGCGAGACTCGACTCTGACTCGAGATTTAGTGACTTAACACTGCCTGGAACCCCATTCATACACCCTTTTTATAGACAACATTCGACATGGATCTTCATAGTCATCAATCAGAGACTGACCCCATTCACACCTGGTATTAACATGCAATCTGCATCTGGATAGATTATCTAGATAGGTGGGAAAAACACATGTTAAATACTAGTAGTGCATGGGCCTCAAATACAAGCTGTAGGAATGGTTCCAGGCAGGTGTGCAGCTCCTCTTCAGGACGGGCAGAGAGGCAAAAGCTCAAGTTCACACGAATCACGATACATGAAACCATCAGACAGCTGGTTAAAGTGTCACTGTGTGACTGTAGCGCCTGCTGGCCACGGCCTCCGTGTTTGACACATTTCCCATGAGACTCTTTGCCCCGTTCTTAAGTGTGTGCTTCTGTACACACTCCAGAGCATAATTAATAGAAAGATTAGATTACATTAAAGTCACTTTAAGACCAAATGAAATGTCTATTAAATGTTTGATTACTATGTTGTCATACAAATAGTTTTTTCCAGATACATAAAATCATATCTGAAGTTCAAAATTTTTTGGGTCACCATCATCTTGTAGGAAAAACACTGCTTCCGAAAACCAAACGGCGCACAGATCTTTTGGGGAGAGATTCCAGGAACATTCTGGATGAAAGCGCTCGCATGGACAGGTCATCGGACATTATCCCTGGAGACTTTCAAAATAAGATCTTTTACAGTTTGTGAAGAGTGATGGGTGGATGGTTGCATACCGTTGGATTGGTATGTGTATGTGTTTTGCCAACAGAAAAGACAGCAGAGTGCAATAGTCTGAGCAGCAATGCAAGGGCAGTAACCACCATGAATCAGGAATTCTACCCAAATCTGTGATGACACTGATGTGGGGGAAAAAAGGTCTATTAGAGGCTATTCCGTTCTGTACTTCACTACTGCAGACTGAATTAAAGTATTCTAAAACTAAATGTTAAAGCAGGAGAGGGCATTCTTTCTTGGGACGCAGACAATGAAAGGGAGTTTGTTTTTAGAACACTGCCTGCTTGTACTCCTGCAGTGCATCAGATCCCCCAAAACAACCCTTTAAAATTCCCCCCACAACAAATAACCATGTCCTGATAATGTCTCTGTTCAAGGACTCCCAACTCTCCTCCCCATCAACTCACGTGATAAACGACTAGAGCCATTCTCAGATTCAACACAAACCTGATGTTTACAGCTCGACCTTGAGCGAGAAAATTGAAAACACTAAATTGGGAGCCATTTGGCACGTCAAGAAACCAGAAATCAGAGCCAACGTATCCTTCAAATGGCAGATAGAGATAGATGTTTTGGGGCCTGTGTGTCTGACTCAAGTCAACTGTCTGAAGTGGATCAGACCGAACACACAACGTGTACAAACAACATCTCAGGGGACTAACACCAAAGGCCATAGGTCATCGGGCTTTGAGTCAGGCTGGCTTGCCACAAAACATTGATGATTCATTTGATTTCCACTTAAAACAACTCTGATTTAGCACATAATCTCACACACATCCAAAAACTCTTAAAACTGTTTTGCAGATTGTTCGAATCCAGCTCACAGCTCCGGGGTTGTCACCAGCTTGGCTGGCCGTTCACACTAATACAATTGGCTGTATTAGAGGGTGGGAGAAGCTGGCGGGGTGGGTCCGGGTCGTTGTAAACAGCGACTCCTACAGTTCGGTCGGGGCGCCTGCTAAGCGCGGATAGGACCTGAGTGGGATAGTGTGATCCTTCCACACGCTACGCCCTCTCAGGGAGGATCCGCGCTGCCAGGTGAAAAGAAGCGGTTGATTGGCTGGACGTGTGTCGGAGGAAGCACGTGATAGCCTCCACTCTCCCAGATGATCTGACTGTGGGGGGTAAGTGCGCAGCGACCAGTAAGGGGATTGGGAATTGGCATACGACTAACATTGGGATGGGAGAAAAATCTGAGGAAAATGGAGGGAGAAAAAGATCAATAAAAAAATTAAAAATAAACTGTTTTGCAGACATTATTCAATTATTGAGAGTAAATTACTTTGAATGGCCACCAGTGATGTCATCAGGGACATTAAATCCTTGTGTTGTGTTAATTACAGCTCAATGAAATTATAAGGTAGCAGTGCCTAAAGACAACGTATTGCCATTTCTTCATCTATTCTACATCATTTCATGGAGCTGTAATTAACACAACGCAAGGATTCAATGTCCCAGATGACATCACTGGTGGTCACATTCAAAAAAAATTGTATAGTCGACTTTGATTGGCCAAAATTTGCCGATAGTCGACTGGTAGTCAACTATTAAAAATAAATAAATAAATATATATATATATTTTTTTATCATTCCATTTGGGCTGTGGGGGTGCTTAATTAATGTCTGAAGGAGTCGACTGAAGGCTTCTTGTCCTCTGCAAAAGCATGCAATTGGTCCACTGATGGATACATCTTGATATTTGTCTAGTCTAGTGTGTTCATTAGACAGGTGAAATCCTCTTTCAGTGCCTCTGTGCCCGACAGTTAGCCTCTCTGGTATGCAAGCCATTAGTGTTAGCCACGCTTCTAGGCCTCTTTGCTTTTAGAAAGAATAAAAAAAAATTATATTATACTTTTCCCCCCCTTTTCATTCGACTAAGAGGTTTGCAGTCGACTACGGCTCCTTTTCGATCGATTAGTCGACTATTCGACTAATCGGGGTCAGCCCTAACTCATTCACTCTCGATAACGGTCAAACTAAATTAATGTGTGCAAAACAGTTTAGAGTTTTTGGATGTGTGTGAGATTACGTGTAAAATAAATCAGCATTGTTTTTCGGTGAAGTGCCCCTTTAATAACCTTTGAAAGGCTTTCCGCCAGGCCAAGACGACCGGTGACAATACAGTAGAATTGCTGGTAGCATTAAAAGCCAAAACCATGTAGTTTTGACAGCAGGTGGGAGACTAAGTGCCATGATTCTCTCTAGGCAAAAGGTACTTTAAGGTAGCACAAGGAGGATTTCAATTAAATTCCGCAGGTGCGCATTAGTTGGGAAAATAAATTGTACTTCTATGGTTGGGAGCACAAGAATCCACAACTGTTGAGTTGGGCTATAAAGATTTAGAGAGCAGATAGAACATAAAAAAAAACACCTTCCTTTGAGTGTTTTTTGAACACAAGATGATAATCGACTACATACTGTAGACTGGACCCGAGTGGCCACACCTATGTGAGGTAGGGCTCCAGTACTATGTTAGGATTAATAGGTGTCAATTAAACTCAAACTTCTTCCAATAGTTTCTTACCGGATGCATGGTCCGGACAGGTTCTTCTCTTACACAGTTACAGAAATAACCAGCACTCACAGAACTGTCCTTTAGGTACGCTTATTGAGTACGGGCAGAGACAACGTACGCATTTCAGCTATAAGCCTTCCTCAGTGTTATCCATAACAATGTGTCACCAAACAATCCTATAACAATACCAGAGCAGTTATCCTCCGTTCTGCACGGCCACTTAACGGTTTCTTAATTCCAGGAGGCCCTTGAGCGCTACTCCCGGGAGGAAGAGACGAAAACAGAGACGCATAAAAAATGCAGTAGAGCAACTTAAATCCAAATGAAAAATGCATGCAAGACGGAAAGAGAGGGAGGGGGGGGGGGGGGGGGGGGTGGAGACAGAAGGGAGGAGGAAAAAAAGAGATATAATTCAAAATCAAAATGAGGAAAGTTGAGGAGTTGTTCTACCAAGGAGAAAGGGAGAGAGAGGGTGTGGGGGTTTAGAGTGCGGGTGACATGTGACATGCGGGTTTAAGAACATGCCAAAATAAATTAAATACATTTAAATAAAGGCCCCGTTCAGCAGAATTACCCAGATAACCAAACGCAAGAGAGACCAGAGATAACAGAGAGAACAAGGTGACCGTCACAGTACACTATTAGCCCTGCAGGCACACCTCATCGCTAGGGCTGTGAGGCCCATTGAATATGAAGGTATACTATAGTCATTGGGCATATCGTCCTGCCCCCCTTCCTAAACAGCTCAGATGGATTTTGTGGCCAAGCACTGTGCTGAACACTGATGCAGTCAAAGGCTGCACAGCTGAGATCAAATTAATGGGACTATGAGTGATTCATGTGAAAATGTTGGCATCATTGAAATCAACAGCCATTCCAGGAAAAACGCCTGTATCAAGACAGAGACTCGTTTGACGTGATTACATCATGCGACTGTAGCATGCGTTTATTTAGGAGACGGCATCCTGCAGTGTCACGTTAGTCTGATGAAGAGCAGGCAGGGGTGTAAAAAGTACCCAGAAATTATACTTAAGTGAAAGTATGGGTACCGTCTCAAAATCGTACTCAAAGTAAAAGTTAGAGTATCTGGCTAAAAACACACTTGAGTAAAAGTCGAAGTTTCTACTTTTAAATGTACTTCAGTTCAGTTCAGTTCTTTTTTATTTCGGGCTTTGGACACATAACAACGGTCATTCCATAAATCGCCAAAGTTTTACCAGCTGCTATTGCAGCATTGTCCAATTGTCCGAAAAGGGCTAGAGAGAAGCACTAGGCTTGTCGGGCCCTACCTCTGAAGACTTACGTTTCATAATTTTTTGTTTTTTCATTTACATACATACATAGTACATACATATAGTACACATTACAGTACACACATATAGTATACATTACAGTACACATTACAGTATAGTATACCTGCAGTATATAATAGTATATAGTACATAAGTGTATACAGCACATATATAATGTGATATGAGATATATAGTACATGATATATACAATATAATATAGTACCATAATATAATAGTATATACTGCAAATATAGTTCAATATAATATACAAATTAATTATAATATGATTATATAATGTAATATATAACGTACAATACAGTATCATACGTATTTGTTTTTTATTAATATGCAATTAAAGCTCTTCTTCCCTTCTGTACCCATCAAAAATAGATTTTTTTAGTCTAGATTTGAATTGATTTATGTTTTCACAATATTTTAGTTCATCCTCTAGTCTAGCCCATTCCACAAGGTGGCTCCGTAAGAGGAGATACACATTCTTTTCAGGTTGGTTTTCATCACAGGTTTTTTTTTTTAAACAAACACAAACAAAACATGACAACACACGATTAGATATACAAGCATTGTAAAACAGTGTACATCAGTTAACTCATCGTTTGGATAAATGTCTTATACAAGATATACCCCTAATACCTGCTATCTATTCCCCTACACACATATGCTCCTGCTCGCACCCCCCGCCCTGGACCCCCCCATGGATAATCCATCCATTATCCTTCGCTCCTAACCAAACACTACCATTAAATGCTAGCTTTTATTCTCTCCACCACTTCTAACCACATTGTCAATTTGGATTAATTGAGACCCAAAATTCTTGCTGTAGATATTTCTAGATAAATCACATCGAGATATAATAATAATAATAATAATAATACATCTATTTTATATAGCGCTTTTCCAGGTGCTCAAAGACGCTTTACATGGGCAGGAGAGACAAACTATGGCAAAAAAAAAAAAAAAAAAAAAAACAGAACAAAAATAATACATGACAAAAATAAAATAACACCGACAGAATTAGAGGTCAAAAGCAAGATTGAAAAGGTGAGTTTTGAGGGCTGATTTAAAAGATGTCAGGGTGTTTGCATCACGGATATGGCTGGGGAGGGCATTCCAGAGGGAGGGGGCAGCAGCAGCGAAGGCCCTGTCGCCCCAGGTCCGGAGCCTGGTCGTGGGAGGTGTTAGGAGGTTGGCATCTGCAGACCTAAGGCGACGGGTGGGCGTGTGACGGTGGAGGAGGTCGGACAGGTAGGGAGGGGCAAGGTTGTTGAGGGCTTTGAATGTGATGAGTAGTATTTTAAAATGTATCCTGTATTTGATTGGAAGCCAGTGGAGGTCGTGGAGGACAGGGGTGATGTGATCAGAGCGACGGGTGGAGGTGAGCATGCGGGCAGCAGAGTTTTGGACATATTGGAGTTTATTGAGGATAGTGTTTGGTGAGCCGTAGAGGATGCTGTTGCAGTAATCTAGTCGTAATGATATGAATGCATGAACCAGTGTTTCAGCAGCGGAGAGTGATAGGGAGGGGCGGAGACGAGCAATGTTCCGGAGGTGGTAGAAGGCCGATTTGGTTATGTGGTTCACATGGCGGAGGAAAGAAAGGGTGGGGTCCAGGATGATGCCAAGGTTACGGACGTGAGTGGAGGGGGTGACAATGGTACCATCAATATTTAGGGTGAAATCCTGGGTGTGGCTGGTGAGGGATTTTGGACCGATAATGATGATTTCTGATTTATTGCAGTTTAGTTTAAGAAAGTTATTTTGCATCCATGTTTTGATGTCTGTGAGGCAGGTGCTGAGGGTGGAGAGAGTGGCTGGAGTGATAGTCTTGGTGGAGAGGTAGAGCTGAGTGTCGTCTGCATAACAGTGAAAACGCAGGCCATGTTGGCGGAGAATCAGACCAAGTGGAAGGATGTAGAGGATGAAGAGCAGGGGACCAAGTACTGAGCCTTGGGGGACACCATGAGTGATGGGGGCAGTGGGGGATTTGCAGTTGTTGATAGAGATGAATTGGTGCCTGTGTGAGAGGTATGATTGGAGCAAGGTGAGGGGGATTCCGGAGATGCCAACGGAGGACTGGAGACGAGTGATGAGGATGGGGTGATGAGATATGTGAGAATCCAGACCTTTCGGCAAATTTTTTCCGGTTGAAACCATCGTGATGCTATCAGTTTTTTAGCCACTGTAATACCAGATAAAACCAATCTCTTTTGTTGTATAGGTACTGCATATTCAAAAACATCATTCAGCAGTAATATAGAGGGGTGTACAGGTATATTCAGAATTAAGAGATTTGATAATTGCTGGGTCACTTCTTCCCAGAATATCTTAACTGGTGGGCAGTCCCAATACATGTGCATAAATGTCCCCTCGTCCCCATTTGTACATAAGGAGCATTTGGAGTCTTGTTTAAGACCCATTCTGTTCAGTCTTATAGGAGTCAAGTATGTCCTATGAATATAGTTAAGATTGATTTGTTGATGGTCCGGGTTCCTTGATGCAAGTCGAACATTTGCCCAGGCTTCTTGCCAATCAAAATCTTTTTCTAGGTCTGGTATATCCCTCCTCCAAATAGAGTCTAGGTGGAGGGTTTCATACGAAGCCGTTAGTAATTGATGATAAAAATCTGATACAAAACCTCTCGATGTCTCTCTTTCATAGAAAAATGTGTGGTATCTGTGGTGTGCAATTGGTATCTTTAATGGAACACCGTGAGTCTTCAAACATAACAATAATTGTGCGTAAAAAAGATATGTGGAACCGGTGAGATTAAACTTTTTTTCTATTTCATCATAGCTACAAATACCCTGTTTGTTGAAAACATCTCCTAATGTATGTATGCCTTGCTTTTCCCATCTAGGGAATCTTATAGGTCGTTTTCTAATCAGGAGTGCATTGTTATTGAATAAGGGAGTATGATTACGCCATTTATGTGGATTAGAATATTTTTTTGTGTTTCACGCCATATCCGGATCGCATGTGTAATTATGGGGCCAAATTTCAGTTCGCATTGCTTAATTGATATTTTGGTGTATACTATGTCCTGCAGTCTCTGTGGTGCTACTATATTTACTTCTAAATTTCTCCAGGATACTGATGCTTGGGGTTCAAACCAGGTTGTCAGTGGTCTTAAAGTGTACGCCTTAAAATAGTGGAAAAAAATTGGGATTGCCATCCCTCCGTCGGCTTTGTTTCTCTGTGCGGTGGATCTTTTTATACGTGGTGGTTTGTTATTCCAAATAAATTTATATGCGGAAGAGTGTAATTTTTTCCAGTAACCATCTGGAGGGGGTAACGGAAGCATTGAGCTGATGAAGTTGATTCTAGGTAAGACATCCATCTTAACTATTGAAACCCGTGCCTGTACTGAGTTTTTAAGTTTTGACCACTTACGACAAAAAGGGATTTCTCTTAGGGCCATTTGAGACCTTTTCGAGCAAGACAATATATTATAATATAATAGGGATGCTCGATATTGGCTTTTTTACCGATACCGATATTCCGATATTGTCCAACTCTTAATTTCCGATACCGATATCAACCGATACCGATATATGCAGGGTTTCCCCGTCCAAAAAACTGAATAATTTCAGGTAACTAATAATTTCACTGGATATATATATAACAAATATTGTTATTGTTTTTTATTTTTTTTAAACCGATACCGATATTTTCCGATATCACATTTTACTGCCGATATCGGGCGATAATATCGGTCGGCCGATAATATCGGACATCCCTATAATATAATATTAATTATATATGTTTTATTGGGACGGTTGGTGAATCCCGAAATCGGCCCGAAAAGGTCTCAAATGGCCCTAAGAGAAAGCCCTTTTTGTCGTAAGTCCTTGGAGAATGAGACCCAGTGTGTGTGGTCCCGATATCCTGCATTGTTTATTACTCTTATTGCTCTTTTTTGTAAGATAGTCAATGTATTTATGGTTGTTTTGTATGTGTTACCCCATACCTCTGTACAGGGTGTGCAATGAGTTGGGATTGAGTACATGTCTCACCTTACTAATAATTGAGATGCTCTTTGCCATCTTAGCCCTCACATATTCTATATGGGGTTTCCAGCAGAGTTTATGGTGTAAAATCAATCCCAGGAATTTATTTTCATATACTCTTTCTATTCTATTATTATCTATTATCAACTGAATTTAGTTTTATTTAGATTTAAAGATAATTTATTTATATCAAACCAGAGTTTGTATTTATTCATTTCTATTGTTAAGACCGTCATAAGCTGCTGGATGTCCTCCCCTGTACAGAACATGTTAGTATCATCAGCAAATAGTACACACTTCAATACATTTGACACCGAGCACAAATCATTAATATATAGATTAAACAGTTTGGGTCCCAGATCAGAGCCTTGAGGGACTCCACACATTATTTTCATACATCTAGATTTGCAATCTCCAAGTTGTACAATTTGTTCTGTTTTTTATGTAGCTTTCAAGCCAATCTGACACAACCCCTCTGAAGCCACATTTGACCATTTTCCTTATAATGATTTTGTGATCTATTGTGTCAAAGGCCTTCTTTAAGTCTATAAAGACTCCAACTGTGTACAACTTTGTATCTATGTTTGTTATTATTTCTTCAGTTAATTCAATCAATGCCATTGAGGGCGATCTGTTGGCTCTAAAACCACATTGGTTCTCAGTTAGTAAGTTATTCTTTTCTATAAAGTGATCCAACCTGTCACTGTCAACAAATAATTTCTCCAGTACTTTTGAGAACTGTGAGAGCAAGGAAATTGGTCTGTAGTTTGTGAAGTGTTGTTTATTGCCTGCTTTGTAGACTGGGATGACCTTTGCCTTTTTCATTTTATTTGGGAATACACCATTCCTGAATGACAAATTGCATATGAAGGTAAACGGTTTTACTATGGTATCCATTGTTTTTTAACAAGTGACATGCTTATTACAGTCAGTAGATGTCTTGTTTTTGCATTTGCTAAAGTACTAAAAAGTAAAAGTACAACCCTTTTTTCTGACTGTCTATTCTTCTGATAGCAGGTGTTTAATCAAAGATCCCCGCTTTCTAGTCTTGCACAAGGCCCAATCAGAATGGGTGGGTTAATTTTCCATTGATGGGGATTTGATTGGCTGGATTGGTTGGACCTGCGAGATTTGTACTTTGTATGTTTTTTTCCTCTGAAATGTAATTGAGTAAAAGTACAAGTATACAAACCTAATAATACTTAAGTAAAGTACAAATCCCCCAAAACAGTACTTAAGTATTGTAACAAAGTACAATTACTCAAGTACTTTACACCACTGAGAGCAGGTGTGCTGCAATCGTTACCATCATGTTGGTGCAATAAATAATAGAATATTGGAGCCCTGCAGTGCTGCGAGCTGTTCATGATGTATTTGTCTATTTTCAGTGTTTGCTCTTTCGGGCTCAGCAACGGCCCTCCTTGGCTTGGATGTGCGTGCGTGCCGCAAATATCAATGACACTTTCCTAAATAAATAAGCCATAACATCCACTATGACCCACACTTTAGTAGAGTAGGATTGGAGTTCGGTACAACAAGAAAAAACAATCCCAAATGTATACGTTTCTTTTCATTCATTTTGAACAGACAGCAGTACAAGTTATACTTGGATCCACCTAGACTTGCCGTGATAGTTGGTGATACCGGTGTTACTTGGTGTTCAGGCTTCACAGAGTAAATTACTTGACCACCGGACCCACCGGTATATGCTTTTCTTTTTCTTTTTTAAATAAAGCCCATTTCATAAATTTTCACATATCAGTGCCCACCTTCATCAAATAAGAAAAACTCAAATTTGTAAAATACTAAGCATGTTATCAATACTTAGTCAGACAACATTATAAACCGAACGTGTCTGCACAAGAACAGGGCTATTTTATAGGTTGGTGGTGCAGCAGCAGAGTTACAGTACAGATTAACTTAAGTTTATACAATGGCATGCAAATTTCTCGATTCTGATTGGCTGAAACAGTCAAGGTACACATGGTTATTTGTCATAACCCCACGCTCTTGGTCCCAGGACCCGCCCACAACCAAATTACTATCACTCCGCCGTGCAAGTTTTTAGAAGTGAAAGCAAGATGGCGGGCAATAAACGTTACGAATGTATATGTTGACAGCGTCATAATAATGACTAAATGAAAAACGATTCTGTCACGGCGAATGTGTTAGTTTCTTACACAATGTTGCATTATGTAATTAGTGGGTCATGAGTCATTGTGGAACAAAAAAAAAAAATGTACCTACTTTCTATAGAAGCAGCTGGGAGGTGCGCTGTTTTAAGTGAGCGTGGGCTATTGAATTGATTGATTGCAAATTTGATTACTGTCCGCCTTGTTTCCAACTGGTTAAGCTTGGCGACTCTTTCGAAGTCGCCCTCTTTCGAAGTTGGTTATTGTAACTGAGGGGTACAATTCCCTGACTGTATTGATAAGTATGGTATCATTAAACCACTACCGCTTTATGTACTTTAACTACTGGCCACACAGTACATGATATAGATATGATGAACACTTTCCCACCATGAAACCAAGTCCACACAAATGTATAAATCGAATATTTAATATATAGCAAAGGGTATATACAACGTTCACTTAATGACATTTATGATTTGAATGCACTTGTAAGGCAAATGAGTATTCGTAGGCAAATCAATATTGAATGTCCAATCTCTGGTTACGCAGGAAGCAATTATACAACCTGGTTCTTTAGGGAAACTATAGCGATGGTACTTAATGATTATAGCTGGATATACTAAAGGGGGTCCTGCTGGTTGTAAGTCAGTAGGGGGGGGGGTTTAGGAGAGCCGCCGGCGATATCCCATCTGGCCAACGATTTCTTGGGAGAATTCAGAGTGCTGAACACGGTGCCCACAGAACCTTGGTCCACAGATGAATACCGTTGGGCCCTCTTGTAGACGGTAGCTGCCGGTCCACAACGAAGAGACGTGAGGCGACCTCACTCGGGGTAGAGCGCCGTCTCACCTGGACTCCTCTCGGGGGTAGTTCCAACACTCACCAGTGTTGGCTGTTATCCATGGCATAAATCAAAGCACCCAAAGCAAGTAGATAATCCAAGCCATGTAGGGCTCGCCGTCGTCCGGGTAAGGTAATCCAATGTGCAGGTCCACTCGTCCTAGCCCAGAACTCCTCGGATGAAAGCACCACACGTGGTCTGCCCAGCCTGGTTAAGACTCTAGATAACGCGAGGAAACGATGGGGGTACTACTCACTGTATAACTCTAACCGAACGATGCACCATACATAATAGACTATTATTAACTTAATAGAAATACGTCCCACTCGACGGTATAGTGCCAAACTATGACAATTCAACTATTAATCCACACGATGTCTCAATGCCATTCTGAGGCCAAGTTGACCATACTGCACCACACGTGTATCGTGGGTGAGGCTTAACGTCTTGCCACTAGGTTGGAGGGTAAAGAACTAAGGGCTAAGGGACTAAAAGAAAGTTCTACTTTACTTGCGCCATATATATATGCGCTGTGAACAAATAGTACCATTCGTATTTCGCCAGACGTATTCCTACGCGGAACCGGGGCTAGTAACGACATGTTCGTCGGCACGATTGAACTTGAACCAAGGGGCTTGGCTGCTGGCGCCAAGTTCTTGTCCAATGAGAGAATGAAACTATTATGGGCTGTTAGTAGACCAAAGGGATATTCAGTGTATATGTACAAGGAATATACAAGGGATATCAAACGATATACAAATACTATTAAATATATATCCATAAATAAATATATATATTCGGTTTAATCTGATCCTTCACAACAGCCGCCCCCTAATTAGTCCCACCTAATTAGCTAAGCAGAGACAGATTAACCGCACTGTCTACCACTCAAGGTCCGCTGTAAGGGTCAGTCAACTCACAAAGTCATGGGGTCATGGTCGTCATCGATAGTGTCTGGGAGTCTGGGCAGTTCTATTAGCCTCGCCACGGGTCGTGTGTAAGTTCGCCCTTGGACGAGCACCTCAGCTGCTCGGACCTTGCCATCGGCACCGGTGATCACTTTGCTTACGCGGCCAGCCGGCCACATAGCTCTGGGTAGTGACTGGTCGATAATCATGACGACTGTTCCTTCTGTCAAATTGTCTCTCTCTTTTACCCACTTCTGGCGGGTCTGTAGAGACGGTGGGTAGTGGAGTAGAAAGCTGTTCCAAAACTTGTCAGCTAGTACTTGACTGTACCTCCACATTCTTCGGCCGTTCGCTTCTTCAGGCCTGTACATTGTCTGGGGTAGCGCGGGGTCCAGCCGCCCCATCAAGAGTGTGTTGGGGGTGACTGGGTCGACATCTGCTACATCACTTGAGACGTAACCGAGGGGCTTGGAGTTCAATACTCCCTCGATCTCCGTGAGGACTGTCATTAGGACTTCTTCCGCCACAGTCTGGGCCCCAAGCACGGCGTACAGGGCTGTCTTTATAGAACGTACTTCTCGTTCCCAGGTTCCACCGAAGTGGGGTGCGTTCGGGGGATTAAACTGGAAGTCAATCTGGGATGGAGCGAGGTGGGTCTTAAGTTCTGGGCCCATAGCTTGGAAGCTCTCTCTCAGCTCTCTTTCTCCGCCTTTGAAGTTTGTCCCGTGATCAGACAACAATGTAGACGGTTTTCCTTTCCGTGATGTGAATCTTCGGAAGGCCATAAGGAATGAGTCTGTGCTCATGGTTGGAAGGAGTTCGATATGTATCGCTCTGGTGGTCATGCATTTGAATACAATACCCCACCGCTTCTCGGTTCCTCTTCCTTTCTTTATATACAACGGGCCAAAACAGTCCATGCCTGTGGAGTGGAATGGCTTGTCGCCGAGTCGGAGGCGACAGGGAGGTAGGTCAGCCATCCGGGGTATGCTGGGCTGCGCGCGCCACTTTCGGCAGTCTAGACAGGTTCGCTGGAAGCGTCGCACTGCTTCTCTTCCTTGAAGTATCCAATAGCGACGTCTGATCTCCGCGAAGACTCTCTCTGCTCCTGCGTGGTGTACATCCTCGTCGTATTTCTTTATGATCAGCTCTGTGACCTTGTGTCGGCTGTTCAAGACTATCGGGTACTTAATGTCATCCGGTAGATTGGGGGCCCTCCGCAGACGACCACCCACTCTGATGAGATTATGGGCGTCGCTCTCGGGTGCCAGGTGGAGCAATCTGCTGTCTGATGGGACGGGCTTTCCTCCCTGTAGACAGTCTAGCTCGTCGGGGAACGAGTCTCTCTGGGCTCGTTGTAGTAGAAGAAGTTCTGCTTCTTCGTAGTCAGCTGCTGAAATGTCGGCAGTGGGCTGAATCTCTGGGTGGTGCCACAGAAATGTCTTTAGTTGCGCACTCTGTAGGGTGAGGCAATCATCTATGTTGGGGTCTGTGGAGGCGACTGTGCTCAGTCCACAGAACATAGGTTTCTTGTTCTCAGCCTCCTCTTTACTCGCCTCCCGTGGGGTGGGCGTAGGCCACTCTCCTTCCGGGAGCTTGAGGAACTCTGGTCCGTCACTGTAGATGTTGCGACGGGTGAGGTCATCTAGGGACATTCCCCGGGTGATGACGTCAGCTGGGTTGTGTTTGGTGTCCACATACCGCCAGCTCGCTGCTTCTGTTAACTCTTGAATCTCTGTGACTCTGACTCCCACGAAGACCTTGTATCTGCATGAATCAGACTTGATCCATGTGAGTACTGTCGTGGAATCTGACCACAAGATTGTTCTGTGCACCGGAATGGTGAGTTCACGTTGGATTAACGTGGCTAGATGCGCTCCTGCTAGGGCTGCGCAGAGCTCTAGACGCGGGATAGATTGTTGCTTTCGTGGGGCTATTCTTGAGCGAGCCAGGATGAAAGCAGTGTGTATCTCTCCTCCCTTCTCTTGGGCACGCAAGTAGGCCACCGATCCATAGGCTACTTCGGAGGCGTCACTGAAGACGTGTAGATCCATCTTGCATGTCTCTGGCCTCACTGTGGGTGGGAAGTAGCTGCGGCGTATATTGACGCCTGGGAGTGAGCGGAGTTCCGTCTCCCACTCTCTCCATGTGGAGGCAAGGGGTGCGGGTATTGGGTCGTCCCAGCCCTGGTCCTTGTCCCATAGTGCTCGTACGATCATCTTTGCCCTGGTGGTGTAAGGTAGAATACATCCCAACGGGTCATATTGTCTGGCGAGTGTTCTGTACACACTCCGTCTGGTGGTCGGTATCGCCGTCGACCTTCCCTGCTCCGTGGTCAGGGGTTTGTGTCTATAGTGGAGCGAGTCTGTTTTGAAGCGCCAGACTAGTCCTAGTGTCATTTCTTGGGCTTCTCCTGGGATGGTCGCCATCCAGGTCTCGCTGCTGGCAGCCTTGTCCGCGGGGGAGAGGCTGCGCAATACGTGCGGGTCGCTGCTGGCCCACTGCCTGAGATCAAAGCCGCCTTTGATCAGGGAGGCGCGTAGCTTGAGTAGGAGAACCTCGGCTTCTTCTTGAGTCGAAACGCTTTGTAAACAGTTGTCCACGTAGAAACTGTTCTTCACACTGTGTCGGACCTCTTCATCTGCTGCTGGGTCCTCTGCGACGTGTTTCTGTAGTGCAAATGTAGCACAGCACGGGCTGCATGTGGTTCCGAAGGGGAGGACTTCCCATTGGTAGATGGCTGGGTGCTCATCTCCGGTCCTCTCTCTCCATAGGAACCGCAGTAGGGGCTTATCCTCCTCCACTAGTCTCACCTGCAGGAACATCCCTTTGATATCCCCGCTGATAGCCACCTTGTCCTGGCGGAAGCGTAGTAGCACGCCTAGTAGAGAGGGGCCGAGTGTGGGGCCGGGCAAGAGCTCTTTATTCAGATTTTGGGATCCGATCTGGTAGCTGCAGTTAAACACAATGCGATCCTTGCCGTTGTGGTGGACCTTGTGGTGCGGCACGTACCATGATTCGGTCGTCTGATCGGCCTCTTTAATGTCAATCTTTGTCACGTGTCCCGCTGTGATTAGCTTCTCAATCTCAGCGCGGTACACACTCTCTTGAGCGGGGTCTTTGGCTAGGCGCCGCTCTGTGTTCAATAGATACCGCTCCGTAGCGTCTTTCTTTGCGTGAAAGGTGGGCATTCCCTCTCGCCTCAGGAGTGGAGTTGCGTATCTCATCACTCCGCCGACTGTGACTCTCTTTGTCCCTTGCTCGAGGAGGTTTATGGCGTAAATGTCTTCTTTAGAACGAATGTCTTTCTTTTCGTTCTTAAAGGGCATTGTCTCTAGTGTCCATAGCCTCTCGACATGCTGCAGGAGAGTGGTGTCTTCTTCTGTCACTCTGGAGTGGAGGCAGCTAGTGGCTGCTGTTCGGTTGAGAGATTTAGCGAGGGGGCCTTGTAGCGTCCATCCTAGGCGGGTCTCGACTGCTGCAGGACAGCCTCTGGGTCCTGTATGGACCCGGTCTATCGGGACTATGAGGTCTGCATGGTCGGAGCCTATCAGCAGGGTCGGGGTGGCGCCGTCTATGAGCGGGATAGGTAGTTGACGCAGGTGCACATATTTATCCATCAGTTTGGCGATGGGGTAGGTGTACTGTGATAGTCCTATTTCTTGGCTGGTGAAAGCATTTGTAATCCTATACCATCGCTCTGGCTGCCCGCTTGCTGCGATAGTGAAGGAGACATTCTCGCCTTTTATCGTCTTTAAATCTCTTCTTATTGTCCGAATCGTCATTTGGTTCTCGCTCCCCCGCAGTCCCAGCTGGGCCGCAGCGGACGCGAGCAGAAGGGTCTTCTCTGACCCGTCATCAAGGACGGCGTAAGTGTCCATGACTTTATCTTGGTAGCTCAATGTTACACGGACTACCTTTAAGAGCACTTGGGCGCCGCTGCTGCTGGCGGGGTCAATGTACATGACACTGGCCTTTGTGCTGCTTGATGGTGCAGGTGCAGGCTTTCTTCTGTTACTGTCGTGTAGGACATCTAGGTGGGCTCCGTCACACCGACTGCACCTCTTCTTTAGGCGGCACTCGGCTGCCATGTGACTGCGTGCGCATCGGTAACAGCGCCTGTTGGACTTTATCCATTGACTCACTTCTTCTGCATTCATCTTTGTGAACAGGTCACATTGTGACAGCCAGTGTTCCTTCTCGCAGTACGGGCACACCATCTTCCACTTCTCTTTTCTCGAGGGGGTACTGTGGTTCTTACTGCTCGGTACTGATTCTGATGGTGCATGACAGTCACCGATCTTCTTCCATCGTTTATTCTCCTGGGTCCCTCTCTGGAGCTTGGTGTGCTCCGCACGAACGTATCCAGTCGTAAGCTGCTGACTTCTCTCGCCAGGAAGTCGGCTAGATCGAGGAGGGATGGTTCGGGACCGTTAGGATCACGGTGGTCTCTCTGCCGCCTAAAGCGCTCTTGTCTGGCGGGTGGCAGCTTCTCTAAAATCCTCTCGACGTTAGAGTTGGCGTATAGCTCGTGAAGACCCTTTTCTCGTTGCGCTCCCAGCATCCCTACCAGGGACTGCACTTTTATAGACAGGTCGTCTAATGAGCGATTGTCTGTTGCTGGGGGTAGGCGGTCAATATGCCTTATCTCTTGGATTACGTAATCCCATATACGTCCATATCTCTGGTCCAGCGCTGCTAGAGCCGCGGTGTATGGGGTCGTAGAGGTGGCATAGGCTAGCGCTATATTGTGCGCTCGGGGTACTTTCAGGTGCTTCAGTAATATTGCATACTTGTGGCGTTCATCAGCGACATCCACCATCATTGTCTCTAAGCACATCCCGAGCTCCGTGTACTGTGCTCGATTCTCATAGGTGAAGTCTGGAAACGTCGGTGTGCCAATGTATGACGCCGTGGATGGCTGATACATCGGCGAGCGTTGGGGGAGAGGCCTCCTAGGCGAGTCTCCTCTTGCGCCTCTCTGTGGGCTGGTACCGGCAGGGTACCATGGCCCGCTGGTCCAGGTGCTATTCCTCGGGGCTGGTCGTGCGTCATGCTCACCCGTGAATAGAGTCGGGGGTCTGTAGCGCAGCGCCGCGGGGGTATAGCCTGGGCTGTACTGGACCTCCTGGTCCGGTGGAGTACTGTGCTGTCGTCGGGCTTGGTTCTCCTCCTCTCCCTCTTCTTCTTCTATCAGGTCCTCTAGATCCTGTAGTCGTTTATTTAGCTTCTCCGCAGTGTATGCCGCTCCTTCCTTGTAGCTGGGTCTCGCTTGGACCGGTCGGGGAAGGGGGTCTGCGGGGGGTATAGGCTTGGTCTGTTGGTCAAGTTCAGGGTCGCTTGCTCGGTTAGGGGATGCTGCCCTTGACTGTTGTCTCGACGAGTTCCTTGAACCCCTGGCGGAGGGAGAGGGTGTTGCCTTGGTGATCAGCTGCTCCATTAGCTGCGCTTGTAGTCTGTCGCGCTCGCCCTGTAGTCTGTCGCGCTCGGTTTCGCGCTGGATGAGAGCGAGGTCGCGCTCTGTTTCGCGCTGGATGAGAGCGAGGTCGCGCTCTGTTTCTCTTTGGGCACCGGCAGCGGCACGCTGGGTGTCTGCTCGGTCTCTTGCCATATTCTCTTCCGTCTGAAGGCGTCTCATCTCCAGGCGTATGCGCTCTTCTTCGCTCCGTTGCTGTGTCTGGAGTCGATCGCGTTCACCCTGAAGTCGATCGCGTTCACCCTGGAGTCGATCGCGTTCGGTAGAGGCTGTCAGGCTGACGAGGAACGCCTGTGATAGCATCCTCTCCGCTTCGCTGGGAGAAGACGGTTGTAGAGGTGAGCCGCTCCTGGCTGTACTCGTTGGGGAGTCCTGGAGCTCTATCTCCTCGGCGCTCTCCTCATCTTGTTCCGTGCAGAGTTCTCTCTCTGTAGGGTTGTCTTCCTCCCGGGGCTGGTCGGGGACTACTTCTTCGGTATTGGCGGGGGGTAAAGGCATGTCAGCTCCCTCCTGGTCCCCACCGTGAGCTTGGTCAGTTACATTAGAACCCACTAGGGCCTCTGTGGTCGGGGTAACCTGGTCGTTAAGGTCAGACATAATTTTACTTTCTACTTTTACCACGTTTACCGTTTGTCGAAGGCTAGGTAGTTGACTGACAGCGTAATCCTCTAAGTACTGAGGTGTCTGTCGTCTGCGCCGCGGGCGTTCTACGTTAGGAGGACCGTTTCGTGGAGTGTTCATCATAGGCCATTTCAATATTAATAACACTATATTAATATTACACTAGTTACCCTCCGGCTCGAAGGACCAATTGTAACTGAGGGGTACAATTCCCTGACTGTATTGATAAGTATGGTATCATTAAACCACTACCGCTTTATGTACTTTAACTACTGGCCACACAGTACATGATATAGATATGATGAACACTTTCCCACCATGAAACCAAGTCCACACAAATGTATAAATCGAATATTTAATATATAGCAAAGGGTATATACAACGTTCACTTAATGACATTTATGATTTGAATGCACTTGTAAGGCAAATGAGTATTCGTAGGCAAATCAATATTGAATGTCCAATCTCTGGTTACGCAGGAAGCAATTATACAACCTGGTTCTTTAGGGAAACTATAGCGATGGTACTTAATGATTATAGCTGGATATACTAAAGGGGGTCCTGCTGGTTGTAAGTCAGTAGGGGGGGGGGGTTTAGGAGAGCCGCCGGCGATATCCCATCTGGCCAACGATTTCTTGGGAGAATTCAGAGTGCTGAACACGGTGCCCACAGAACCTTGGTCCACAGATGAATACCGTTGGGCCCTCTTGTAGACGGTAGCTGCCGGTCCACAACGAAGAGACGTGAGGCGACCTCACTCGGGGTAGAGCGCCGTCTCACCTGGACTCCTCTCGGGGGTAGTTCCAACACTCACCAGTGTTGGCTGTTATCCATGGCATAAATCAAAGCACCCAAAGCAAGTAGATAATCCAAGCCGTGTAGGGCTCGCCGTCGTCCGGGTAAGGTAATCCAATGTGCAGGTCCACTCGTCCTAGCCCAGAACTCCTCGGATGAAAGCACCACACGTGGTCTGCCCAGCCTGGTTAAGACTCTAGATAACGCGAGGAAACGATGGGGGTACTACTCACTGTATAACTCTAACCGAACGATGCACCATACATAATAGACTATTATTAACTTAATAGAAATACGTCCCACTCGACGGTATAGTGCCAAACTATGACAATTCAACTATTAATCCACACGATGTCTCAATGCCATTCTGAGGCCAAGTTGACCATACTGCACCACACGTGTATCGTGGGTGAGGCTTAACGTCTTGCCACTAGGTTGGAGGGTAAAGAACTAAGGGCTAAGGGACTAAAAGAAAGTTCTACTTTACTTGCGCCATATATATATGCGCTGTGAACAAATAGTACCATTCGTATTTCGCCAGACGTATTCCTACGCGGAACCGGGGCTAGTAACGACATGTTCGTCGGCACGATTGAACTTGAACCAAGGGGCTTGGCTGCTGGCGCCAAGTTCTTGTCCAATGAGAGAATGAAACTATTATGGGCTGTTAGTAGACCAAAGGGATATTCAGTGTATATGTACAAGGAATATACAAGGGATATCAAACGATATACAAATACTATTAAATATATATCCATAAATAAATATATATATTCGGTTTAATCTGATCCTTCACAACAGTTATGCTTAGAGTTTGTCTTTAGAGCAGGGCGATAGACCACCAGCCCTGATTCCAAACTCTAAGCATAACCAACTTCGAAAGAGGGCGACTTCGAAAGAGTCGCCAAGCTTAACCAGTTGGAAACAAGGCGGACAGTAATAAGATTTGCAATCAATCAATAAATTCAATAATCCACGCTCACTTAAAACAGCGCACCTCCCAGCTGCTGCTATAGAAAGTAGGTTTTAAAAAAATAATCCCTCTTAGTCTTAGTTGAGAGACAGTTGGATGTGTTAGTTTGTTGGATGTCTTACTGAGAACAGTTGGATGCACTTCCGAGCTGCTTCCACATGGAGGCAACTTCTCTTTTTTTAATTTCTTTTGGGGAACTACTTTTTCTGCGGATGGTTGTCAATAAATCTTCAATTAATGTGTGTTTATTGTATAGCAATAAGGTTGGATGACATCGGCCATTGTATAAAAGCCATTACACCACGTGCAGTCGTGGGTTATGAGAATTAGACCATGCCTAGGGGGGTTAACAACCACCCCTAGGCATGGTCTAATTCTCATAACCCACTCCTGCGCGTGATGTAATGCTTTATTCACTTTCACTTCTAGAGTAGATTTAACTTCACGTGAAGCAGATAATGAAGACTCTAAAGATGACACATGCAGTGGTGCAGTCGTAATATGGGAACTGGTTACACGCCATGTGCACGCGCACTCCCGCGCACGCGCATACATGTTCCCTCAGTTGCGCACAGAACAGATGATTATTATGCATAACAATGGAGATCAAGCAGCCCCCCACCTTCTCGTAGGTTCCTATTATTATGCAAAGTCTAGGTGACAAGTGCCGGCCGCCGGCCGGGTAGCTTTCTACAACGGCCGGGTACTTATCATTGCGCGCACTTCTGCCCTGAGTGACTACTAATAACACGCCGTGTAACCGCGTGTGTGCACGACTGCACCCCTGGACACATGTTATACAACAATGGCAAAGGGTTTATCAATATTTGTGATTTAAACGGCTCGACTGGAGGAGCTCAGTTTGTCTTTTTTTTCTCAGATCAGCTGTGAGAAAAAGTTGTGCATTTGTGTGTGTGTGTGTACTAGGTGTGTAGGTGTGTGTGTGTGTGTGTGTGTGTGTGTGTGTGTGTGTGTGTGTGTGTGTGTGTGTGTGTGTGTGTGTGTGTACAAACAAATCATTCATTCATGGTTTTGTTTCAGGGACACCTGTACTAAAGCGGAGAAGGAGGGGAGAAGTTTGGCAATACACGCTTAATATTAAACGTTAAAGATCAAAGTAAGCCTCTACAGGTATTGATCATTTTGTCAAATGTGCAACCCTAGTTCCACCTAGTGTCATATAATCCCCCCTGTAGCCCATTTGCTATATGGCTGCATGTACCAAGACATGATGTCTGTACAGTGAAGTCGTGGGATGAATACACATACTGTTACACCCCCAATCGGTACACAATTATAATACCAGAGCTGAGCTTGGTGTGTTTGTACAAGTTTATATGAACGAAATGGATTTTTTTATATTCTGGAGCCTCTAGGGCCTGGTCTGCTAACCGTCTCTAGGATCAGAAATAAACACAGTGTAGCCTCACACATGGCTGGAATAAACTCCCGGAGGATCTTCCACAACCCTGGCTATTTTTAAAAACAGACTTAAAACGTTTATGTTCGCCTCTGCTTTCTAACTTCAGCTAAAATCACTGTAATTTGTATTCTTTTTATACCTTCATACTGTGATCTCTATGCCTTTTTCTTTTTTTATGTGGCAAATAGCTTTTCATAAGCATTGTGATTTAATGAACTGGTTATGTGGTTATGTTAACATAGAAATGGCATGTGTGTGTATTTAATTTTTCTTTTCTTTTATGTTGTGATTGAAACATCTTTACACCTTTAGCCAATTCTGTTGATCCTCTGTCCTTTCCCAAGTGAAATTGTAGGCACACTCCAAACGCAGCACTGCCATTTCCTGTCAAACAGGATATCTAGCTCAGCGGTGTCCATTGAATCATCACCAACCTGTTTAGGAACAGCCCCCCCTGTCACAAGATGCTTGCTTGTCACATGTTATGCAGGTGTATTCATGGCTCACTTCATCTGGTGCTCTGTATTCTGTTTTGAAGCCGAGACTCTGTTATGCACAGAATACACTTACCAAAATACTTTGTTCTCCCAGACAATCTTTATTTCAACAGTATTACATCACACAGAGTGTATTTATAAGCACATTTCCATAACAATATAAAGCACCTTGAATTGTCTGCATGAAATGTGCTATATAAATAAACTTGCCTAGCTTTGCCCTTGCCACGGCACTTACTATAAAAACATTCCCACTCTGTCTGGCTTCAAAAATCCATGTTAATGGAGACACAACCATTATGAAGCCATTTCCTAATGCTGTTCAATGGAGAGAGAGAGAGAGAGAGAGAGAGAGAGAGAGAGAGAGAGAGAGAGAGAGAGAGAGAGAGAGAGAGAGAGAGAGAGCAATTGTGAGCCGAACTTCTAATGTTGTTCAATGGAGAGAGATAACTATTGTGTGCCCATCTCCTAATGCTGTCCATTGGAGAGAGAGAGAGAACCATTGCGAGCCCATCTCCTAATGCTGTCCAATAGAGAGAGAGAACCATTGTCCAATGGAGAGAGAGAGGGAGAACCATTGTGAGCCCATCTCCTAATGCTGTCCAATGGAGAGAGAGAGAGAGAGAGAGAGAGAGAGAGAGAGAGAGAGAGAGAGAGAGAGAGAGAGAGAGAACCATTGCGAGCCCATCTCCTAATGCTGTCCAATAGAGAGAGAACCATTGTCCAATGGAGAGAGAGAGGGAGAACCAGTGAGCCCATCTCCTAATGCTGTCCAATGGAGAGAGAGAGAGAGAGAGAGAGAGAGAGAGAGAGAGAACCATTGCGAGCCCATCTCCTAATGCTGTCCAATGGAGAGAGAGAGAACCATTGCGAGCCCATCTCCTAATGCTGTCCAATGGAGAGAGAGAGAACCATTGCGAGCCCATCTCCTAATGCTGTCCAATGGAGAGAGAGAGAACCATTGCGAGCCCATCTCTGCGATCAGAACCACACAGAGGCAGGAGTCATGTCTCTGCACTCCAACAGCCATGCCACCAGTTCCCGGAAGCAGCAGGGAGAGAGTGCCCAGCCTCTGCACTCCAGCAACTAGCAGTGTTGAGGTTCCGGGCCAACTCCAGTCAGAGACTGCAGACCGAGACTCCAGCCTCGGTGGCCCTGCAGCCGCAGCCTCCCCAGCCAGCACCGATGCCAGCTCCACCTCGCGGTTCCCAGCTCTGGCAATGCTCCAGCAGTCATCGCCAGCACAGGCAGTTCCAGGGCAGTCGCCAGCAGTCGCCAGCACAGCCAACTCTGGAGCCTCGGTCAGTGCCATTGTCAGCATACAGTAGCCACTACCAGTAGGGGTGTAAAGGTATACGTATCCGTACCGTACCGAACCGTTTCAGTGTGTACCGTACCGAACGGCTGTGTAGTGTACCGAACGAATACAACGGTATGTTAACCACTAACGACCGCCCACCGGGGGCTGTTTTTTTCACAATTTAATATAATTTCATTTTTTTCGATTATTAACTTCAATATAGAATATTCGTTGACAGCCCTACAAGTACAATTAGTTACTGCACACTACATCACCCCTGAGTGGAACATGGAAAGCCAAACTTTCCGCCATTGTACCGAAAACCCGTACCGAACCTTGACTTCAAAACCGAGGTAAGTACCGTACCGTGGTTTTTGTGTACTGTTACACACCTAGTAGCCAGCTATGCGGCCTCGCCCAGTGCAGTTTTCAGCACAGCCAACTCTGGAGTGTGGATTCCGACCCCTGTAACCTCTTCCCCAGGAGCCCAGGGGGTTGCTGCTGCAGCCCCTGTAACCTGCCTCTCAGCCCAGCAGCCCAGGGGGTTGCTGCTGCAGCCCCTGTAACCTGCCTCTCAGCCCAGCAGCCCAGGAGGTTGCTGCTGCAGCCCCTGTAACCTGCCTCTCAGCCCAGCAGCCCAGGAGGTTAATGCTGCAGCCCCTGTAACCTGCCTCTCAGCCCAGCAGCCCAGGAGGTTGATGCTGCAGCCCCTGTAACCTGCCTCTCAGCCCAGCAGCCCAGGAGGTTGATGCTGCAGCCCCTGTAACCTGCCTCTCAGCCCAGCAGCCCAGGAGGGTGAGACTCCAGCCCCCACAGTCTGCACCCCAGCTCCAGTGAGCCCAGAAGCCTGCGTGCTGACGAGGAAGCGGGAAGTGGGGGGTAGGTGATGGTGGTTTATACAACGGCATGCAAATTTCTCGATTCTGATTGGCTGAAACAGTTAACTTACACGTGGGTATTTTTCATAACCCACGCTCTTGGTCCCAGGACCCGCCCACAACCGCATCACTATCAATGCGCGTTCGTGGTTTTTGGAATTAAAGCAAGATGGCGGACAAGCCGGACAGGAAACATTACGAAAGGATAATGGTGATAGGGTCATAAAGACTAAATGAAAAACGATTCTGTCACGGCGAATGTCTTAGTTGCTTAAACAATGTTGGATGATGTAATTGATGGGTCATGAGTCATTGTGGAACAAAATAAAAAATTGCGCGAATTGATTGATTGATTAATTGCAAAATAAAAAATAAAATAAAATGTACCTACTTTCTATAGAAGCAGCTGGGAGGTGCGCTGTTTTAAGTGAGCGTGGACTATTGAATTGATTGATTGGTTGCTAATTTTATTACTGTACACCTTGTTTCCAACTGGTTAAGTTTAGGCCCTCTTTCAAAGTTGGTTAAGGTTAGAGTTTGTCTTTAGAGCAGGGCGATAGACCACCAGCCCTGATTCCAAACTCTAACCTTAAAGGCCAACTTGCAGGTTAAACCCTACTCTGAAATGATGGGTAGTTTACATCATTGGTATCTAATTTAATTATTTATTTATTTCCATTTGACGCCGGAAATGCCACTCAGAAAGGGTTAAAAAGGTCCACGCACTAATCACATGCACGAGCAAATCTAAAAGCTTAAGCTCACTTAAAACAGCGCACCTCCCAGCTGCTTCTATAGAAAGTAGGTTTAAAAAAAAAAAAAAAAACTCTTATAGGGAAAAGATAACTTCCCCCCCCCCCCGCTATATATGGCAAAGAACTTTTTTTCCCCCTATAGGGCAAAGAAAACTTTTTTTTGTTGTTTTACCTACTTTCTATAGAAGCATCTAAGAATGAAGTTCTATAGAAAGTAGGTTAAAAAAGAAAAGAAAAGTTGGATGTGTTAGTTTGTTGGATGTCTAGTTGAAAGACAGTTGGATGTCTTAGTTTGTTGGATGTCTAGTTGAAAGACAGTTGGATGTCTTAGTTTGTTGGATGCCTAGTTGAAAGACAGTTGGATGTCTTAGTTTGTTGGATGTCTTAGTTGAGAGACAGTTGGATGTCTTAGTTTGTTGGATGTCTTACTGAGAACAGTTGGATGCACTTCCGAGCTGCTTCCACATGGAGGCAACTTCTCTTTTTTCTCAAACTAAGACATCCAACTGTCTTTCAACTAGACATCCAACAAACTAACACATCCAACTTTTCTTTTCTTTTTTAACCTACTTTCTATAGAACTTCATTCTTAGATGCTTCTATAGAAAGTAGGTAAAACAACAACAAAAAAGTTTTCTTTGCCCTATAAGGGGGGGGGGGTGTCTTTGCCATAATAGCGGGGGGGGGGGGGGGTTTCTTTTCCCTATAAAAGTTTTTTTTTTTTTTTAAACCCACTTTCTATAGAACTTCATTCTTAGATGCTTCTATAGAAAGTAGGTAAAACAAAACAAAAAAATTCTTTGCCCTATAGGAAAAAAAAAATTTAGGAGGGATTTTTTTTTTTAAACCTACTTTCTATAGAAGCAGCTGGGAGGTGCGCTGTTTTAAGTGAGCATGGATTATTGAATTGATTGATTGATTGATTGATTGCTAATTTTATTACTGTCCGCCTTGTTTCCAACTGGTTAAGTTTAGGCACTCTTTCGAAGTCGCTCTCTTTCGAAGTTGGTTAAGGTTAGAGTTTGGAATCAGGGCTGGTGGTCTATCGCCCTGCTCTAAAGACAAACTCTAACGTTAACCAACTTCGAAAGAGAGCGACTTCGAAAGAGTGCCTAAACTTAACCAGTTGGAAACAAGTCGGACAGTAATAAAATTAGCAATCAATCAATCAATTCAATAATCCACGGTCACTTAAAACAGCGCACCTCCCAGCTGCTTCTATAGAAAGTAGGTAAACAAAAATATAAAAAATGTTTTGCAATTAACACTTTAATTCATAATTTACCATCCCTCGCCAGCTCTATTTGTCTATGGAGAAGTTCCCCTTCTTTGCAGGGCTATAACTTTTTAAATTCTATTGCTAAATTGCCATTATTATGGCCCATTCAATGTCCTATATGTATTGTTCAGGGTGTAGCAACGTTAAACTTTTTCATTCACATATTCATACTAAAATATGGTCTAAAGTATAAGTATGTTTTTATCGTTTTCTGCAGCTTTCTTCAGAACGTGATTTATAGCCCTAAATGCATTATATTGATGATCAAATACAGTTTGGTAGGAATCTGTGCGAGATAAAAAATGTCAACTGGACGTGGTTCTAGAAGTTTCTACGCATCATCTGATGATGACCGGATGGGCGGGGGATCGTTTATAATTCCGTGGGCAGCGTTAGATGATTCATCTAGTGTGGGTCATATGTTCATCAGATCAGTTAGTATAGAAGACGTTAGAATATAACGCTGAATCTTACCGCGGCTTCCTCGCGCCGCTGGCAGATGAGCGTGGAACAGAATTTTTTCTATTATGGGATGGAGAAATGCCCGATCCATTTCCAGGTTGTATAATAGTATATACGTCCAAATCATGTTGTTTTTTCGAGTTATTTGCACCGATCGATGTTCACTGTGTCAATACGGAGTCTCTCTAACGATAGCGAGTGCCCGGACCACATATGGATGAGCACTACCGGTTCAAAGGTTAATTTCCGGCTGGCGATCTGCCGATCGGCCACCAGATGGCGCTCTTGAACCGCTAGAGAGTTGAGTGGAGCTTTGCAGTGTGTCTCAGGGCTCCGGAAAGGAAATATGATTTCGATGACAGATTTTTTAAATATTGACATCAAAGACGAGTTACGGCGTCTTCGGCAGAATGAGCATGGCTAGGAATGACGTGTAAACTCGTCCACTGCGATCATAGTGTTAACACATCTCGACTGTATATGGTTCAGTTTCACATCTACTGTATATTGTTCAGTTTCACATCTCGACTGTATATGGTTCAGTTTCACATCTCGACTGTATATGGTTCAGTTTCACATCTACTGTATATTGTTCAGTTTCACATATCGACTGTATATGGTTCAGTTTCACATCTACTGTATATGGTTCAGTTTCACATCTACTGTATATTGTTCAGTTCCACATCTCGACTGTATATGGTTCAGTTTCACATCTACTGTATATGGTTGTTTCACATCTACTGTATATTGTTCAGTTCCACATCTCGACTGTATATGGTTCAGTTTCACATCTACTGTATATTGTTCAGTTCCACATCTCGACTGTATATGGTTCAGTCAATATCTTGTATAGTATTTGGACTTTAATCTTTTTTTACTTTATGAAGCACATGCTCAGGGGGCTCATACAGAACCAAGCATTTCACTGTAATGTACATGTACTTTATACGTGACAAATAAAACCAAACTTTAATTCAAATATTTTTTGGATTGTGTTACATTTACATTTACATTTAGTCATTTAGCTGACGCTTTTATCCAAAGCGACTTACAAGTTCTGTGTGACAAGACATCAGGAAGGGTACAACTCTATCAGCTGAGTAACAATGTTCATCAAAGTGTTGCGTGTTACAGCGTAGGTTAGTTTATTAGGACATGTGCATGACAGTAAGGTTAGTTAGGGTTAGATCTTTTTATTTTATTTATTATTATTAATTTTTTTTTTCATTTCAGATAATGGTTGAAGAAGTGTGTGTTAGAATTGTGCCATGAATTGCACATATGATGTTTGTAAATTTTTAAGTGGAATTGCTAACATTACGTTATGGCATAAAAAGCTATCGATAAGCTAACTTGCTTGTCAATCAAAATTATATTTTAATTGACAAATGCCATATGTGTAATTCATGGCACAACTCAAACGGGATCAAACAATTATTCTCCATTGACTACCGTACAATTTTTTTTCAAAATAGGGTCCAATGGTGGTTAGTGGAAGAGGAGGGACTTTGCCTTTCTTTTTTTTTTTTTTTTTACTTTGACCAGTCAGCTGGTTCTTTTTGCGTTTATCGCTTTTTCTGGTCAAGTATGACCGACAGAAACAGGTTGAATGGGGGTATAGATGGGGGGAAAGACACTCTGAGAAAGTACGGCTTGTCCGGGAGTCGAACTCGCTACCCCAGATCCGTGACGCGCACGGTTGTCCCCGACGCCGAAATAGCGTTCGAGGTACGCGGTGAGCTACTGGAGCTCCCCTGGACTTTGCCTTTCTACGTCAATAACCAGCAGGAAATAAACGTGGGCCCAAGCTGTTCCTTAATTACGCAATTCCACTTAAAAGGTCTAAAATCAAGGATCATTGGTACACATTCCAATGCTGTACTGTAGACTAAGGGTTCTGATCATTGATTCTATTGGAAGACAACAGGCTAGATCCACAAAGAATGGATTGCACGGAGCAAGTTGCACCCTTACTTACAATTCATTATGAATTGAAAATGGGGGACCCTGATGTAAACAAGACGAAAGTCTTTCTCTGGTCTGCATCCCTAACAATTGTGTGTATTGAGCCGTACTGTATTGTACCCATTCTGCATTCTGTTAAAGGGGAACTATTTTACTATTTCTTTCACTGTTTGGGCACTTTTACACAATGCCTGTGAGTTTATGGAACACTTCTGTAATTTAAAATTTTTTTTAATTCATTGTTTTGTATTTCTAATCAAGTCCTCAAAAACAGCATTTTTCTACCTCAAGATCTTAAGCCGTTTTGAGCTGACTGTGTGGAGTGGGTACGAGTCTCAGCAGCCACACGAGTTATCATGCAGCGGTGTCTCTCTGACATCACAAATCAGCACATTTTCAGATGACTCAGTTCAGTGAGGGTGAATATTGTGAGAGGAGAATTGGAAGAATGTGCCAATATGAGAATTAGAGACATAGATCATATTAATATAAGTCCACATAGCTAGGGAACAATGCTAAACACTGAAAAAGGCCATTTATAAGATAGTTCCCCTTTAATACAATTTTCATTCAATGAATCACCGTGCAGATTGATTGAATGAAAATTGTATTAGATTGCAGAATGGGTACAATACAGTATGGCTCAATACACACAATTGTTAAGGGGATGCAGACCAGAGAAAGACTTTCGTCTTGTTTACATCAGGGTCCCCCATTTTCAATTCATAATGAATTGTAAGTAAAGGTGCAACTTGCTCCGTGCAATCCATTCTTTGTGGATCTAGCCCAGAGTGTGGGCTACCAGGGCAATCGTCTTGTGCAACAGAAAAATGGCATACAATTCAATAGGTCTGGAGTGGACACTGCAGACCTAGCTAATACACATGTTTAAACCAGTCACATGAATCCACTGAAAACGCCACAAACCTGCAAACTCTGTTGTTTGGTCCTCCATTTGATGAGAAGATTCTTGTAGAGAAGACTTCTCGTTTGGTGCCAGACCCCGGCATCTCTTTTATATATGGGCTGCATACTTCCAGTGAGCCTTGTCTGACTGACACATGGATGAGAAGTCGACTCCCTAATGCTGGGCTCAGCTGCAAGTCAAAGAAAACACCCATAAAATAGCTTTTTCACTGGACACAATGCTGGACACCAGCTTGGTAAGATTAGACATTAGATACCCTAATGTTATTCACTAATCATACACAGTACATTTCTGATGGAAGTCGGCCTAATATGAAGAATATGTCAGTACTATGGGATTGGGATGTAAAGGTTTGAACAAGCAATGGGGGTAGGATGCTGGTTTACAGGATGTATTTAACGTTACCAGTGTGGCTGCACGTACAGTATACACTTTACAAAACCACCACAGAACTGTGCCCTAGGCAAATAAACGTTATACAATAGATTGCAGTGTTATTATCCAGACCACACCGGGGACATAGCTAAAACACATAACACAATTATAAAAGGAGAGGTGTGCGATGTTATTAAAATGACAGGTAACGCTATCGTTCAAACATAACCGGCAATAGTGTGTCTCATGAGACTCACAAATAATGTTAGCCCCAACATACTTATCCGGTATATTACATAATGTCTACAGCTCTACACTGATCCCGTTTCTCGGGAGCCCCATCCTCTTGCCAAGCCAACATACTGTACAATATAAAATAAGACAATAGCTGGCTGGCTATAGCGTTAGCTGCCCCAACCACTCCACTAACCTGCAGTGTTCTGTAGCCTAGGACACAGGGTATCTTGGTGCACAAGTTATTATTTCCCCAATGGTATTTGTGTTATGATCAGATGGTATGCTATAACTAAAAGGAGAAATGAACGGTCATAAGTTATGGACTGCTATGCATTGGGTCGCTGGCTTGGGCTGCGATGTGTCTAAATACTGTATCTGCCGCCAGCCAGTGCAGCAAACGATACACACACAACACAAGCACTGCCCGGAGGCGTGTATATTTCCCCTAACGGGAGATGCACTTCCGCAAACCGAACGCGGAAGTGAAACTCCGTTAGGGGAAATATACACGCGATTCAGGGCTGTTTTATATAGATATCTATGGTTCTATCACCCTGCTCTAAGACAAACTCTAACCTTAACCAACTTCGAAAGAGTGCCTAAGCTTAACCGGCGAAAGAACTTGCCGTCACACGATTGGTGCGCCCAGAAACATCAGTGGCCAATCAGAGCGCAAAACGCGAACGCGGAAGCATGAACCGGTTGGGATTCGAATAGACGCGTACAGCGTACAGGATCGGTGGCTAGCGAGCTATCTGGACACAGCAAAGATTCTGGCAAAGGTACATTCTCGCTTTGACAGAACACAGCTCGTATGTAAGATACTCACGTATGAAATACATTAAGGCATGTCTTTTATTTATGTATTTTTTTCCTGTTTCAATGTCCTTGCATTCCAGTTTTTTAGATGAGATGTTATTGTAAACAAACCAAATTCGTGCCCCCCAATCTCTCGTTGTCAATAGTTCCGCCTGGTGGTCAGATGTGGGAATCCCAAGAGCGTGGTTTTTTGGCCAATCACATCTAAATGTCGGCGTCACTGACAAGACTGCACACCAATCACAATACGATCATGTAATCACGCCCACTCTTTTCTTCTCCTTCTCCTTCTCCTTCTCCTTCTCCTTCTCCTTCTCCTTCTCCTTCTGAATGAATGAATGAATGAAAACTTTATTTAACAGATTGCAGAATGGGTACAATACAGTACGGCTCAATACATACAATTGTTAAGGGGATGCAGACCTGAGAAAGACGTTTGTCTTGTTTCCATCAGGGTCCCCCATTTTCAATTCATATAGACATATATGACATACATGACATACAGATAGTCAGTACTGCTACATCTATACATTTATGACATACCAGATTTGCAAATACAGTACTGTTTGTGATACAGAAGGAGTCAAGAAAAGGGAGTATATACATTTGACGTAGAAACTGTACATTGGAGGTTGGGTGGGGGGGGTTGGGTACATTGGGATATTGACAACCATACTGGGTAATTTACATTGGAGGTGGTTGGGGGGGGGGGGGGGGGGCGGGGGGCATACTGTATAAACAAGTAACACTGTACATTGAGGGGGGGGGGAGGAGACACTGTACAAACAAACACAATTGTACATTGAACTATTGACAAAACCATACTAGGTAAATGACTGTACATTGGAGGGGGTTGGAATGATTGGGTTAGGATATTTACAGGGGCCAGTGTTGAATTGCAGTCTCCCGTAGGTGTCCCTTGAGAGAGGTTTTGAAAGTGGGTAGTGATCCACATTCCTTTACAGCTTTGGGTAGGGCGTTCCACATTGATGTGGCATAATTGCGAAACGTGTTTAGTCCCTTATTTGAGCCGAATCTGGGTTTGACATGATTTGTGGAGCTCCCTCTGGTGTTGTGATCGTGGTATTCACTGACCTTTGGGAAGTATTTTGACATGTACATGGGTACCTTGGTCGTGTAGTGTATCTTGTAGACCAGGCCCATTGCAAGTTGTTGTACTCTGTCGTCTACTCTAAGCCATCCTAGGTTGTCGAAGTGGGCAGGGGTGAGGTGGGTTCTAGGAGTAAGGTCAAGCAGTAGTCTGACCAGTTTGTTTTGAGATGTTTGTAATTTTGTTTTTAGCGCCTTTGAGGTGCTTTGGTACCATGAGGTGCAAGCATAGTCGTAGTACCCCTGAATGAGTGCTCCTGCCAGAGTCTTCAGGGTGTTCTTGTTTACCAGAGAGGAGATCCGGTACAAGAATCGAGTTCGTTGGTTGACTTTTTTTATTACATTGGATGCCATTTTGTCACAGGAGAGATTAGCCTCTAGGATGGACCCCAGGTAGGTAATTTCATCTTTCCTTGTGACAATATTGTCACCCACTGTAACTGAGAAGCCGTCGGTCTTGCTGAGTTTGTTATTTGAACCGAAGAGAATGGACTCTGTTTTGCCCATGTGTAATGATAGTTTGTTATCAGCGAGCCATATGCAGATTCTGCCTAGTTCCGAGCTGAGGGTTTTTTCAACCTGTAACTTGTTCTTGTCAGAGACCAGCAGGGCTGAGTCGTCCGCAAACAGGAACAAGTTGCAGTCACAAGCTGACGACATGTCATTTGCATAAATTAGGAACAGTAGCGGTCCTAGTATGCTTCCTTGTGGAACACCACAGCTCACTGTGAGGGGGGGGCAGTGATGTACCTGAACGCGTTCAATGAACGATCGTTCATGAACGCGTTCGTATTTTGGGCGAACGTGAACTGAACGTACTGATTATCCGCTAAATGAACGTAATTGAGAACGCGTTCATTCTCAGCGCTGTGTAACGGAGTTCAAAAGTGCGTTCATTCTCAGCACTGTTATAACGGCGTTCAAAGATGTGCCAGATTTCATATGTATTTCAGCCGAAACCCCTGTTAAAACACACCGTAAACAGGCTTTAAAATTATGTGGAAAACCAACCGATCTGGCAACGCGCCTGTACACCCCCTGCTACGTCATCAGACTCATCACAACAACAGCTGAATCTGCGTCTGCGAGCAGAAGCCCAGAGCTGCGCAGCAGCAGGTCGAGAGCAGCACTCGCTCAGAGAACTCTACCTCTAGATGTCGGCGCTTGGGGATTTAAAATAGTTTAACGTTAAAGTCAGTACTGACTCAGACGGAAACAATCTAACGTTTGTCTGTAAACTTAGTCCACCCGGTTTGAAGAAGCAAGTCCCCACATCGACGCGACGACGTCGACAGCAACATTGAGAATATGCAAACGTCCTGTTTTAGTTTTCATAATAAAGACAATTCAAGCAAAGTTGTTCCTCATGTTTTTGAAAATATACTGTAGAGATGAAAGCTGCAGTGTGGACTGAATGCGCGGTGCAAAGCGTTATGGAAATGCAAGTATTCTGATTGCTGTCTGTGTGGTTCAATATTTTTTACAAATAATAGTTTGCAGCAACGTATTGAAAAAAGAACTAACAAAATGGGCCGTTCAATATCTCCTTTATGTTCGAAATGTCAAACAGACCTGGGTACCTACAGGCTACAGTCTATCACTACTTTTGGGAATCTAAGTGTTTATCCAGGTTCTGGGGCCAAGTGATTGATTGATTGATTGAACACTTTATTAACATATTGCAGAATGGGTACAGTATACAGCTCAGTCATGAATTGAAAATGGGGGACCCTGATGTAAACAAGACGAAAGTCTTTCTCTGGTCTGCATCCCCTTAACAATTGTATGTATTGAGCTGTACTGTCTGTATCAGGGTCCCCCATTTTCAATTAATCAGGACATACATGACATACAGATAGACAGTACTGCTACATCTATACATTTATGACATACCAGATTTGCAAATACAGTACTGTTTGTGATACAAAAAGAGTCCAGAAAAGAGAGTAGGCCTATATACATTTGACATAGAAACTGTACATTGGAGGAGGTTGGGTAGGTGGGGGGGACTGTACATTGGAGGTGGTTCGGGGGGGGGGGGGGGGGGGGGGGGGGGATAAGCCTCAATTTTTACAAATGTGGTATAGAGATGGTTTGCTTTTCCTTTTTGCTTGCTTCTTTTTGTTTTGTTTTTGCTTGCTTATGGTGTGGATGATGGCATAGAGATGAACTGGAGGACCCCCCCCCCTCCATTGTCCCAATGTGTGTTTTTGTAATGTAAGTAACTACGTGAAAAATCTATATAAAAAAAAATATATATATCAAAAAAGAACTAAATTAGTTCATTTTTGAAACCATGAACTTTAGTTCAAAATTTTGAATTATGAACTATGAACTGAACTAGTTCATTTAAAAAATTGTGAACTGTGAACTGAACTAGTTCATGTAGAAAGTGAACTTTCCCAACACTGGGGGGGGGGATAGGGTACCGTTTACCTCCACCATCTGTTCCCTCCCCTCAAGGTAGGATTGCATCCAGCTCACTGATAGACTATCAAAACCAATTGCTTTTAGCTTGTCAATCAGAATGGAGTGATTGACCGTGTCAAAGGCCTTTTGTAGGTCCAGCATGACCATGCCGCAGTATTTGCCTGCGTCCACCTCTTGTTTGATGTGGTCATTCAAATAGAGAAGGCATGTGTCAGTGGAGTGGGATGTTCTGAAGCCAGATTGGAATTCGTAGATTAGATTTTTTTCCGCTAGGTACTTTTCGACCTGTTCGTAGACTATTTTTTCCATGACTTTCGAGATGGAGGTGAGAATAGAAACAGGGCGGTAGTTGCCTGGGTCTAATTTGCTGCCCTTTTTGTGCAGAGGGGTCACCCTCGCAATTTTGAAGTCCTTGGGGACTCTCCTTCTCCTTCTCCTTCTTCTTCTTCTTCTTCTTCTTCTTCTTCTTCTTCTTCTTCTTCTTCTTCTTCTTCTTCTTCTTCTTCTTCTTCTTCTTCTTCTTCTTCTTCTTCTTCTCTATTTTATTGGCGGTTGGCAATCACTTTCGATGAGCATTACCGCAATCTACTGATAAGGAGTGTGTATCTGGATGTTCTAAATCCTATAAAATAAACCTGTTCTCAAAAAATTAAATAAACTCTTCATACAAACTTCTCCAGAATTTCTTTGCAATATGTCAGCTATTTTAAGTGCTATCTTTTCACTCTGCAAATTCCTGATAAGAACTGTTATTTGCCGTTGATATAATGTACACTGTTCTACAACATGTTCTACCGTTTCTTGACTAACACCGCACTCACATTGTCCATTAGTATGATTTTTTAACTTTACTAACGTACTGTTCAACCCTGTATGTCCCAACCTCATTCTTGTAAACACGTCCTCTTCTTGCTTGTTTCTACTAGTACCCCTACTCCAACCCACCCTTTTTTGCACCCCATAAAACCATCTCCCTGACCTCTCATTATCCCACATGACTTTCCATTTTTCCTTAACCTTTAGTTTGACTATACTTTCAGCCTTACTACTCTGTATATTCATTGTAACTCGAGGAAGTTCACGAGCTTTTTTGGCCAACTTATCCGCCAACTCATTCCCTCGAACTCCTATATGGGCCGGAACCCACAAAAAGGCAACCTTGATACCTGAGCGCCGAAGTCTGTCTACCATCTGCACTATTTCCAGCACAATGTCCAGCCTTGACTGGGACACAACATCTTGAATACTTATCAATGAAGACATTGAGTCTGACGCAATTAAGACCTCACTCTTAGGCCTATTCTCCTCTATCCAGGATACCGCTATCATTATAGCTACTAGTTCTGCCGTATATACTGCTAGACTGTCACTTAATCTCTCTTTTTTAGAAATTCTAAGACTTGGGATTGTAAATGCCGCACCCACTCTGTTTGATTCCATCTTAGATGCATCTGTATAAGCCACCAGTCTTTCTCACACCCACTCTTTTATCTCACGCAAACTATTTTAACGACTTGGAAATATGTCACAATAACCAATAAAGCTAAGACGACTCTTAACTTTTTGATATATTTATTCATCTTAATCGGCGTGGTTTATTATATACAATGATTCATAGCACAGCAGCACATGAGATCTCCTCTCCGTGAGAGGTAGATGTGGGAACTGGGAAGAGACAGAAGGGGGAGTCGGCATAAGCTTTTATACTCTCTACCTGGCGGTAACAGTAAAAGCTCCGCCTATAGCGCCCTCCAGTGGAAACAGTTATGTACAGTCAGTGGAAGCAGTTAGGTACAGTTAGACAGTTACTTGCAACCCTACATATAACCTCTAACTTTAACAGTCTTGTTTACATCAGGGTCCCCCATTTTCAATTCATCATAACATATATGTCATACATGACCAGTGATGCGTTCCTCATGGGACGGGGTTGCATGCAGTGCAGCCAAAGTGTTGTGAGCAGAAGCGCGCACGCGCACACACACGCACGGATGTGCACGGCACGCGCGTGCACAACAGGAATGCGCTGCACTCGCCAACTCGCTAAGTACCCACCTGGGCTACTTTGCATATCAATAGCGCCGGTCGTCAGGTGTGTTAAATACGTTCTCGGATACATTCACACAGAACTTGTGAATGAAATGTGTTACATTCCATTCGTAGAGGCAATTAGGCACTGTCTTTAGTCTGTGCTTAAGCGAGGGAACATTTATGCGCATGCGCGGGAGCCCGCATGCAAGTGGCGTCATTAGCGTGCGTGCAACCAGTGTTGATATGAGGAACGCAACACTGTACACGACATACAGATACAGTACTGCTACATCTATACATTTATGACATACCAGATTTGCAAATACAGTACTGTTTGTGATACAAAGAGTCTAAAAAAGAGAGTATATACATTTGACGTAGAAACTGTACATTGGAGGTGGGGGGGGGGGGGTTGGGTAGGCGGGGTGGGGGAAACTGTACAACTGTACAAGCAAAACTGTACATTGAAGAGGAGGGTCTAGTGTATTCTTGGGTTAGGTAATTTACTGTACATTGGAGGGGGTTGGGTTAGGACATTTACAGGGGCCAGTTTCGAATTGCAGTCTCCTGTAGGTGTTCTTTGAGAGTGGTTTTGAAAGTGGGTAGTGATTCACATTCCTTTACAGCTTTGGGTATGGCGTTCCACATTGATGTGGCATAATTGCAAAACGTGTTTAGTCCCTTGTTTGAGCCGAATCTGGGTTTAACATGATTTGTGGAGCTCCCTCTGGTGTTGTGGTCGTGGTATTCACTGACCTTTGGGAAGTATTTTGACATGTACATGGGTATCTTAGTCGTGTAGTTGCCCATTGCAAGTTGCTGTACTCTGTCTTCTACTCTAAGCCATCCTAGGTAGTCAAAGTGGGCAGGGGTGATGTGGGTTCTAGGAGCAGTGGTGCAGTCGTAATATGGGAACTGGTAACACGCCACGCCACGTGCATGCGCACAGAACTGATTTATACACACACACACACGCACGCACATGTGATCTGGTAACACTGCGTGTAACCGCGTGTGACCACGACTGCACCACTGTCTAGGAGTAAGGTCAAGTAGTAGTCTGACCAGTTTGTTTTGTGATGTTTGTAATCTTGTTTTTAGCGCCTTTGAGGTACTTTGGTACCATGAGGTGCAAGCATAGTCGTAGTACCCTTGAATGAGTGCTCCTGCCAGAGTCTTCAGGGTATTCTTGTTTACCAGAGAGGAGATCCGGTACAAGAATCTAGTTCGTTGGTTGCCTTTTTTGATTACATTGGATGCCATTTTGTCACAGGAAAGATTTGCCTAGGATGGAACCTAGGTATGTAATTTCGTCTTTCCTTGTGACAATATTGTCACCCACTGTAACTGAGAAGTCGTCGGTCTTGCTGAGTTTGTTATTTGATCCGAAGAGAATGGACTCTGTTTTACCCAGGTGTAATGATATTGTCATGAATCAGAAACGCATGAAAGTTACACAACTGCGCATGTAAATTAAAACACAAACATGCCAGAGATTCCGGTGCAAGCTTTTTACCTCCAAAATAAGAGTGCAGATCAGTTTTTTGTCTGACTGTCTGGGGGGGGAGGGGGACTGTCCCAGAGTCTGCTGGTCCGTGCCTTGAGCCAATGTTTGATGGTAGAGAATTTCTTACTGAGAGTGGCCTGCAGCTTGTCCACATCCTTATCGGAGGAAAGGATAGCAGAGTCATCCGCATAGAGAAACAGGTTCACATTTGTGGTGGTGGAAGTTTAAAATATAATTTGAGCAAATAACAATTGTCTGAGTCCAAAGTTGAATAAAAAATTAGATAGATTTATTCCCTCATATGATTATACAAGGAATGCCCAGTTCAGAATCAGAAAGTTGTTCACACAAATGTCTGACAGAGAAGTGAGAACGAAGTCTCGTTGAACATATAGTTGATGCATATGACGTAAGAGGCTGGAAAATAACCAGGATGGTGGTTAGAATGATCAATATTATGACTATGTTATGGCTGTCTACTAAGGAAAACAGAGCGGTTCCCACAAGCTATGTGGCTTATGGCCTATATGGCAGAACATAGTTTAATACACACTTGCAAGGATGATGAAAGAAAATAAAATGGTTCCCAGCTACAGGAGTTAATAACAACATTGCTTTGGCTGACTGGTGAGATTATCGTGTGTGTCTCTTAACACATCCACCGCCGGAAACGGCTTACAACGTGTTTCAAGTTCATGCGAATTCTGCCATTCCACGGCGTACGACGTTATTGAGATCATATTTCATTTTTTCGCCATGTTATTCATAATTCCCTCACAGAGCCTGGTCTGATGCAGTGGGAGCCTGCACAACTCTGCAACGCTTCAATACTGCCGCCTGGTGGATGATCGGCGAGTTGCAACCGGAAGTGGATCTCTGGAGATCTCCGGTGCATCTGGCAAATGCGTCCGGCACTTGCATATTGTTGCGGGACTGTAGACACACGTCCGTGTGTAGCGATCGCTGCCATAACGCAATAATCGATACGATTTGGGCGTTTATTATGATTATGGGTCATTGACGGATAAGACTTTTCAATAGGCCAATTTTAAAATACAAAAAATAAGGATATATTTGGCCATTTTTCAAACATTTGGAATGTAGTGTATACATGCATTTATGCAAAAAACCCAAATTAAGAGATTTTAGTGTTTTTAAAGTTGAATTAATAGGACATGGCCTTAATAAAAGTCATTTGGGGCGACCGTAATTTATCTCAAAATTAATATATTTCCTTAACATTACTAATATTTTAACAGGTATCAGTAATTAAATATACATCTTAAGAAAGACAGGCTTGTGTGCCCTTTAATTTTTTGTAAACCATGATTTCACAAGTTTATTCTATAATGGCAGTGTCTCCCTCGTAATGCAGTTACAATACCCATATATGCTCTAAAACCCATAAAACTGATTTAAAATGTGTACAGATAGTATCCACTTAAGCATAGTATACCTGTTACAAAGGGTCAGATTAAACCGAATATATATATTTATTGCCTGAGATCCCATGTATAATATTTGTATATCGTTTGATATCCCTTGTATATTCTTTGTACATATACACGGAATATCCCTTTACCTGGTACAGGACAGACCATAATATTCGTTCTCCTATTGGAAGCGATCCCCTAGGCGCCAGTGACTTACCCCCTAGAGCTGACTTGAAAGCTACCGACATGACTTGTCTTAACATGCCCGCTTCTGCCCATGAATACGGCTACCGAAAGCAGAGCGGCACTATTTGTCCACCGTACGTATAAATATGACCAGCGAATACAGAACTTCCTTTTCAGTTCGCCTTCAGTTCAGTCTGGTTCAGTTACCAAGTAAAGCCTTACCCACTACGCAACGTGCGGTACAGCAGGGCTCGTATTGCCTCAAATAGAGTCGTGTTTATCCTACTACGTTTGTTTAACGTATCGTTCGCTACTTATTAGTAAAAGCCTTCATTACGAGTCAAAGACCACGTGAAGTGGGTAATTGTGCGTCTACATAGAGCACTTATTGCCGCGTGCTAATAAGGATAGTAACGTCAAGTTCAACTGTGAACCACGGACCAACCGGAGGATTTACCCCGGTGATTGCAGAGCCACCTGGCAGGATTATTATTCTTCATTCTTCACCAAGCTGCTGGAGCAGAGAACCGCCTACACCCCGCTGCTGTGGGATCTACACGTGCCCGTGAAGACATCACTCGAGCCCGTCTCTGTCGGAGCAGAGACTCCACGGCTTCATCGCTGCTGCTGCATACGGGAATTACAGCGGCTGCTTTCCCCGCGGAGCAGGGAGTAACATACCGTCTCCAGGTGCCTTGCTGAAGCCCTGTGAACCATTGACATGCATAGAGCATTGCTTCCCTCTGCTGGCTTACAACCGGTAGTACACCCCCATCCCAGAGTACCAGAGATAATTCTTAATATGCACATTCGATTTGCCTTATAAGCGCATTCAAATGATAAATGTAATACCCTTTTGATGTAATAAATATTCTAAACGAGTATTTGAGTGGAAACCGTGTTATTGTGGAGAAGTTCATCATCATATACTTGTGTACAGTAAGGCCAGTAATGTACATAGACGGTAGTAGTTTAATGATACTAATACTTGATTAATACAGTCAGGGAATTGTACCCCTCAGTTACAATACCAGTGATTAATATTTGAGCCAAAACTGATGGATATTCTATTTTGAATTTAGTACAGTTATTGACAATCATTGGTTACCCCGCATGACAAATGGTCGCCCCAAATGATGAGAGTAGTTAAAAGTCTATTTAAAATGTTACACAATGCAGTTCAGACAAAAGAAAACTGAACAAAGACTGTCGTTTGATCACGATTACTCGACAGCGGTAGCAATAACACGCAGGTCCTACGCGGGACTGAAGAGAATTCTGAAAGAAAACGGAATGAAATTCCAATCACCCATGACCTCGCTAAGGATTCACTGGAAGGAAGGGACGGTGACGTACGCGACGGCGCGGGAGGCGGCGGAGGAGATGAGGCGACGGGGGATGCAGATGGCGGAGGGCGGAGAAGGAAGGGGACAGGAGGGCCAGACGCTGAGCCTGCAGCAGAGATTGGAGAAAGCACGCAGATGGACCAGAGTAGGAGATCGAAACCCGGGAGAGGAGGGAGGAGAGAGGAGAAGGCCGAGGTGAGACGTGACAGACCGAAGGCGGAGACGGACGAGGAGGCCAGAGACGGAGAAGGAGGGGAGAGGAGGTGGGAGGAGACGAACGGATGAGTACACGCACAAGAGATTGAAAAAACTATCCAAATAGAGACAAAATATAGAAACTGAAATAACATAACACACATTCCCAGGTAGAGGCAGGATATAGGAACGAACATAACGTATACATGGACACATAATACACATGCTGATGGAGGAAATAAATGGAAATATAATTAGGTATGATAGACGGAACACAGAACATATTGAAACAAATACATAGACACACGCTGCGAGTAACACAGTTGGAAGGGATTAAGGGGATAAAGGAAAAGAAAGTAAGAAGGGGTACACAGAAGACACCACACACGGGTTTGGGAGGAAGGAGGGACATTGGAACATATGAGCCACATTGAGAGGGACCTAGGAAATGGGGGTCTTTGATCAGAATGAAGGACAGAGCGCTTTTGACCAGGAGCTCGACAGCAATAAAAACAGTAAGAAGGCTGGACAAATATGACGAGCGGTTGGGGGTAAAGGTTTCAAACCCCCAAGCCGTCAGGAGGAGGCCTCTCACTAGGAGAGCAATTACTCCTCACCCACCAGCAGGGGACAGGGGGGGGGACAGGGACCCCCCGAACGCCTTGGGAGCACTTTATGTAAAGTTTATGTTTTTTATTTATGTTAATCATTATATGTATTCGGTGAAGAGAGCGGAGGCTACAACCGGAGGGGGGAATGAATGTGACATGGGGGGGACTGACAGACGAAAGAAGAAGAAAGATGACAATGGTTAAAGGTATAAAAATTATGTCGTTAAACATTAATGGAATGAATAATACGATAAAGAGGGGCAAAGTGATGTTGAAATGTAAAAAAAGTGAGATGGAAGTGATTTTTCTGCAGGAGACACATTTGGTAGCACAGGATCATGAGAAACTGAAGAGATTTGGATATGAAAATGCATACTATAGTTCCTTTAAACGGAACCTGAGGAGAGGAGTAATCACGTTAATCAAAAACAGTCAAATTTGAATTGATCAAGGAAGTAAGAGACAAGGAGGGAAGGTTTGTTCTGGTGAAGGGAAAAATGGAGGGTCAAATGATTATGTTAGTGAATGTTTATGCACCCCCAGAGAGTAAGAGGGATTTATATGAGACCATTTTTGATATGATAGTGATGGAACTAGAAGGGATATTGATATGCGCGGGAGATTTTAATGTAGTACTGAATCACGACCTAGACACCACGAGTACTAGAAAAGGACGGGCACCAATCAGTAGATATATGAATATTCAGATGACGGAAATGGGAATTACAGATGTTTGGAGGGGGATGCACGCCATGGACAGGGAATACACACATTACTCACACCCGCACGTGACATATGCGAGAATAGACTACTTTTTGATGACGACGGGGGACAGTTACAGGCTACGGGAGAGCAGAATAGGAGTAGCGGACATATCGGATCACAGTGCCATATATCTGACAGTAGATCTAGAAGGGAGACGGAGGAACACGATCTGGAGACTAAGGCAGAGGTTACACCTTTCGTATCATCTTCGTATTGTTTTCTTATGCGTATCGCCGCGACGTCGTGCGCCTGAGTCACACTTTCGTTTTTTTTTCGTTTTTGTCAGCCGAGCACACTGATGTAGTACACTGCCAAAGCAGTAGGTGGCAGTAGGTGGCAAACATGAAGGCAATTTCAACCAATCAGAACGAATGTGCCAATACACTTCCTGGTGGAAGCTCCAGCAAAGAAAATGTCAATAAGGCAGGCGCCTATGCCGCGCCACCATCTTGCTTGCTCACTCAATGCAGCAATTCTTTTTTCAGCAAAGCCTAATAAAAGTGCAATAAACAAAACGGATACATTCACTGTGTGTTCTGCCTGTCATTTGTTGATGAAACAAAACTAACATCAACACAAGTGACCACCAAGAGCGGATAGTTTAGTCTAAAAAACGATCGGTAGCATTGTTAGCTGCATGCTAACGTCAATGGAGTATGCCATTATAACAATATAGCATTGTGGCTAGAAGCTAACGTTAGCTCACGCTACTTAGCCAGCACGAAACTGATGATATCGCGAGCTATCAGTAGTTAGATAACATTAGAGACAACGCTGTGTGTATTAAACAAAGGTGAATAGATGACTGGGCCATTTTGTTTAATGCTTGTTAAGTTGAAAGAGGAACTCTGAGCTAACAGGGTCTGAATCCTGATAGCTCACGTTAGCCAGCTGCTCATGCAATCGGTAATGCTAGCAGAATGAATGGATGTAAACTTTATTTAACATATTGCATATGGGTACAATACAATACGGCTCAATACAAACAATTGTTAAGGGAATGCAGACTGTTGTAGCTTGGACTGGGGTCCTTATAACAATAACTTGACAACACATGGTAGCTGAAGCTATTTGGGACACGGAGCTCTGTCCCAAACACACACACTGTTGTCACCGGAAAGGCACGCAGATGGTATCTACTGCGCATGGGCGTTTTCGCAACAACTGCTCCGTGCTGACTACACGCTGTTGTCGACTCGTTTTTTTTGCGTATCTCCAAACGCAAACACAATTTTGCGTTTCAGCCGTATCCACAAAAAAACGCCAAAAAACGCATTTCTGTGTAGATAGGACATGAAACGTCGTCAAAAACGTATAAAAAAACGCCAGGAATACACTAGTCTAACCATAGCCTAAATGTAGGAATAGTAAATAACAAGGGGGTGGTGAGTCAGATCAAGGAGGAGATAGCCAGGTATAAGGAAGAAAATGACAACGGGGCGGTAGATCCGAACATTCTATGGGACACACTGAAGGTGGTGATAAGGGGGAAATTGATGGAGAAGACAGCAATGCTGAAGAAGGCCAGAACGGAGACATATCACAATCTGATAGGGAAGCTGAAGAAGCTAGAGGGGAGACACCAGATATCAAAAGAACAGGAAACGCTCGGAGAAATCAAAGAAGTAAAGGCCAGGATAAATAGGGAATTATTGACGGAAATAGAAAAGAAAGCGAGGTTCATGAAACAAACGTACTATGAAGGGGGACCAAAAGCGACCAGAATGTTGGCTAGGAGAATTAGGAAGTTGAACACGATACACACAATAAGGGATACAAAGGCTAATGAAATATTGAGAGACCCAGCTGAAATAGAGAGGACATTTAGAGAATACTATGAGAAACTATACACACAGCCAAAAGCAGCGGGAGAAGAGGAAATAGAAGCATATCTGGAGAAGCTAGAGTTACCATCGATAGGGAAAGAACAGAATGAAGAATTAAATAAAATAATTACGGAACGAGAACTGGAAGAGGCAATTAGTAGAGCTAAAAACAACAAATCTCCGGGGAGCGACGGATTCCCATCGGAATTCTACAAGACATTTAGAACGGAATTAGCACCCATGTTAGGGGCGGCGTTCAGACACACGATGGAAGAGGGCAAAATGCCCCCCTCGTGGAAGGAAGCCATAATCACCACGATACCGAAGGAAGGGAAGGATAGAGAATTATGTAGTAGTTTCAGACCTGTGTCCATACTCAACGTGGATTACAAGATGTATACATCGATAATATCAAAGAGATTTGAGACGTTTATGCCAGACATTATAGATGAAGATCAAACTGGATTTATTAAAGGGAGACAGACACAGGACAACGTGAGAAAGACATTACACATAGTAGAGGAGATACAAAAACAAGGTGGTAGCGCGGTACTGATTAGCCTAGATTCAGAAAAAGCATTCGACAGTGTGAGCTGGACATTTTTATATAAAACATTGATGAGGTTCGGACTGAACGGGAGGGCGATGAAGATGATCAAGGCGCTATATCAAGAACCGACAGCGAGGGTTAAGGTGAATGGCAGCCTGACGGATAGAATCAGATTAGAGAGGGCTACCAGACAGGGATGTTGTCTCTCACCAACGCTCTTCGCCGTTTTCATAGAACCACTGGCACAACTGATCAGACAGACCGAGGACATTAAGGGAGTAAGGATAAAGGGAACGGAATATAAACTAGGCCTATTTGCGGACGACGTGATAGTATACATGAGGCAACCAGACAAGAGCTTCCCGGCACTGATGGATCTACTGAAGGATTATGGCCACTACTCAGGATACAACCTAAACGTGACAAAGACACAGACCTTAGCATGGAACTATACCCCAACGACGGAAATTAGGGAACAGTACGGGATAAGATGGGACATGGACAAGATTAAATACTTAGGGGTGAACATCACGAGAGGGGTGGGGAAACTGTTTGAAGCGAACTATACACAGATAAATCAGAACATCAAGAGAGATTTAGAGAGATGGACAGTAATGCCCTTGGACTTCAATTCAAGAATAGAGGTCATTAAAATGAACATACTATCAAGGTTACTGTACATATTCCAGTCACTACCGATACAAATACCACAGAATCAATTCAGGGAGTGGGACAGACTGATATCGAGGTTCATATGGGCGGGGAGAAGACCACGGGTCAGATATAAAACACTACAACTACCAAAGGAAGAGGGAGGGATGGCAGTACCCAGCCTACAAGATTATTACTATGCAGCACAACTGAGAGCAGTGACGTGCTGGTGTAACGACAGATATGAGGCAAGATGGAAAGACATTGAAAAAGAAGGGGAGGGATACAAGGTACAAGCTCTGGTGGGAGATAGGGAACTATTTAAAGAAAAAGAGGGACTATTAGATCCAATCACCAAATGCACCTTGACCATATGGAACAGAGTAGTAAAAACACACAAATTGGAGAAGCAGTCAGGGGTTCTGAGATGGGTAGCACATGACAAGAGATTCAAACCAGGGAGGTTAGACCATGGATTCAGAAGGTGGGAGAGGGGGGGGGGGCAACAGCGATATGCAAAATGATAGAGAAGGGGGAAATGCAGACACTACACAAATTAAAGGAGAAATTTGGACTAGAAAACAGGGACCACTTCAGATATCTACAGGTTAGAGACTACTACAACAAAGAAATAAGGGGGGCCAAAGACGAAGAACAGAATGGAATAATCAAGATGCTAGTATGGGCATATGAAGGGAGGCAAGGAAGAGTAATATCAGCAATATACCGGGCTATAATGAACAGCAAGGGACACACGACCGATTACATAAGGGAGAAATGGGAGAGAGAACTAGAGATAGAAATAACAGGGAAGGAATGGGGGAACATATGCGAGGTGCAACATTCAACAACAGGATCGAGGATATGGAAAGAGTTTGGATGGAAAAACATAATCAGATTCTTTATAACCCCAGAGCTGAATGGAAAATATGCACCAATACAAAGAGCATGCTGGAGGATGTGTGGGAAGGAGGGGGCAAATCACACGCACATATTCTGGGGATGTCAGAAGCTGAAGGGGTATTGGGAGGAGATAGGGGAGGCAATGATCAGAATATTAGGATATGGGTTACCACAAACAGGACTGGTGCTTTACTTAGGAGACCTGACACATGAGGGAATACAAGGGGGGTGTCAGGAATGGAGGTAGGTGAATTCCAATGGTTGAAGGCAATCACAGAGACGGAGAGTGTTTACTCTTGAACAGGTTCGACTTTAATAGTAAGAACACAGAGTAAATTCTAAGAGAGACAAATGCTAAATAGCACAGACAGGAATAAGGTAAATAGGAGCTTATTAGAGGTCCAGAGTTGAACCGTCCGCGTTATTCCCGAACGCAATTAGTGAAGACCTGACAATGAACAAGCAGAAGACAGGTAGGTTACATAGACACCAAATACAAACATTCCACACACACCCCCGTGACAGCCAATCAGGAACCACCCCTAAGTGACAGCACTAATTGACAGGGAAAGGACAGGTGACAAGCCCAGTGACATATGCCAGGAATGTGGGTGGTCACCGACCTCAGTCGGTGTCCAGAACGTAACAGGGGGGGACAAATATTTAATAAAGATAATGTTGATAGCGCCAGAAAAGCAATAACAAGACTGTGGCACAAAGAAGACCCACCGACAATAGCACAATGGGTAGGAATAGTGGAAGAGATACAGGATATGGAGAGGATAACACACATGCTGAGGTTACAGGAAGAGAATTTTGGAGAAAGATGGGGAAAGTGGGAGGATTACAAGGGGAACGAAAACGACATCACAGAGGAAGAACCAAATACATCACAAGAGGGCGAAGGGTAAAGGAGGAGAGAGGTTCAAAGAGGGTCTCTGAACCCATGTCACACACTTAATGTTTTCTAATTTTATTTTGTTTAAGATATGACAATTGTTTTATGTTTTTTCCACTTCATTATTTATGTATGTGAATATTTGCTTAAGTCAGTATTTTTTATTTTTCATCTTTTGGGTATTACATTTTTTCTTTATTATTTATGTCTGTTTAATAGTGTTGTTGATGTTATTGTATATGTTGTGATGTTTGTCTATAAATGTTCAATAAAAATTTAAGTTTAAAAAAAAAAAAAATTATAGCCCTGCAAAGAAGGTAAACATCTGGTGGCAGTGATCATACATTGATGGATAGAAGCGTGGCAGGGAATGTGTTAAGGGCTCAAGGTAGAAACCATGCCTCATGTCTATATTATTATCGCCCCATAGCCAATTCTGTCAACAGGTTATGGGCCCAGATCTCGCAGGGGCGAAATAATAAGGGTAGCAAGCTTAGCTGAAGTATAGGCTAGGTTAGCACCAGGAGTACCGCGTGGCTAGACGCTAGGCCAACCGAGCTAAAGCTACGCCTACCATCAAAAAGGAGGATGGCGACCAAGGGAAGGGGCAAATGGCCCTCATTCAATGGAAAGGCAGAGGACTATGAGCTCTGGGAAGAGCGCATGCTATGCTGCATGCACGGCGTGGGACTCAAGACGACGATCTTGACGGCCCCCACGGGAGACCTGACGGCGGGAGCACAAGCCCTAGACGACGCATACTGTGAGCTGGCGCCACTGCTCGACGATACAAGCTTGGGGCTAATATTCCGCGACACTAAGGACAAAGGCAGAGAAAGCCTGGGAGTGTTGAGGGAGCATTACATCGGACAAGGAAGACCCAGAGTAGTGTCCCTCTACATAACGTTAACGGCTCTGAAGAAGGGGCACACCGAGACGGTGACAGAATACATCATCCGAGCTGAGCAGATCATCACGGCGCTTAAGAGTGCAGGAGAGGCACCAAGCGATGGGCTAATGATGGCGATGGTGATGAGAGGACTACCGGAGCTGTACAAGCCGTTCACGCTACTGGTTATCCACGGTTCAGCGGACATGACGCTGGGAAAGTTCAAAGCCAAGCTGCAGAACTTTGAGGCCTCAGAAGATATCCACCCAGCCGCCGCGGAGGCGGGGGGGATGGCGCTGAAGGCCAGAGCGACGCAGAGGGAGAAGGCCAGGCCCACGACGGAGCTGACGTGTTGGCGATGTGGAGAGAATGGGCATCGGAGGGATAACTGCACAAAGACTGTCTGGTGTAGCTTCTGCAGATCCTTGGGGCACACAGACAAAGAGTGCAGAAAGAAACGAGACCAGAGCGCTCGATACGCGCATGGACAAGATGGCGGCCATAGACGAGGTGGCGCCTATGAACAAGATGGCGGCGATGGACGAGATCGCGGCTATGGACAAGATGGCGGCGATGGACGAGATCGCGGCTATGGACAAGATGATGCCCGGAGAGCTGCAGGACGAGAGGACTTCGTCTTCGGGGCGCAGACAACGTATGTCACCCAGTCAACGCAGCACCAGCAGTTCCAGAGGAAGGGACTGATCGTGGACACAGGTGCGTCGTCCCACATCATCAACATCAGGAATAGTTTCAAGAGCTTTGACAACTCCTTCGAGCCGGAGAGACACAGTATGGAGCTGGCAGACAGGAAGTGCACCTACGGGTTGGCGCAAGGGAGAGGAGACGCACAGGTATGCCTCATAGACAGTGAGGGGCGCCGGTGTACAGTGACGTTAAAGAACGCTCTCTATATACCCTCGTTCCCACAAGAACTGTTCTCAGTAAAGTCTGCTACTGCTAACGGCGCCAAAGTGTTCTTCAGTGAAGGTAAAGATGTTCTTGTTAAGACAATGTCTACATTTATCTTTGTTTCATATTATATATTATTTATATTATATATATACAATGTGGGAATGGTTCATTTTTCCTAAATACATTCTAGGGGTATGATTTGTGACAAGATGGCCGCCAACCCTGAGCTGCTGTGATGAGAGTTGATTGCTGCAGGGGGTAATGAGCAGCAATGCAATTCAGGTGTGAATGCCATCTTGGGGTGGAATAGGCAGAGGAAAAAAATTATTTGCAGTGGAAGGACTAGTTTCCTTCAGTGGGAGAAGAATGCCCATTTAGAATTAGAAAAGAGGGAACCAAGTGAAAGAATCACTCCAGAGACGCCATTGGTATGTATGTTTGTAGTTGTGTAATTGTCAATTTAGATCACTATAAATTGTACCTGTGGAGGGCTGGGTTGGTGGCAATTTTGTGGGAATCATTCCAATTAATGAATGTTTGGGTGTACTGTGTAACTAGATAGGAGGGGATGCCTTTTGGCAAGCTGTTTTGTTTACTTTGGGTTGGATCTGGTCCATTGTGATCAAGTAACAATTGTTTGGTTAAATGTAATTCAAACTAATTGATTTGGTCTGTAAAATAGCCAAAGAATGTATAAAATGTAATTTGGTTAAATTGAAATTCAAACTAATTGATTTGGTCTGTAAAATAGCCAAAGAATGTATAAAATGTAATTTGGTTAAATTGAAATTCAAACTAAATTGATTTGGTCTGTAAAATAGCCAAATGATGTATAAAATGTAATTTGGTTAAATTGAAATTAAAACTAAATTGATTTGGTCTGTAAAATAGCCAAATGATGTATAAAATGTAATTTGGTTAAATTGAAATTCAAACTAATTGATTTGGTCTGTAAAATAGCCAAAGAATATATAAAATGTGTTTGGAGGGAAGAAATAATCATATACTGAAAATACTACAATTGAAGTGTATTTGATTATTTGGCATGTACTTGTTATTTGTGGAGTGGCACATTTTTGTGTTTTCTTTAAAGGTTTTCAACCTACTTCTGATGATGCAACAAATGATGATGTGTTGGAGCAAAAAGTCATTAAAATCTGCAATATGAAGTCGAGTTGTCCCAGCGTCCTCTGTTGAGGTTCAAGCCGTTTTCAAGTTTGGGCAGCACTGGTACCAAAGGGGGGAAAAAAACCACATAACTTGACAGTTGAAAACCACGCGGAGCAGCCTGGACCTGAGGATAAAAGGCTTCACACGTCCAGAGAAAAGCTGTTGATGCAGAGGGAGAAGCTGCATGTCCCAGAGATCAAGATGGCAGAAGAGGTTCTGGGGAAGAAGGTTCAGCAGCTCAAAAGAGAGAGAACCACTGCAAGAAGCAGCTTCACCAGACAAGCCAACTTCATCATCAGAGGGGCAAGCAGCATGGTTGAAGCAGAGTTAAAGGGGGAGTTCACCAAACTCTCTGACTGCTTAAAAGAGGTTTTTGCAACCAATGATGACTACAGAATTGGACTGCTGGCTGAAGAGGAAGGAGAAGTTCTCACAGAGCCACAAGAGGGCGACATTGAAAGGGCTGCCAAAGGAACTCAAGCTACATTTGAAGAAATAAGAGACATTGTCCAAGATAACCTGTGGTCCAGGTATGGCCAAAGTGAGCTCACAGATGCAGTCCTGGAAGCAGAAAAGACATGTGATCAAGCAGAAAGCTTACCTGTTCAAAGTGCCAACCTGGAGGGCTACGAGGTGCACCTGGCTCTCTTGGACAAGCGGATAGGGGAGGCCCTCAGAGTCATGTCAACGTGGGAGAGATGGGTCCCCTCGACAGAAAAGGGGGACCTAGATGGCAGAGTCAAGGCCCTGAAAGCAATCAACAACCGGCTGGAGCTAAGGAAAGCTGAGTTTGTCACTGCACGACGGATTAAGATTTGTTTATTAAGGACAATGCAAATTAATGAACATCATTTACATGTGTATGCATAACATCACAGCATGATAAGGACGTAAATATGCCGGGAATAGCACAGGGCTAATTTCCACCCGTAGTCCTAACATAAAACAAACACAAAACGGACCATACAACGTTCATTCATAAAAACTGACATCACTGACATGACCACACTAACATGACATTCAGTCAGTACAACATCACTAACATCCCTAATGAGTGCATATTTGGCTGTCTAACAGCCATTTCCTGAGTTGGCCCTTAAAGGTGGACAGGGTGGGACATTCCCTTAAGGGGACCGGAAGGCTGTTCCATGTTCCACTTCCCTTTATCGATAGACAATTTTTGCTGAAGGCGGTCTTTCTAAAATGGACCTCACAATCCCCTCTGGTGTTTGATCTAGTGGCTAATCCAGTGTTCCTTTTCTCGTGGATAAACTCCTTGAGAGGGGGAGGGGCTAATCTGTGCAGGCATTTATATACAAAGCAGGAACTTTTATAACGTCTGAGGTTTTCAAAATTTTAAATTTGATGCTTATCCAGGATTTTACAGTGGTGGTATGAGTACTGTTTCCTGTCATATACCTTCAATGCTCTGTTGTAGAGTTGTTCTATGGGTTTCATGGCTGTGGCCCCAGTAAATGACCAGTTTAGAAGGCAATATTCAATGTGAGAGAAGACCATACAGTGTAGGTATGTCTTTGCGGCTTCAAGTGTTAGGGAGGGCCGTATTTGTTTGAAGTTGGAAATGTTGAAGTTGATGGTGTTCCTCACTTTCTTTATGTGTTTCTTAAAGGTCAGGTTTGAGTCCAAGATGACCCCAAGGAATTTGAAGTGGGAAACAAGTTCTAGTTCTTCCTTCCTTCCCTCCTTCCTCAGGAACACATTGGATTGAGACGCAGGCGGTATCCGCAGCCACAGGAGCTCCAAGGGAAGGAGCACTGCCCACACCAGCAGCACCGATTGTGAGGATTAAGCCAACCACCCTACCTATCTTCAAGGGCTGTAAAAGAGAGTATCACAGATGGAGGAAGACTGGGAGAGCCTGCAAAGGCAAGGGGAGCCATCTGGATCAGCTGAAGTCAAGAAGATTCAGCTCCTGGACAGTGTGGATGACAAGATTTCAAGGGAGCTCAGGCTATCAACCTACAACACTGCTGAAGAGATATTCAGAGTCATGGAGAATAGGTGTGGAAACAAGTCAACCATCGCCATAGAAATACTGGAGGAGCTGGAGAAAATACCACTTGTGAGGGGAAACCAGCCAAGGAGAGTAATCGACCTCATACAGTGTGTGGAAAAGGCCCTGGCAGATCTCACAGATCTGGGAAACTCTGGTGCCATAAACAACCCACTGGTAATTAAATCTATAGAGAGCAAGCTACCTGACTTTGTTCAAAGAGACTGGCTAATCCTCATGGTTGATCCAATAAACAATGTAACTCCAGACAACCACTTTAAGATGCTCTTGAAGTTCCTGAAAAATCAAGAAGAAATCCTCGAGCGGCTTGAGCAGCTAAGGATTATGGAACGGACGGACAGACCAGACCATCCTGAGAAAAGGTATGAGAGAAAATATGCTGCTACAAGAAGCACAAAGAAAGGAGAGCTGGAAGATGGGTGTGTTGTATGTGGTGATGAAAGGCACATCAACAAGATATTCTTCTGTCGGAAATTTAAAGAGCTGAAGCTACCTGAAAAGAGAGCTGCTTTGAAAAAGCTGGGAGCATGCAGAAAATGTCTTGGATGTCATGACAGGAATGGATATTGCAGAGACACTTTCCTTTGCAGAAATATAGACTGTAAAAAAGGAGGCTGCATCCCAGATCACCATTACTGGCTCTGCCCAAGAGGAGAATTTAAGAAGGGCAATGAGAAGAGTGGAAAAGGCAGCAGAGAAAAGAGCAAGCTGACAGATGAACAGGAGCATTTTCTGTCAGAGCTTTCCCCAGATCTTGCAGAACGGTGCAAAAGGGCTTTCACCAACAAAACAATGACGGGCAGCACTGGGAAAGACCAGTCGAAGCTTTTGGAGAAGAATGGCCTGTGTGAACTCCCTGTCATCATGATGCTGATGGAGGTCACTGCCAATGCAGAGCAAACTACATTACCCATAAGGCTGCGGACAGACTAAGGTTACAGAGTGAGAAGATAACCTTAGTTGTGCATGGGGTTGGTGGAATGACCGTGAAGGTGGACACTGAAAGATATATCCTCAGAGTCAGAGTCAAGACTCCTAAAGGAACAGAGAGACGGTACACGGTTTAACATTGACGTGTATAAGAGAATGTATTGCCTACAAACGGAGTGTAATAACAATGATAAATGTAATGTGACTGTTAGTCATGACATCCAGATGTAACGGGGAAGCCTGTGGGTACGTCATGTCCCTACTCCCCACATCAGAACGGGGTAGCAGAGAGGGAATGGCGCACTCTTTTCGAAATGGCCAGGTGTAAGCTAGACGATAGTAACATACCGAAGAGCCTGTGGCAGTGTGGCATTATGCGGTACAAGAAGCCGCTTACACCAGAAACATGCAGGTGTTTTAATAAACACACGGGCACCACCCCATATACAGCAATGACAGGGAAAAGGTGTAATCTAGCCAGAATGCACAAATTCGGATCAGTGTGCTATGCTTACCAGCAGGACAGAGGAAAGCTTGAGTCCAGATGTGAAAAAGGACTCTTTGTAGGACACGACAAAGGGAGCCCCGCTTTCCTAGTCTACTATCCCAGTAAAGGGAAGGTGCAAAAGCACAGACTAGTGAAATTTGTCACAAAGACAACGTGCGAAATCGAGACAGACAGAGGAGCCATGGCTGGACTCCAGGGTAAGGTATGGAGAAACAGAGACACCACAGCCTAGTGTACTGAGCACAGACGTGCAGGCAGACAGCCAGCCACCCCCAGAGGACGATGACGAGAAGCACCCGAGGGTGACGTCACGTGCCCCATGTAGTGGGAGGTATCCCTCTCGGGAACACAAACCCCCAAAGTATCTGAAAGATTATGCCCGGAGAGAAAGTGACGAGGATGACAGTACACTCGCCAGTATTGATTACTGCTACAGAGTAGTGTGTGGCGTACCTCAGTCCTTTAAGGAAGCCATAGTGTCCCCAGAGTCGAGTAAGTGGGAGAGAGCGATGGATGAGGAGATGAGGTCCTTAGAGGACAACCACACCTTTACCCTCACCAAGTTGCCAGAGGGCAGACAGACGGTGGGAGGGAAATGGGTGTACTCAATCAAGGAAGGGATCGAAGGCCACGAAAAGTACAAAGCGAGATTTGTAGCTAAAGGTTACAGTCAGAGGGAGGGAATAGACTATGGTGAAACATTCTCCCCCACAGCCAATCTGACCAGTGTAAGGGTAGTGGTACAGAAAGCAGATGGATTTTACATCAGATGGATGTGAAGACAGCCTATCTGTACGCACCCATAGATAGGGAGATATATATGGAACAACCTGAAGGTTACGAAAAGAAAGGAAAGAACTGTGTGCAAGCTAGAAAAATCCATTTACAGCCTGAAACAGTCTGGGCGAAATTGGAATGAGATGCTTCACATATGTCTCATTGAGGATCACTTCCTACAGAACCCAGTAGACCCCTGTGTTTACTCAAGGGAGTCAAAAGAGTCAGTAAAAGTGATAATCGTCATTTGGGTGGATGATTTGATCATCGCAGCAGACAACACTAGAAACCTAGAACAGGTGAAAGGTATGCTCTCCACCAGATTCAAAATGAAAGACCTTGGCAAGTTAAAGCATTTTCTAGGCATGGACTTTGAACAGTCTGCCAGTTGTGTAAAAATATCCCAGAAGGGATATGTGGAAAGAATCCTGAAACGTTTTGACATGCAGGAATGTAGAACAAGGAAAACACCATGTGATCAAAAACTAGACTACCAGGAGGATGCTCAGAAACTGACAGATGTAAAAATGTACAGAGAAGCTGTGGGTAGCCTCATTTATTTGACAACATGTACTCGCCCTGACCTATGTTTTGTAGTGAGTAAGTTGTCACAGCATTTTTGTAACTGAGGGGTACAATTCCCTGACTGTATTGATAAGTATGGTATCATTAAACCACTACCGCTTTATGTACTTTAATTACTGGCCATACAGTACACAATATATGAATATGATGAACACTTCCCACAATGAAATCGGTTCCAGTCAAAGGTATTAATCAAGTATTTAATGGAGCAAAAGGTACATAGGATACTTTACATTATTCTTTGAATGCACTTGTAAGGCAAAGGAGTATGCGTAGGCAAATCAATAACGAATGTCCATTCTCTGGTTACGCAGGAGGTAATTATACAACCTGAATCTTAGGGAATTATATCTATGGTGCACTAGTAATATAGCGGAAGATACTGGAAGGGGTTCCCACTGGTTGTAAGCCAGCAGGGGGGGTAGAAGATCCGTCGGTAGTAGGACGTCTGGTCAACGATGACTAGGGAGACTTCAGGTACAGAAGCCGGTGCAGTAGCCTCTTGATCCACAGACGAATACAGCTTGGTTCTCTTGTAGACTGTAGCTCTACAGGGAAGAAAGCTAGTCGGCCTCAGGCTCTCTGGGCGCCGACTCGACTTGACTCCTCTCGGGGTAAATCCAACACGTGCAGCGTCTGCGATTATCCGCTCCATAAATCACAGGACCAAAGCAAATATATTCCAGCCGCAAAGGGCTATGTAGTCGTCGGGTAGATTAATCCAGTGTACATGTCCATACGGCTCTCGCCTAGGTCTCCTCGGGTGAAAGCGCCATGCGGTCGGCCCAGCCTGGATAAGAACTCTAGCTAATACGAGAAAGCGTTGGAGATGCTGGTCACTATAGAATTCTAACCGCACGATACACTATACACAAATAGACTATTAAAGACTTAATAGAAATATGTCGCACTCGACGGTATGGCGCCAAACTCTGACAATTCAGTTATTAATTCGCACGCGGTCTCGATGCTCTATTCTGAGGCCAAACAGGCCATACTTCACCGCACGTTGTATCGTGGGTGAGGCTTCAACTTATCGGTAACATACTAAGGACGAAGGGTACGGAGGTAAGGGGCTAAGGGGCTTCTACATTCACCTGCGCCGTATTTATACGCACGGTGAACAAAACTAGTTCCACTCTCATTTCTGTCGCGTATTCCTGGGCAAGGGCGGGCATGTCCAGACACATCTTGACGGTGACTTTGAACCTGGCTCCGGAGGCCGGTCCCTGGCGCCGGTGGACCGCTGTCCAATAGGAGAATGAACTATTATGGTCTGGGCTAAAGGGATATTCCGTGATATGTACAAGGAATATACAGGGGATATCAAACGATATACAAATACTATGCAATATATATCAATAAATAAATATATATATTAGGTTTAATCTGATCCTTTGTAACAATTTTGCTGATCCCACAGAGGAGCACTGGATTACGGTAAAACATGTTTTTCGTTATCTCAAAGGTACAGTAGATAAACAGCTGTGTTTCAGAAAGAGCAGCGAGGGCTTAGGGCTTAAAGCCTACAGTGATGCAGACTGGGCAGCTGACATCACAGATAGAAGGAGTACCACAGGATATTGTGTTAGTTTGAACACAAACAGCTCACTGGTTTCATGGAAAACAAAGAAGCAGCCCACAGTGGCACTATCAACTTGTGAAGCCGAATACATGGCTCTGGCCATGACAATACAGGAGTGTATTTATCTAGAACAACTGCTTGAAGGAATGGATACCTATGTATATAAGAAGACTGTTGTTTATGAGGATAACTAGGGAACCATTGCCATTACGAGAAACCCTGTGTGCCGACAGAGGTGTAAACATGTGGATATAAAATACCATTTCATCAGATCTGTCATCAGAGAAGAAAGGATGACACTGGTTTATTGTCCAACAGACGACATGGTAGCAGACGCTATGACGAAGCCTGCTTCCAAACTGAAACTGAAAAGATTTGCAGAGGTTTGGTGTGTAATTATTGACTGCCATATTCTTTTTGATGTTCTGAACTGTATTATCTTCTTTGTAAATTGTTTTGAAGAAGTTATACAGTGTGCTAAACAAACCTAAGTGGGAGTGGTAAAGTTAGAGGTTATATGTAGGGTTGCAAGTAACTGTCTAACTGTACATAACTGCTTCCACTGACTGTACATATCTGTTTCCACTGGAGGGCGCTATAGGCAGAGCTTTTACTGTTACCGCCAGTAGAGAGTATAAAAGCTTATGCCGACTCCCCCTTCTGTCTCTTCCCACATCTACCTCTCACGGAGAGGAGATCTCATGTGCTGCTGTGCTATGAATCATTGTATATAATAAACCACGCCGATTAAGGGCTCAAGGTAGAAACCATGCCTCATGTCTATATTATTGTCGCCCCATAGCCAATTCTGTCAACAAAGACGAAAGTCTTTCTCTGGTCTGCATCCCCTTAACGACCTTTGTTTGTACGAGGAAGTCAGAGGTAAGCGACAGCTGTGATTGGAGGATCAAGAAAAGAGGGCAGGGTTTTGAGACAGGTCCATTGTGTGTATTGAGCTGTACTGTACTGTACCCATTCTGCAATCTGTTAATAAAGTTTTCAATCAATCAATCAAGTCTAAAAACAATCCAGGATATGAGAGGAGAGATACATTTAATAAATGTAGCCTGTAGGTGTATCAAACACAACTAGCAATATGTGTATGTAGGTCTACCTGGCATGCATCACATACACATTACAAAAGTTCAACATTATGCCGAAAAATACTGAAGTCAGTAGTCACAAACATCTCAAAACAAGCTAGTCAGACTACTACTTGACCTGACTCCTAGAACCCACCTCACCCCTGCCCACTTTGACAACCTAGGATGGCTTAGAGTAGACGACAGAGTACAGCAACTTGCAATGGGCCTGGTCTACAAGATACACTACGCGACCAAGGTACCCATGTACATGTCAAAATACTTCCCAAAGGTCAGTGAATACCACGATCACAACACCAGAGGGAGCTCCACAAATCATGTAAAACCCAGATTCGGCTCAAACAAGGGACTAAACACGTTTCGCAATTATGCCACATCAATGTGGAACGCCCTGCCTAAAGCTGTAAAGGAATGTGAATCACTACCCACCTTCAAAAACACTCAAAAAACACCTACGTGAGACTGCAATTCGAAACTGGCCCCTACAAAGGTCCTAACCTAGTTGTACAGTAAATGACAAAGTAAGGCTTTGTCAATATTCCAATGTACAGTGTAAAATGTGTGTGTGTCCCCTTCCCAACCCCCCCCCCCCCCCCCCACCTCCAATGTACAGCCCTCACCCAACCCACCCAACCCCACCCCACCCGACCAACCTCCTCCAATGTACAGTTTCTATGCCAAATGTATATACACTCCTTTTCTGGACACTTTTGTATCACAAACAGTACTGTATTTGCAAATCTGATATGTCATAAATGTATAGATGTAGCAGTACTGTCTATCTGTATGTCATGTATGTCATATATGTTATGATGAATTGAAAATGGGGGACCCTGATGTAAACAAGACGAAAGTCTTTCTCTGGTCTGCATCCCCTTAACAATTGTATGTATTGAGCTGTACTGTACTGTACCCATTCTGCAATCTGTTAATAAACTTTTCAATCAATCAATCAAAACAGACTTGAAAAAACATGCATCAAACACATGCTTTTACTTCGGAAATTGTGTGCTTTTATTTTGAAAAAACTCGACCGGAAGTCGTATTGCTGCTGCTTGCTGGAAGAACACAGCTCGAAAGTTAATGGAAAATGTGGCGCGATACATAGCCGATGCTTCATACAAACGTTTGAAGAAAACGAGTCTAAAGAAATTCGTTCTTTTGTCGTTTTGTAAAATTGGGAATATATGTTTTATAGCGCTAGCAGGGGCATAAAAAAATCGACATTCCTGGAGGAAAATATGCCCCGTAGACGACAGGTAAGAAAAATGTAGGTCGCACCATTAGCTCTGCCAACGTTAGCTCGACGCTAAGCAGCTAACCTTATAATGGTTGCAAACTTAACGCCTGCTTGCTAATTGGCCATGGACATAACTTGGCGTTACTACTGTGCTAACCACTCCACCACCCAGCCACATACGAGCCATCTACAGTCTGTTTTTAGACCGTTAACGAACGTGCAAATACAAGTTGCCTTATAACTGCCAGCCCACATTTTCTGAGAGGCAAGTGAGCTAACGTTAGCTGGGTAGGTAGATTGATTGAATACTTTATTAACCGATTGCAGAATGGGTACAGTACAGCTCAATACATACAATTGTTAAGGGGATGCAGACCAGAGAAAGACTTTCGTCTTGTTTACATCAGGGTCCCCCATTTTCAATTCATCATAATGAAGGTAGAAGGTACTGTTGCTGTGAATCTCGTTATTCTGCTGCTCACTATTTTGGTTCCCTGACAGAGACATGTCGCCGGGAGTGGTTCTGATGGGACCGAGGACTCCGACTCCTCTGTCGAACAGGAGCAGACCAACAGTTCCGAGAGTGATGGGAATGTCCCCAAGAGACAGCGCCTCACCAGAGCATCCCTGCGCCTCAGCCAAAGCTCTCAGGGTTAGCCACAAATATACCTAGGCTATCATTTGAAACGCTCTACAACCGTCCCAAATGTCAGTAGTTCAATAGAGGTAATGTTTCCCCCCCACCCACCCAGATACCCCGGATTTAAAGAGGGACCATGACGAGTCTCCCCCGTTGACCCCCACGGGGAACGCCCCATCCTCAGAGTCTGAGCTGGACATCTCCAGCCCCAACGCCTCCCATGACGAGAGCCAGTCTAAAGACCTGGCCAACAGCAGGGACTCGGATAAGGACCTGTCCCACCGCCCCAAGCGCCGCCGCTGTCATGAAACGTACAACTTCAACATGAAGTGCCCCACGCCTGGCTGCAACTCGCTCGGTAAACCTGGATATTACTCTAGTCTTCAACAAAGCTGTACCTGACATTTTAATCAGATTGTTAACAGGGCTTACCCCCCACCCCCATCTTTCACAACCATCCTGGAACCGCCCCAGACTGAAAAATACCTGTACCAAACTCAAATACATGTGGTTATTTTTTATGAATTCACAACTGTCAATCATCCCTGGAACGTGCCCTGCTTGAGCATGCATTGGATATGATTTGTGGTAAGTGCAGTATTATAATTCGGTGATTAGTGTTTGTATTATCTATATTCTTCCCTACAGGTCACCTCACAGGGAGACATGAACGACATTTCGCAGTGTCCGGGTGCCCTCTCTATCACAACCTCTCTGCGGATGAGTGCAAGGTGAATATCTTAAACGTCTTGATCTCCTCACCTTGTGGTGTTTGAGCTGGTGCAGTAATAGCCCTAGAATGGCTGAGATTATTACATTGTATGTATTCCATGTACAGCCGTAGAACACAAATTGCTATTTGAATTCACCCCAGCAACATTCTAATTTGTTACACTGTGTCTACTCACCCAATAATTAATTGCTAGACATATTGCCCCTCACCATATTTGTGATTAGTGGACGTTTTCATGTGATTGGTGCTGCTGTGTTTGCCATCCCGTTGCATAGATAAAACCTCTTTCACTAGGTACAGATGTCGCTCGGACAGAGGTATACTTTGGACAGGGGGGGGGTAAAATCAAACATTTTTCTTTTCCAGCTAGTGAGTGAAATAGAGGTTTCTTTGCAGTATATGGCTGGTTTGAGCAGCCACACCTGCCTCGGGTCAAGCTAATTAGACCTGGGAGCAGGCGTGGCTGCACACCTGTTGCACATTGAGGTAATCTGTGTGCGTAGTTAAATCCGCCACCCTCACACACGCATCGAGAGAGCTTTTGTCTAGACGAGAAGTAACATCTGCTCTGGCTTGTACCACCTTGCCAATTCTCTTCGGTGAAGGTCTGTGTTTGTACCATCTCACCTGTGTCCCTGAGTCAGAGAGCCTCGTTGAAAGCCACTTTATGTGGCGTGTGGCAGGCACAACTGACACAATGTCAACTTGGTTCAGCCTCGATCCCACTGTCGGGCGGTGTGGCTACTGGTTCAGGGAGGGAGTCCCCAGGGAGATCTTCCAGTGCTGTCTTCTTGAGGTTGTCAAAGCTGCGAGATAAGGAATCTCTCTCTCACACTCTCGCATACAAACTTAGATCTAAGCTGATTTTGAGAAATCAGACAAACTCGCACAAACCTACATCTAAGCTCAGTTTGAGAACTCTAGCACACACACACACACACACACACACACACACAGACAAGGTAAATAAATACCTGGTTGTGCTGCAACTGCATTGCTTCCTCCTTCAGCCTGTGGAAGACCTGACATCTAGGGTCTCCAGCAGATGGTTGTGTTCCCCTGTGTATATAGCTGAGACTGAGAGGTCTTTCAGTATGGCTCTGTGTATCTGTCTGAGAGGTCTTTCAGTATGGCTCTGTGTATCTGTCTGAGAGGTGTTTTGGTATGGCTCTGTATCTGTCTGAGAGGTCTTTTGGTATGGCTCTGTTTGGTATGTTGAGTCTTCAGGGGCCCATGGCATTTGAGCACATCCAGTGTGCTATTCCAGCGTGTGACAATGTCCATGATTAGTCTGTGCCTCTTAGTGAGGTTTAAAATGTGAGCAAAACACTTTGACATGTGGCCCTAGCTCTGATTCTCTCACTGCTACAACCATGTTATGTGCATTGTCTGTAATGACAGCGATGCTGTGAGTAGCCCTTCCTTGGGGAGGTGCTTGTCTTGGCTGCTGCTGTTTGTGGTGTTGCGCTCCAATTGCAAAGCAAAGCAGTTCTTCCAATAAACTGCCTCGAGAAGATTGAATGACAGTCGCACTGTTGTCTGTTTACTCAGCCCACACCTAGAGTTTACCTCTTGTTGAAACGTCTAGGCTTTAATCCCTCCACTGTTGGTGTCTGTTGTCCAGGTAAAAGCCACCAGCCGTGAGAAACAGGAGGAGGAGGTGAAAGGAAATGACGAGGGCAACACGCGCCACGCCACCCGACACCAGGTACTGTTATTACAGCCGCCTCTGTAAAAGGAACTAACCTACTGATGTCAGAGCTCTCGTTAGACTCCGGGGTTCTCCCTGATCATCACTGGAAGAACTTGTGTGATTACGCCTATTTCTAAAACCGGCAGATATCTAGTCGTCTGTGACCTCAGGCCCACAGCAATGACAGCATTGACTTCATTAGTGATGATGGTGTGAAAAATGGTCAAACACACTTTGTGGATTTAACTGGACCAGCCCATACACCGGTGCCATGTAATTTCTTTAAACAAGCTCTTATATAAGATCACTCATTATTAATTTATTGCCATCGTTAAATACTATGCAACCTCGTGTTTTGGTAGAAATAAATATTAGTTAGATCAGTGGTTCTCAAACTTTTTACACCAAGTACCACCTGAGAACGTAGCTGGCTCTCCAAGTACCACCCACCATATGACCGAAGTAAAAATACAGTCTATTCAGCTATGCACAGTTCACGCAGGAGGCAAATTTATTCCTAATAACATTATTTATTGTTAAGTTTTGTCAGACACAGCCACAATGTACAAAGGGGTAGCACGAACTAGCAAACTCTTCCACACAATTCTCATACAATGCAAGGGGCATTAAAACATATTATTACATGGCGTTTTAACATTTGCCGAAATGCTTGATTGTGATTGGTCAATAGCGCTCGTCAGAGGTCCGTTATTACTCGATAACGGACCTCTGCCGAGCAATAATGACCGCTGTGCGCAGCTGTAGCAATCAAGCCCACTGACACACTGCATCAGTGCAGCCAATCAGACACACCTGCCGGCTGCACTGACAGCGGAGTGTGTGTGACGATGACAGCGGAGCGACAGAACAGAACTGCGTCTGCATTTGATCTCGTCTTGTCGATGGTGTAAAATGAATTAGGTATATTGTTAGTAAGTTAGCCATGTAATAAGCAGGATAATGTTAGGGCTGTCTTAAATACTTCGAAGCTTCGAAGCTTCGTTCGATGGCACAAGCTTCGAACAGTAAAAAAAAATCGCAAGTTAAAAAAAAATCAATTTTCTTTTAATTTTAATTTTTAATTTTTTTTGTTTCGGTTTTTGTGTGTGTGCGCGTGCGTGCGCACGTGCATGGGGCCATTGGGTGGGGCCGGGGGACAAATACACTGGAGGAAAGTAACCCAGCTCAGCACTGCCCAATTATATCATCACTATTGCCTGTTTGAAGGATATCATCCTCAAACACATATACACCTACATGCCTTGTAGAATTCCACACATAAGAAAGAAAGATACTGGGATGAATAAACAAAATAGGAAATAAAATGTAGAAATGCATGCAATACATAAATAAATATGAATCTCCATATATGAAATAGAACATTTAGATAAGGTGCTACTGAGATGTTTTGGTGAGTTCTTTGTTTTTTTGTGGAAGTAGCCCTTCTTAAAAATGCATGAACATTCACTGATAATTGGTCTGTAGTGGAGTCTACAAGGTCTACATTGCCGGACCATGTAGAATCCGGACCTTGTAGACTGACATAATTCTGTGCATAGTTTAGTCTACACAGGCCATATTTCAAATAATCTAAATCTTACTTCATTCATTCATCTTAAACATTCTTGATTTGGGGGATTGGTAGTTCCCATGAAATCTGAAGTTGTTCAAACGACAACAGCGATCCACCTTGAATTAAATCACACAGCCGAGTGAAACCTTGTTGGCAGTCACGAAAGGGGCTACTTAATTCATTAATCCAATCCACTTTATTTATAGAGCACATTTAAAAACAACAAAGTTTACCAAGTGCTGTACAAGTCCCACAACATAAGATAAAAAAAAGAAAAAGGAAAAAAAAAAATTATTTTTAGACTCTTCGAATTAAAATCGAAGCTTGGCCCCGAAGCTTCGATTGCCAAAAAAAGCTTTGAAGGTCAGCCCTAGATAATGTATAGCTATACTCTGTCATTGTCGCAAAATAATTGACCTTCACTACGTTTAAAGAACACCTCGGCGAGGCGCCTCGGTGTTCTAAACTCTGTCGGTCAATTATTTTGCGACAATGACCTCGTAGCTATACATTATCCCTTTATTATTATACCGGCCGTCATACTAACTCAATTGGCAGAGTTAGCGGGTGGGAAGTCGAAGGGTGGTAGTAGTCTGGTCATTGTGAACAGCGACTCCTACAGGTCGGTTGGGGCGCCTGCACAGCAAAGTCAGGAAAATGGCGGGGGAAGTGTGAGCCTCCTACAGTCCTACACGTTACTCCTCGCCAAAATGAGAGTCCGCGATGGCAGGTGAAAAGATGTGACAGGCTGCCTCCACATGTATCGGAGGGGACATGTGATGCAAGGCTTCTATCCTCCCTACAACCGGCCAGTGGGGGGCATATGCGACAGGGTTCGTACGGGTGCTGGAAATCATTGAAAATGCTTGTATTTCAATGTGGTGTTTTAAATGTGCTTGAATTGTGTATAAAGTGCTGGAAAGTTATTGAAATTGTAATTGCGGGTGCTCCAGTAGCACACCATGTTACCGCGCTCGCGCGGGACTCCGTGCTGCGTCACGGATCTGGTTGACTCCGAGTTCGATTCCCGGACTCGCCGTCATTTGCCGAATGTCTCCCCCTGCTCTCTCTCCCGTTTCACCCTGCAACTGTCGGTCATGCTTGACCAGGAAAGCGATAAACGCTAAAAAATAAAGTTTTAAAAAAAGAAATTGTAATTGCACTTTATACTTTCCTAATCACTCGCTATCTGACTGAATAGTTTGGTTTTTAGATAAAGAAATAAAATAAGTCTGAGCGACTCGAGCGAGCCGCTTTCGCCTTTCACGCAAAATGAAATGTGGCTGGGCTTGACCCGTCGTTTTTTTTTTTTTTTTTTTACCTGTGCCACCTGAGAACAGCGCGTGTGTGTGTGTGGCCAACATGCCGGGAGGCTGCCATTTTAATGAGCTCTGGCTTGGAGATATCAAATATAATTCATGGTTAAAAAGAGGAGAAAATATGCAGAAAGGACCTGCAGATTTTTACCATGGGAGTCTGCACTTTCGAGCCACGTTGAATAGGGATGGGTACCTTTCACATTTGAACCGATACCGGTACCGGTACCTGTGAATCGATACCGGTACCCAACAATACCTTTTTTCGGTACTTAAAAAAAAAAAAAAAAAAAAACTTTTTTTTACTTTTTTTTTTTACTTTTTTTTTTCTCATGTCAACGTTCACACGCACAATATATGCTTACCTAGGATTTGACTTGATTCAACAACAAAGCAGTCGGAGCAATGACGAGCCGAAAACTGTCGAAATTTAATTTACCTACCTCAGTCGTAAAAAAAAATCCAAACTTCAAATAACTACAATTTCGACAGTTTTCGGCTTGTCATTGCTCCGACTGCTTTGTTGTTGAATCAAGTCAAATCCTAGGTAAGCATATATTGTGCGTGTGAACGTTGACATGAAAAGAGAAAAGTAAAAAAAAAAAATTAATAAAAAATATTTATTTATTTTTTATTTTTTTTTCGGTTTCTCACTTGATTCGATACTCGGTAGTACCGACGTGTTTCGGTTCGGTACCTCAAAAGTACCGAATTCGGTACCCATCCCTAACGTTGAAAGGTGAGCCACTGAGCCATGGGTGTTAGTAGGCCTGCCACGATAACACATTTTGCTGGGCGATTAATTGCCCCCGAAAATATCGCGATAAGCGATATTATTGCGACCGGTTAGAGAATTTTTTTTTGAGAAATTTTTTTCCCAAAACTTTTATTTTGAAGCCCACCGCTCCGTCTTTTCCTGTGTTTTAGACTTTTATTTTGAAGCCCACCGACCGGACCGGAAGTATTGGAGTAATTATCAGGTACTTTGGGTACCAGAAAAGTCACGTGAAACACTGCAGACCACTGATTGGTCAGAATAGAGACGCGTCTCTAGGATTTCATAATCATTATGTTTGCAGCAGGCACAAGTGCAATAAACAAAGGATACAGTCACTGTGTATTCTGCCTCATTTATTGATTAAACAAAACCGACATCAACACAATTTGCCACCGAGCGGAGAGTTTAGTCTCGCAAAAAGATCGCTGACTTGTTAAGGCTTGTTGTTAGGTTAGGTGCTAATGTTGTGCTAGCGTTTTAGCATGGCTATCGTACATAGCGTGATCAATATAACTCGCTATTGATTGTTTGTATGAGTAACGTTAATGCTAGTAGAATAGACACAACGTGAGGTAATCACCATCCATTTTAAACCGGTTATTACCTAATGCTAACGTTAGCAAATAGACGCGACTGGTAACGTTACAGCTTGTTAACGTTAGCATAGACAGCCTAGCTAACGTTAACGCTTGTAGAATAGACACAATGAGAGGTAACGTTAGCGTTAGCAGAATAGACACAACGAGGGTCTCGTTAATGTTGTTATTGATTGATTGATTGAAAACTGTGTTTACTCTGTTTGTATGAGTAACGTTAATGCTAGTAGAATAGACACAATGAGGGGTAACGTTAGCCCCACGGAGCTCCTGTGCTGTGCTCTGTAGTAAAGCCAGCGGCCCGCCTCCCAACACGGACAGTGACTGACAAGGGGCACTGGGTCCGCCTCATTAAAACAAACGCGCAAATAGCAATTAATCGCGCCCGTCAAAATCATTGCATTCATTTTAATTATCGCGGCAATTAATCGATTTATTGCTTATCGCGGCAGGCCTAGGTGTTAGTCAAGTCAAGAGTTTTATTTGTCACGGCATACAAGTATACAATGAAATGCGGGTGGTCTTGCCCGCAACGATGTGCAATACAGTGGTACAACATATAATAGAATCCAATAAAAACAACATTGTGCAATAAACAGGTAACAGGTACCATGGTGTGACATCTCGGTATCTGTACATAGTTATTTACAGAGCATATAGGACATGCTAGGTAGCTTTGGTAGTGCAATACACTGTTACTGTTGTTATACTAATTTAAAGTGGCCTTTCCTTTTGGCCATAAGTGGGTGTGTGCGGCATGCTGTGCCGTGCTGTTTCCATACCAGGCAGTGATGTTTCCGGTCAAGATGCTCTCTACAGCTCCTGAGTAGAAGGACTGGAGTATCTTCCCCGATACTCTGAACTTCCTTAACTGTCTCAGGTGGTAGAGGCGCTGCTTCGCCTTCTTTACTACTGTGTCTATGTGTGTTGACCATGTCAGATCCTCTGAGATGTGGACCCCCAGGTACTTAAAGCTGCTCACCCTGTCCACGGTAGCCCCGTTAATCATCAGTGGTGTGTGTGTCTCCTGCTGCCCTCTCCTATAATCCACGATCAGCTCCTTGGTTTTACCAATGTTCAGGAGCAGGCTGTTGTCCTGGCACCAGCGTTCCAGTACCTCAACCTCCTCCCGGTAGGCCTTCTCGTCGTTGTCCGAGATCAGCCCCACCACCACCGTGTCATCTGCGAACTTCACTTTGGAGTTGGAGCTGAACTTGGCCACACAGTCGTGTGTGTATAGTGAGTACAGCAGGGGGCTCAGAACACAGCCCTGGGGGGACCCGATGCTCAGGGTGATGGTGTTGGAGGTCTGACCCCCCACCCTGACCGCCTGGGGTCTTTCACTCAGAAAGTCCAGTACCCAGGCGCACAGAGCGGAGCTCAGACCCAGCTCGATCAGCTTGTCCACCAGTCTGGTGGGGACTATGGTGTTGAACGCTGAGCTGTAGTCAATGAACAACAGTCTCACATAGCCCTCCTTCTGACGGTCCAGGTGAGAGAGGGTGCTGTGCAGTACTTGGGAGACCGCATCGTCAGTGGACCTGTTTGGCCTGTATGCAAATTGCATAGGGTCCATATCGCTGGGGAGGGAGGCACAAATGTGATCCTTGACCAGCCTCTCGAAACATTTCATGGCCACAGAGGTGAGTGCCACCGGTCTGTAGTCATTGAGACCTGCTGGGGAGGGTTTCTTTGGTACCGGGATTAGGGCTGGGCGATATGGCCAAAAACGTTATCGCGATAAAATGATACAATTATTTTCATATAACTCGATATCGATAATTATCGTCGATATACATTTCTGTCAGTAATTAACTTCTTATTCACTACGAGACGAATTGGAGAGCCGTTGTGACTCGCGTGTCGAGCCAAGTCAACCCTTTGAGGAGCGTCGTGGTCCCGGCTTGAATTCTCCATGAATGTGTCCAAGTCCATAATCCATATAAATCCATTTTGTTATATACAACTGTTCCAACACAGTCTGAATGAATGTTTTCTCTTGTGATTATGCCGCGTGATTTCAAAACACAAACTGAATGTCTTGTCTCGAGTTGATGTCATCATCACGGTCATCAGTCCGCGCACCTTCTCCTACGCAGTACACACACGGCCCAGTGCATAGATTATTATATTCCACCAGGGGGCAACCTACCACCACTGGATCATATGCATAGAATGGAACACTGTTTGGTCCAAGCTTGGGAAATCGATATATCGAAACTTTGCGACCACGTTTCATGTTTATTTCGAGGAAATAATTTACCGCGATGATTATCGTTTTATCGCCCAGCCCTAACCGGGATAATGGTAGACATCTTGAAGCAGGCAGGGACCACTGACTCCTTCAGGGATCGATTAAATATGGTGGTGAACACAGGGGCTAGCTGGTTAGCACAGGACTTGAGTATGCGTCCTGTTATTCCATCTGGGCCAGCCGCCTTCCTGGTGTTCACCTGCATAAATGCTCTTCTCACACTGTGTACCGTCAATGAGAGAGCGTCCCCCCCCCCCCGCGGATGCCCCCCCCTCCACAACAGCCGGCGCACCAGTGCCGTCACTAGCCGTTGAGCTAGCAGTGCCACTGTTTGCACCAAACCGCGCGTAGAAGGTGTTGAGCTGGTCTGCAAGGGAGGCGTCGTCGCTCCCCATTGAGGGGGCGCTGACTTTGTAGTCAGTTATAGCCCTCAGTCCCTGCCATAAGCCTCTTGTGTCATTCTGTGCCATTTGTGCCTCCATCTTGTCGGCATACGTCCTCTTAGCAAGTTTCACAGCCTTGCGCAGAGTGTAGACTGTTGTCTTGTACTCTTCCATGTTTCCTGACTCTCTGCCCAGGTTATAAGCAGTGGTGCGAGAGTTCAGGGCTGCTCTGATAGTACTGTCCACCCATGGTTTCTGGTTTGGGAACACCCTTGCCTTCTTTGTGGGGACAATACTATCAGCCAGCGTTGTTATGAAGGACACCAGTGTCTGTGTACTCGCTGACGTCACTGGTGCTCCTCTCGAACATTAACGTAAGGCCTCTACATGCTACAGCAACTGCAACGCAACTGCAACACAACATCAGCGCGACTTCAACGCAACATTTTGCAGAGGGTGTTGTAGAGTGTGGTGTGAGGATGTTGCGTACCTCTCCCCAAAATCTAATCTGAACCTTGCGTTGATGTTGCGTAGCAGTGATTGGTGGGATAGCGAATTGGGGCGGGGCTGTCATAGATATCCTCGAGTTAACCTAATTTATACAAATGGAAGTATTGATTTCACCGCAACGAATCATTAAAAAAATATACCGTTAACTGGAATAAGTTGTTTCTTTACACATATGTTGGATTATGTAATTGGTTTGTCATGACAAACCAATAAAAAATTGCGAATTAACCGGTGGTTATCCTATTAACATAGCTACAACAACACACAGTAATGTTAATATAATTACATGCATCATTGTTTACAATGAACGGTGGGGCTAATCGAAAGGACTGCACACGGACAAGTTAACACTATGGTCGCCAAAAACGCTGTACCACGTCATTCCCCGCCATGCTCATTCTGCCAAAGACGCCGTACCACGTCTTTGATATCAATATTTCAAAAATCTGTGATCGAAATCATATTTCTCCCCCGGAGACTTGAGATCTACTGTTGATCCCCTCTCAACTCTCCAACGGTTCAAGAGCGCCATCTGGTGGCCAATCGGCGGATCGCCCAGAGCGGAAACAGGAAATGGAAGCTGGTGCTCATTCCAATTCGGTCCGATCACTCGGTAATAGTCCCAGGACTCAAGCTAGACACAACGGATAGCAATACGTTACCAATAACTCGATAAACAACATGATTTGGACGTATATACTATTATACAACCTGGAAATGGATCGCATATTTCTACATCCCATAATAGGAATATTTCTGTTCCACGCTCATCGCCCAACGCTATGAGGAAGCTACGGTAAGATTCAGCGTTATTTTTTAACGTGTTCGATACTAACTGCTCTAATGATCATATCACCCACACTAGATGAATCATCTAACGTTGGCCACGGAATTATAAACGACCCCCCCCCCCCCCATCCGGTCAACATCAGATGATCAGTAGTAACTTCTAGAAGCACGTCCATTTGAAATTTTTTATCTCGCGCAGATTCCTATCAAACTGTATTTGATCATCAATATAATGCATTTGGGGCTATAAATCACGTTCTGGAGAAAGCTGCAGAAAACGATAAAAACATACTTATACTTTAGACCGTATTTTAGTATGAATATGTGAATGAAAAAGTATAACGTTGCTACACCCTGAACAATAGATACTTGACGTTGAATGGGCCATAGTAATGTCAATTTAGCAATACAATTTAAAAAGTTATAGCCCTGCAAAGAAGGTAAACATCCCCATAGACAAATAGAGCTGGCGGAGGATGGTATATTAAGAATATAAGCCTGGCGACCAAAGTGTTAAACGGCAATCAATTAATTTAACCCTTTTTTCGCCAATCACGTGTTAAGGCGGGTTTCTCCGCCATGCGTTGTCTGCCAATCACGCCGTACGGCGTGTTTGAGATCAATATTTCATATTTTCGTCATGGTATTCATATTTCACCCACTGAGTCTTGGCTGATGCTGTCTGAGCCATCACAACTCTGCAACGCTACAATACCGCCACCGGGTGGCCGATCGGCGAGTTGCCAAACCGGAAGTGCCCATTGTAGATCGGTCCGTCCCCTATTTTCGTCCGGCCACTCGCTTATCGTCCCGGGGCTCAATACAGACACCGTCGATATGGATATTTGCTGATGACAGTGTTTTAATGGCCACAATTGCCCAGTTCATTCCTGCATTTAAATGTATCCAAGACTAAGGAAATTATCATCTCACAAACATATTGATGGTCTTCCAACAATTATTCATGCTAAAATTGTTGAAGTTGTACAGAGCTACAAATATCTGGCAACTGTATTTGATGACTGACTTTAATTTAGTCTGAGATTTTGTGAAAACACAGATGGCACCCAGCAGCGTGACGTATCCTGCCCTGCAGAATCTAACCGCAGTAACTACAATATTTTTCAAAATTTAGTTATAAGTTAAATTTAACATCTAAATATCTGTTTTTATCTTGTGACAAAGTTTCAGAGTTCAATCTTGCTCTGTTTTAGAGCAAAATGGTATAAAGAATTGCAGTAACTACAAAATCACTGGATAGTCTCGCTCAAGGGGCTATTGAGGCAACAGAGGGGCTTGTCTCGCTTCGCCAGTTTCTGACCAAACTGTTCGGTTACTAATGTGAAAGATCGGATCGGGAAAGATCGGTATCGGCAGATACTCAAAATCACATGATCGGGAAAATCACATGATCGGGATCGGACCGGGAGCAAAAAAATGCGATCGGGACATCCCTACTTCTAAATGAAACGCGCTATATGTATTAATGTAATGGTTGTTTGATTATTGTGTTATTTTGTGTAGTTATTGTGCATGTTAAAAGCCTCCAATGCTTATTAGTGATGATTTTATTTTATTTTGCAAAATCAACTCTGCCTCTCTTTATTAACACTTTCAGTGCCACGAGGTGGCGCCAGAGTTGGCTCTTGAATGCCACCATCGGCGCCAATGTTACGCTTAATATCGCCTAATCTATGTTTTAAATTATGGCTGTGTCTAATCTGCCCGTCGCTTATCAAAGAATCCTTTTCCAGTCAGTGCTGTCAAGGCAGATTGGTTTTTTATCGCTTCATTTCCGTTTGAGAGCATTTAGAAAAGCACCCGTTTTGAGGTAAAAAACAGTCCGTACTGGAATATTCCAGAACGTTGATATTTGTCGGCCTATTTATGAATCGTTTTCAAATAAACGCTAGATGATCAATATTATACGTGCACGCACGCACATTCGAGCCGCGCACGGATAATCGCCGTGTTCATTTCCTCTTGGATTTTTACAGTGAAACCGATAGAGCCCATTTCACAAAACAGCTTATATCTTCATCAAAATGAGTCTGATTATCCTAACACTGATAACATAGATTCCTTACCTGACATCAGATGGTATCCAACTGGTATATTCCAATTCCTGACCACCATTCGAAAAAATCGATAAGTGTATAGATCCAACGTGATACAGTAGTACACATGATTCCGCGGGGCTCAGAGGATCCAGAATGAACTCTGATAACCCTGGCTGCATCAGTGGACTGGAAAATGTGTACACGATTTTTTTCCCCATCCATTTTCATTGAGTCCATTCCAAAATCCCTTATGTCATCTGGGAGACGATAGGGGGCGCTTTTTTCCACATCTGATCGCCGGCGGCGCTCGGGTAGACCTGGGTAGGCTCGCGTGATGCAATATAATTTCAGATCGCTAAAAAAAAAATCAGAGAAATCTTGTGAGTGGCTTTCAACAAGATATTATTAATTCCGAGAAAACTCGTGAGTGGCATAGAAAGTGTTAATTACAACAAGCAATGCTGTTTGTTATTTAAGATGAGGTCGGACTCGGCACTGACAGATTTGTGTTCATTGTGCTGCTTTTATAAAGCCTCAAATGACGGCTTACAATATTTCATGAAAGCAAAGTGTTTAGTTTGTCTAAGATTTAAAAAGGTTTAAACTTTACAGCACTGACAAAGTTGAACAAAGTGATGTACAAGTCCCACAACATAAAAAAAAAAAAAAAAAAAATTATTTTTTTTATTTCGAAGCTTCGAATTAAAATCGAATCTCGGCTTCGAATTCCAAAAGAAAAATTGAAGGTCAGCCCTACATGATACCTAAGCGCAGGGCTCCAGAGTGCGACCATTTTGGGCGCACTGAGCACCCAAATATCTTTGGAGTGCAACTTAATATTTTCCCTTGTCGCACTGGTGCACCTTACATTCCAGCAGGTCCGTCTGTCTGTGTGTAGCGTCCCCCCCCCCCCCCCCCCCTTCCCACAGCCATGTGCATTCAAAGACCCGCTCCGCTCTGACTGGGTAAACAATGATTGATTGGCTCTGATTGGGTAAACAAAGCCATGTGCAGCTGTGAAATCTGAAACCGTGCAGCGCGTGTGTCCTTGTGTGTGTGTGTGTGTGTGTTTGTGTGTGTGTGTGTGACTGTCCATGCCACACCGCTCACTTCACTTACTTAATACTTACTAAAATGAGGAAACTCTTATATAATGCACATGCAATAGCGAATAAATTGGATGTGCGAGTAAGTTGATTGTGTTTTTGTTATAGCGTTAGTTCCACATGTTTATATAGGTGTGTCGGCTTTCACTTTCAGTACGTTATGTTTGTAAACCTGGCTGCTAACGTTAGCTAGCTAGTGCAGAACAATGCTCGAGAAGTCGAGGAGCCTTTGCTGTGTGTGTGTGTGTGTGTGTCCCGACCCCACTTCTCCTAGTCTCATAAAACGGTGATTCAGAATGCATGTTGCCAACGAAATTTGACAGTGACGGTCTCTGGTTGCTACTGGATAGAACAGAATGGTAGCCAACACTCTTGATCTGTGATTGATTGGTTAATTATGAAATGTTAATCTTATTGTTTTTAACAGTGTTTTTGAGAGAGTATTCGAATACTCGTTAGGAAACACCAAGTAGTATTCCAAGTAGGGCTGGACGGTATGGTCTAAAATTTATATCGCGGTATAATTTGAAGCATAGACTGTAACGGTATATATCGCGGTATATTAACTTATCTTAAAATGTCTATATAAATGCTTCTGAAGGGGTAAACACTGGTATAGCAGCTATTACTGTACTCTTGTATTACTAGATACTCTTTGGGCTTGTTTTTATCTACTTATTCTGAGAGAGTTGAAATAATAATTTTCGCTAGCAAGATCTCATTCGATGATTCATTCCATTAAGCCTACTGCCAGCAGGCACATTTAAAGAAATATAATCGGATTGATTGGGGTAATGAGGCACTTCATGCATATAGCCTATAGATATGCATTTAACTTGTTGGCGATATTTTCCCGTTAGAAAATCATGGTTTCGGCGATCGACACCTCCCCCTTTTGAACTAGGACGCCACGCGCAACTATCCTGATTACTGAAGTCTGGTTTGAATTAACGAGATTGTTTGAGCCTGAATCAGCCTTTGAGAAACCGAGATGTCCTGACTTCAATCATCGGGTTAATTTAAGCTGGCTAATAGGACTTTTGATCGGCTTAGTTGAACCAGGTACGAGGAACAGGGCCCTGGTCTGACAGCACTATTACATTTTCATATCATAATGCATTGGCTGAGACTTTTTTTTTTTTTGCTGCCAGTAGAACGAATTGAAAGAGCCGTTGCGTGTCGCCTTTTTTATATAATGGTTCAGATAATATCAATACTTGGCGTCACTATCAATATAATATGTAAGGGATAATGTATAGCTACGAGGTCATTGTCGCAAAATAATTGACCGACACATAGTTTAAAATACCGAGCCGCTTCGGCGAGGTGTTTTAAACGTCAGTGAAGGTCAATTATTTTGCGACAATGACCGAGTAAAGCTATACATTATCCCGCTTATTACATGGCTAACTTACTAACAATATACCTAATTCATTTGACAAATCGCAGTTCTGTGGCTCTTGTCAGCCCAAATAAAGTGATTATTATTATCGCGGGCAGCCTCTGTTCTGGCTCCGCTGTAATACACACACTCCGCTGTCAGTGCAGTCGCGGCAGGTGTGTCTGATTTGCTGCACTGATGTGGGCTTGATTGCGAACAGCTGCGCACATCGGTCATTATTGTCCCACAGCGGTCATTATTGAAAAATAATGACCGCTGTCGGGGGGCTATTGACCAATCACAAGCAAGCATTTCGGCGAATGTGAAAACGCCATGTAATAATGTGATATATTTCTGTATCGATTTTTTCACCCACCCTTACATATGACTTGTGACTAGTAAATGTAAAGGAATAGTACCTAAACTGATTAATGCACCTTTTGGCATATAAACGGATCTCTCTTGACAGAATTGATCATTATTCATTTAAATTTCTTTTTACATTTAGTCATTTAGCTGATGCTTTTATCCGCCATTATGTAGCCAAATGTTTTATCTCTTGTCTTTATGTGTATGAATGATATTGTATGTTGTGGTCTTTTTCCTTTTGTTTGCAAACCAGCTTGCCTTGAATTTACCCCACGAGGGACCAATAAAGTATTTTAAATTAAGTAAACATGAACGCTTTGAATGGATTTCTGTCGTGTCTTCCAGACTCCCACGTCAAAACAGAGCAGATACAAAGACCATGTCACTGAGGTGAGGAAAGGGAGGAACTCTGGACCACAGAAGGAGCAGAAGGAGAAGCACATGGTGAGCAGCAAGTTTATTATAACTCATATTACTCTGTATGATGGCAATGTACAATAATGCTGTATATACCGTGTGTAATATATAGATATATGTATTCTTACTGTGTATATATCCATCCACATCTGTCTTTACATACCCTGCATATAATCCTTTTTACATATCTGTAGATACTATATCTATAACTGTACATATCCCTTACCTACTCGTACTCGTTACGCTGCTGGCCAGTATGACTTACTACCATAGTGTCTTTATACCTGTATCACTTTACATATTAATACTACAACTCTGTACATACATCTGATTATCACTATACTCAGTAGTACTAATTTGTATATTTTATATGCAGTTTAATCACCTGTACATTGAATATTACTATTGCACTTTACCGTTACATTTGCACTCTGGTTGGATGCCTAACTCCTTTTCGTTGTATCGTACTTGTGCTGTATGATGACAATACATTTGAATCTAATTAAATGTTCCATGATGTTCAGTAGGGCAAAAACCTGAATTAATTGTAATTATTTCCTTGTTTTGCAGCCATTTTTAGCACTTCCATCATGCACCCCAGTACCTTGCCTAATCCCTTCTCCTCTTCAGCTTCCTCCTTGGAGATAAAAATAAAGTTCCTCTTTCTCTTGCCCGTCCTCGGGCCACAGGAGCACCGCCAGACCCATGGTAACACCAGAGAGCCGCTGCTAGAGAACATCACCAGCGAATATGACCTGGAGCTGTTCAGGAAAGCCCAGGCCCGGGCGTCTGAAGACCTGGTGAGTTGATTCTCTGACTGCCACACAGAACCTAAACTATCCCCATTTGTTTACATATATGCAATACAACTCTTACTAGTTACGCTGCTGGCCAGTATGACTTGCTACTAGGGATGCCCCGATCACGTTTTTTGCCACCGGTACCGATAGTCTATGAGCCATATTGTACGGTTATATCTATAACCATAGTTATATGAGTATAGCGGACGCTCTGCGTCTTTCTGGAATACAACCCTGTATCAGTACTAGCACTGAATAAATTTCCACATGCACCTTTACACACCTATCCGCCTGGCCACACCCCCATCCGCTCCTACATAAGCAGGGGTGTGGCCATACTAACAGCTCCTTCCCCAGTCTTTCACCACAAAGGCGAAAACCACGGGGTCCTCAGTGAGTCCGACGCAGACCGTCCGCTATACTCGTATAACTATGGTTAGATATAACCGTACGTTATAGTATCGTATAGCTACCGCTCTGCGTCCTTCTGGAATACAGGAGCAGAGCGGAAGCTCGACAAATGCACCCGCTGAGGCCCCCCACAACCATCATAACCGGGGAGGACCCGAGCTCCCCGGACCCCCCTAACGGAGGACGGGAGGGAATCGGATCCGACCGTGTGAAGAGGAGTTTAGCAACTCAAACGCACAGGGTGAGCAGACCGTGGGACTTACCTTCCACAGAAGAACCCACGACTACACAAACGAGCAACCCACATGCCACTAGGGAACAAACGGGAAGAAATAAAACCCCCGTCACAGCCCCTAATATCACAGGGTCAAGGGCAACAACCCAACCCCGTGGCAAGGCCGTAGCAGCGGAGCGCGAAGGAGGACCCAGCCCCAGGAAGGGACTGGACCCCCCCGGAAAAGGGGGCCTGGTGAGGCCAATGACGCCGCAGCATCGAGATCCCACCAGGCGGTCACTAGTGACACCACCCCCCACATCGCCAGCGTATTCGGACAGGGCCCATCCAAGAGCAGGCCCTTCCCCCCCCAACAGCACGCCGCCCCGAAGCACTCAAGAGGCTACACCCACAGCGGGACCAGGCAGAGCACCGGGGAGACAACCATCAAGAGGTTGATCCCTCAATCCAGGCAACAGGCCACTCGACCCGAGCCTGGATCACTGCGGACTAGACAGGCGCCAAATGGGTCTGCTGAAAACAGCACCCCGGCGGAAGGGGCGTATGCTGGTATGCTGTGCACCATGTCGCAGCCTCTATAAAAAAAAAACGACCCTCTAGAGGGGCCGAGGCAGAGAAGGCTGACATGATTGGCAGACGTCATGAAAGGTGCGGGGGCACACTCACAGGCAGACAGGGCCAAGCCCGGCCTACCCCGAGAGTTGACTCCGCTACCAACACACCAGGGAACCAACCACCCCCTTGGTTCTAACATGAGGTGGTTGTTCCTATAACCCCCCAAGAAAACTCAAACACAACTGCGGGTATACACTGGCTATACCGCAGTACAAGTGTTTCAGTTTTCAAGAAGGGGTTAACCCAGGCCAACAGGTTGTCGAAAATAAATTCAGACCTGAGCCCGGCGGACCGGGACGTACACAGGGATGCCAGAGGGGTTCTACAAGAGCCACCTCGACAGCCCTCTCCCAGCCCCGCCAAGCAGGAGAAGAGAGGGGCGAAAAATAATGGAGAAGGACCAGGCTCCTTTAGCACAGCGCAAGGTACAAGTTAAACTCTGAGGAGGCTCCCTCACTGAGAGGGAGGCTCTGAACTCACCGAGGAGGCTCTGAAACTCCCTGAGGAGGAGGCTCTGAACACAACATGGACCAAGCAACAGTGAAGGATAACACACAGTGACATAATCACGAACATCTCCATAACAACAAACCCTGCAACGCCCGGGCTGACCCGGCATTTTCCCCCCGAAAAAGCACAAGTCCCTCAGGGTACCAGAACAGCAGATCTGCACCCCGGCGGACAACGGTTTAACTTGACTGGTACGGCGCGACCAGAACCAGTCCCGTGCCCGCCATCCCCAGTCCCAGGAGGGGGGTAGGTACGCGTGTCGATCCAAAACATTATAGAGGGCGCCACCCAGACGGTCGGAACACAAGCACCGCGCCCGGTGGCCCACCCCAAGGGCGTGAGACCCCTCTACCAATGCTTCGATCTATTCCGTTAACATCCCCCAGAGATGAACGAGAATTCGTCGAAACGAGCCTAGTACACTGGCACTCGAAAGAGACAAACTCTATCCCAGTTGCCCCATAAAACGCAGTTTCAATGATGAGCAACCAAGGCGCGCAAGCCCATGTGACAGATGGCGCTGCTCCGACCGGCTGCCTCTCTGTTCGCTCCGTCGAGACTGTGTTTACTTTTGTTAATATTTATAGTTTTTAGAGTTTTGTTCGTACCAACTGTTGGTGCATTTAATGTATATGACCGTCAGTCACTCATAGACATTGGATTACGGGAAACTTATCAACTGGATTACTCACTGGATCAGCTTTCCGAACCGCATCAATGGCCTGAAGAAATTCTCCGGAGATCAGGACCAGATCCTTTGTTCCTAGACCCCAGGAACAGAGGAACCAGACGGCGAGGGAAGAGGGCTGGGATCCGTAACAGGCTGAGATCCAGACGCCACCGTACACCACTGCCCAGTATATTGCTAGCCAATGTACAATCAATTGACAATAAACTGGATGACATCCGAGCAAGGATTCAATATCAAAGAGACGTTAGGGACTGCAACGTCCTCTGCTTCACCGAGACGTGGTTGACGCCGGACGTCCCAGACCACGCAATTCAACCGGCTGATCACTTCTTTATCCATCGCAAGGATCGGTCATCAGCAGAGTCCGGTAAACAACGTGGAGGAGGTATTGCCTTCATGTTTAACAAAAATTGGAGCGACCCAACTAACGTGAAGGAATTATCCAACCACTGCTCCCCAGAACTGGAATATATAACCATCAAGTGTCGTCCTTTCTTCCTCCCGAGGGAGTTAACGGCGATCGTCCTGGTCGGAGTGTATATTCCACCGCAAGCCAGCAACAAGGTTGCGCTCTCCAGACTACACGACGAGGTAAATAGAATCCAAGTGGCGAATGTTAACGCCGCCATTTTAGTTCTGGGAGATTTCAATAGCGCCAATCTGAGAAAGGTATTGCCTGACTTCTATCAGCATGTGACTTGCAACACCAGAGGCGGTAACATCCTAGATCACTGTTACACGCAATTTAAAGGTGGCTACAAGGCTCATTCTGATAGTGGCTTTGGTAAGTCAGATCACGCATCCATTTTTCTTTCACCAAAGTACAGACAGAGAATTAAAAGTACTCCCGTAGTCTCGCGAGAGGTGCAGAAATGGGATGTGACGTCAGAGGAGACGATCCGGTCAGTGTTTCACCACACAGACTGGATTGTGTTCCGCGACACAGATAACATTAATGCCTACACGGAGACAGTGCTGGACTATGTTTGTACTAGGGTGAAAGAAACAATCCCCACTACCAAAATGAAAGTTTACCCAAATCAAAAACCCTGGGTAGACAAATCCGTCCGTGAAGCTCTGAGAGCGCACCAAAGCATACAACGACGGCCTAGAGGCAGGCAACATGAATGACCACAAGGTGGCGCGATACAACGTAAGGAGGACAGTGTCAGAGGCCAAACGACGCTACAGGGATAAAATTGAACTCCAGTTTGAACAAGCTGACTCTAGAGCTATGTGGCAGGGGCTCAAAACGATGACAGACTACAAAGGCGCCTCCCTCAAACTGAACAGTGACATCTCCTTAGCAAATGACCTCAATACCTTCTATGCAAGGTTTGATGCTGGTAATAACAACACCAGCTCACAAGCCTCGGCAATGGGGGGGGGGGGGGTCGGCTGCTGATGGAGGCGCAGTGTTCAGGGTAACAGAGCATGAGGTGAGGCGGACCTTTAAAAAAGTGAATATCAGGAAGGCAGCAGGTCCAGACGGCATCCCCGGCCGCGTCCTAAAAGTCTGTGCCGACCAACTGGCCCCAGTATTCACTGACATATTTAACCTGTCCTTAGAACAGGCTGTCATCCCCACCTGCCTGAAGAAGTCCACTATTATCCCTGTACCCAAAAAATCCAAGCCTGCTTGCCTCAACGACTACCGCCCTGTAGCTCTCACCTCCATAGCCATGAAGTGCTTCGAGAAGCTAGTAAAGGGCTACATCTGCTCCTCCCTCCCCATCAACATGGACCCCCTGCAATTTGCATACCGCCCCAACAGGTCCACGGAGGACGCCATATCCCATGTGCTGCACACAGCAGCATCACACCTGGACAAGAGGCAGGGGAACTATGTGAGAATGCTATTCATCGACTACAGCTCGGCATTCAATACCATAGTCCCCTCCATACTCATAGCCAAGCTCAGGGACCTGGGCTTGGGCTATGACCTCTGCCAGTGGGTCTTGGACTTCCTGACTGGCAGACCCCAGGTGGTGAGAGCAGGCAACTGCACCTCCTCATCCATCACCCTCAACATAGGGGCCCCCCAGGGCTGCGTTCTGAGTCCCCTCCTCTACTCCCTGTACACACACGACTGTGTGGCTCAGCGGAGTAGCAATACAATCGTCAAATTTGCTGACGACACAGTGGTGGTGGGCCTGATCTCTGCCAACGACGAGAGGGCCTACCTGGAAGAGGTCAAGGTCCTGGCGGGATGGTGCCAGGAAAACAGCCTCTCCCTGAACGTCAGCAAAACAAAGGAGATGATTGTGGACTTCAGGAGGTCGGGGGTCAAGGACTACAGCCCCCTCAGCATCGACGGGGCACCGGTTGAGAGAGTCAACAGCTTTAAGTACCTCGGAGCCTACATATCCGAGGACTTGACATGGACCACACACATTAACAGTGTTGTGAAGAAGGCACGACAACGCCTCTACTTCCTCAGGCGCCTAAGGAAGTTCCAAGTCAGCCAGAAGATCCTTAAGAACTTCTACTCATGTACAATAGAGAGCATCTTGACCGGCAACATCACCTCCTGGTTTGGGAATAGCACTGCACAAGACCAAAGCAGACTACAAAGAGTGACACGTTCAGCCGAACGCACAATTGGAGGGGGGCTCCCCACCCTCCAGAACATTTACTACAAGCGTTGCAAGGGCAAGGCTAAGAGAATCATTAAAGACTCCAGTCACCCGAACAACTGCCTCTTTGAACTGCTGCGGTCAGGCAAGCGATACAGGAGTCTCAAGGCGAGCACAGAAAGACTCAGAAGAAGCTTCTATCCCCAGGCCATCAGGCTGCTAAACGAACAATGAATGAACACTACACAACAACAACCACCAAACGCACATAGCACACACATCCACACGCACACACTCACTTTAAACAAACACACTGTAGCACCCACTCCACACACTTATAGCACACACCCACTTTAAACAAACACACTGTAGCACCCACTCCCCACACTTTATATTTATGGATGAAGGATTGCACTACAACTCGTACACCTTACTGTAAATTGTACCTAAAATTGTACCTCATCCCATTTCTGCTTTGCACTAGATAGTACTGTACATTAGTACACTGCATAGTATTGTGTATTGTATATTATATGGTAACTCAGAACATTGTACATATGTCTATACCGAACACTGTGACCTCATTTTCTTCTTCTAAATTCATGCTATATTATGTTATTATGTTATTTGATACTATCTTGTCTAGCACAGTCTCTGGAGCGTAACAGTAAGAAGCATTTCGTATGAAAGTATTCTGTACTTCTGTATGACAACTATTAAAGAACTTGAACTTGATGTGTGGTTCCTATCGGAAGCACCCAGGGCCAGCACTACATACATGTCGAGACCCAAAACATATCAATGGTAATTATTTTTTTTGGTCCACTTTTTCTCCCATTTTCTATATTTTCTCCCAAACCAATTTCGTATCATCCAATTCAACCCTCCCTTGTCACGGACGCTGTTTCTTGCCTCCCACAAGCCGGCTGCAATGTGGACTAAGTCATACATAGCACAAGTCCCCTCCGGTACTTGAGGTAACAGCAGTCGCGTCTTTTCACCTGCGCAGCTCGATCTCTCAGTGGCGAGGAGTAACGCATGGGAGGCTCACGCTGCCCCCGACACTTCCTGATTCTACTGCGCAAGCGCACCAACCGACCTGTAGGAGTCGCTGTCCACAACGCCCGATCCCCACCCATCAGTTTCCCACCCCCTAATACGGCCAATGTGTATTAGTACGGACGACCAGCTAAACTGAAAGCAAATGTGGAGCGCTGGGCTCGAACTGACGAGCCCAGCGTCTCCAGCATTTCGTGGCGAGTGCCTTGCCCACTACGCCACGTAGCCGCCCCTATCAATGGTAATTCTAACAAGAACCCAGATATCGTTCCTCCAAGCCGCCTGGGAGAATGACAAGAAGACGCTTTTTTACAGACAAAACACGGACATGGGTCCCATATGACACGGCTGAGGGAAAAACAACACCCAGTCAACCTGCTCCATAATAGAGGGGACGGGGAACCCCCAGAGAGACTTTCCACGTGAGCAATAATTGAAAAGACATATGCCACATTGAGCTATGTAACAATTGGACTAGGACTCTCTGAGGAGGAGGCTCTGAAACTCTGAGGAGGCTCCCTCACTGAGAGGGAGGTTCTGAACTCACCGAGGAGGCTCTGAAACTCCCTGAGGAGGAGGCTCTGACCCAATATACACACTACTAGTAGGGAGCAGAGCAGAAGAACAAATTGTCTCTACTGCATTGCATCACCTACCAAGCTCAAGACACATACAACAGAGCAGAACTTCTTTTAAAGTTCTACTCACCTTGACAATAACAGAGGTCCACAACATGGAGCCTGAAAATAACTCAGGAAAGTCTCACAACCAATAGAAACGCGCCCAGTGACGTACTCTATGGCAGGGGGAATTCCGTAGCCCACCGCCCAATATGGAAACTCCCCCCCCCCCCCCCCCCCCTCCCCCCCCCCTACCCTGTGACGCGCTGACCCAGCAACGTGACATGAAGCCCGAAGGACAGGAGGCCCAACCCCCTGACCAATCAGAAAAAGGGGAGGGAGGGTTTATCAGTTCACCCCCTCACGACCCCTCACCCCTTTCATGATACGATGCAATGACAAAGCAGAGCCATGATCAGAATGGTGGGCGGGAGCTTGATGCTGGATTAGCGTATCGCTGCGTTGGGAGGCGGAGATAGTCATTGGATTCGGCAAATCACGCAACGTTTAGACTTCAGTGAACCCCACATGATAATGTTGCCGTCTCTCTGTCAACTAAGTCGGCACGAGACACGCACCGTTTGACAGCAATATGTGCGCGCACTGACAGTCGGCTAATTGACATTTCCTGTGAAAAAAAAAATCCTCTTCGTCCCGTTTGTGTCCCGGCAATGATTTCTGTTCGTCCCAAATCAATATTTGATCGTCCCCGGGATGACGGGACATCGTTAGTCTCGAGCCCTGACACATATCATAATGTTCACAGCAAACTGTAGTTGATCACCAGGTATGTTTTATTAACGTAGAATAATTCGTATAAGAAAAACGATAGGGAAATCTCTTACCTTTCTCCACTGGTTAAAAATGCCAGGAACTGAAATTGAAACTTGCTGTGCGCCGCGGTGATATGTGTTTATTATGAAATGACAATTGCGTGTTGACACGCCCACTGCGCGAAGCCTCCTAAACTTTTTCCAGTTTGCACATATCTATTATCTATGACTAATTCTATCTATTTTTAGGGGCAAATTCGAGTGAAATAGTCGTGCTGTGGTTACATGATGTCATTGCTATTTTAGAGCTGCTCTACCGGTTACAAGGTATAGTCAAAATCCATACCGTAGAGCAAATTCATACAGTTTATACCGTATACCATTTATACAGTCCACCCCTACCGCACGGTGACAGAGAGTATCCGTTTGTCCAGAGATCCGGGGGATTGAACCGCAGATTTGGATACGGTCCCAGGCAACAAAGCTCCCGATGAGGATCTCATGTAACGTGGGCGTCAAACCAGAACCCTCTCCATGCCGCTAAGAGGCAGCAAAAAAGGGTACCAGCCTGGAGCCGGCTTTCGTAAGTCGTGCAGCTATTCCCCCCATAGCAACACAACCAGCCCTAGCCCTCACACGGCCGAGCGCCTCTCAAGCAAAGTCCGACTGCAGAGCGAAGGTAATACCTGTCCAACTGCAGATCTGGAGGAATGCCGGTGGGGATTAGGCCAGCGACGCGAGCCCCTAATACGAAAATGCCGGTGGAGGTCAGAATGATCATCATCTTCTAGACACCCCAGTGGCGAAGACATTATTGCTGTATTTCCTCGAAAAATAGTGAGAGAAAACAAAGATATAATGTCAACGCAGCTCCTTCATCGTAGCTCCTCTTCAATATTTCACTAACTCAAGTGGTGTATACAGACACTCACCGTGGTGAAAACAAGGAAGGAGCTGTTAGTATGGCCACACCCCTGCTTATGTAGGAGCGGATGGGGGTGTGGCCAGGCGGATAGGTGTGTAAAGGTGCATGTGGAAATTTATTCAGTGCTAGTACTGATACAGGGTTGTATTCCAGAAGGACGCAGAGCGGTAGCTATACGATACTATAACGGCTGATACCGATCGTTTTTGGTTTTGTTATAGCAGCTGGCAGTATTATACTGTGTCTAACACAGGCATTCTCAAAGTCCGGACTCCAGTCCAGATCCGGACCGAACCACAACTGTCTCTGGACTCTGAGCAAATTATACTTTTCATATGCCCCCACCCACAGTCTGCGAATCAGAGGCAGAGTAGGGCAGGTCTTCACGGAATGCTTGTCTCAGCGAGCTGGGGCAGTGTAGCGTATGGGTTAGCGAGGCTCAATGTGCGAGAATAGTCCGTAGTCTCGACCATAGATCTATATCGACTACACTCGACTACACTTACTCCCTCATGCTCGCTCGCACACACACACGCTCACTCTCACGCTTCTGTATGAGCCTCCTGAGATTGTGCTTCACACAGTAAAAAAAAGTTAAAAGAATAAAGACCAGGGCGGCCGGGTAGCGCAACCGACTAAACTTCTGTCTACCACCACAGTGGCAGTGGGATCGAATCCAGCTGTGGTTTAGTTTAGTTTATTCGGAACCCCATTAGCCATTGCCACAGGCATAGGCTACTATTACTGGGGTCCACACAAATCAATACAATAGAATAAAACAATACACCTCAATAACACATACAAATATTATATAATAAAATATCTAAGTTCACCAATCACACATACCCATCTACTCAATCATGTTTCAAGGCATACAGTATATGTTTACTTAAAGTACAACAATACATCTCAATACAACATACAAATATATTAAAAATCTAAGTTCACCAATCACACATACCCATCTTCTCAATCACCCACTATGTTTACTCAACTGACAGTACCATTCTTTCTTATATGATTTTTAAGGTGTTTTTTAAATGTCTGTTTTTCTTCAACCCTAGTTAATGCTGGTGCCTCCGGCTTGGCCGACCGTCCATACTAACACAATTGGCAGTGTTAGCGGGTGGGAAAGCCAGCGAGGGTGGGTCCTGGTCGTTGGAAAAACAGTGACTCCTACAGATCGGTCGGGGCGCCTGCAGAGCAAGGTCGGGTCCTGGGAGAGGTAGTGTGCTCCTTACACACGTTACACTCCCCCAGTGAGACTCCGCGCTACCAGGTGAAAATAAGTGGGGATTGGCTACACATGTGTCGGAGGAAGAGCAGGCGGCTGGGTGGCTCAGCGGACATTGCGCTCGTCACCAATGCAAGATGCACCGGGTTCGACTCCGGCTGTCGGCGTTGCCTCCGGCTTGTGCCAGTCGTCATACTAACTCAATTGGCAGAGTTAGCGGGTGGAAGTCGATGGGTGGTAATCTGGACGTTGTGGACAGCGAGTCCTACAGGTCGGTTGGGGACGCCTGCACAGCAGAGACGGGAGCGGAGGGGACACGTGATGCAAGGCTTCTATCCTCCCTACAACCGGCCAGTGGGGGGCATATGTGAGCAACATTCAAGACGGGGGAGGGGAGAATTGGCACAGCGGGCAATTGGGATGGGAGAAAAATGGAAAAAGAGAAAAAGTGGGGGGGGCGGGGGGGAGAGACACATGTGTCGGAGGAAGTATGTGATAGTCTACGCCAGGGGTGGGCAACTTTGTATATGGTGAGAGCCACTAAATTTCCACACTCAATCTGGGGGGCCGCATTGTTTATCGGCAGTACCCCAGTAGTACCCCATCACTCAAATAGCCCATAATAGTCACAGATGTGATAAATAAGGCATATAAACCATTATAATTTGTAACTTTGTTTTTATTATTATATTTATTTAGTAATGCTTAATTTCAACTTTATGAATTTATAAATACAGCTGAATTTGAAAGTATTGATGTGTAACCCAAATATATACAAAAATTACAAATTATAATTAAGGCTTCTATTAAAATAAATGTATGAACTTAAAGCCCACTGCTCAACAAACACAAAGCAGCATTCCTGCTGCATTTCACTACAACAGTAAATCAAAAGTGCAATAATAAATGATTTTGTTAAATGTATACACTTTTATCCTGCTACTAAACAAAACATTCCTGAGTGCCTCCCATTGACCCTTTATCAAACTGGCATGACATTCACCCTCCCCACAGTGGGTCAATAATGGTTCTGTCTTTAATGAGACACTTGTGGTCTCTCCTGTTGGCGCACAATAGAAGGAATGTCAACTTCAATGTTTGTGCATGCGATCTGCATCAGATGAAATAATGTTTAATTTTTGTGTCCGCGAACTTCTGCTCAGAAAAGTGCTGGGACGTCGTGGTATGACCACTGCACCCCTGATTATTAGTGACCCACAATAGATGGAAATTATGTTAGCGAATTTACCTGATGTATAATGCAGTGCAGCATTGGACACTCAACGCCTTAGAAGCCCGGCGAATCCTGTGTGTTTTCCTTTCATTGCGGGTGCTATATTGGTAACAACAGCGGACAGTTTATCAAACCCCCCATATTGCTGCACGGCACTTTCAACAGTGTTGAATATGTCCACACTAGGGCTGACCCCTATTAGTTGAATAGTCTACTAATCGATTGAAAGGAGCCATAGTCGACTGCCAACCTCTTAGTCGAATGCAAAAAAATAATAATAATTAGAATATATATTTCTTATTGAAACATTTTATAAATATTGGCCTGGGGCCGCATGGAGCGTCGGTGAGGGCCGCATGCGGGCCGCCAGTTGCCCCTCCCTGGTCTACGCCCTCACACTTCTTGCTGTCTTGTCGCACAGAACTTGTAAGTCGCTTTGGATAAAAGCGTCAGCTAAATGACTAAATGTAAATGTAAATGTAGGGGGCAGAGCACGCAATGACCAGGTAGGGGATTGGGAATTGGCATAACGACTAACATTGGGATGGGGGGAAAGGAGAAAGTAAAAAAATAATAAATACCAAACTATACAACATATACAATATACAAACTAAAGTACAACCTAAAGTACAAATGAAGTACAAATGCAAACTTTAAAAAATGCTAAAATTAGGTAGGGATGTAGGGTTAGTGGTATTGTTTGTCAAATAGTGTCGAGTGGCTCCCCATCACCACACTAATTTGCTTCAACGTCCTTGACCTGGCATATCGCACAGTGAGGGGAGCGGCTCCAATGGTCTAACTACACACCCTCAAGACCCCTACGCTCTACATCCTCTAACTACACACCCTCAAGACCCCTACGCTCTGCATCTTCTAACTACACACCTCGCTCGCGCACACATGCTCTCTATCTCACAAACACTCATGCTCTCATCCCAACTCCGCTGAGGATTGGATCGTGTTTTTCGTGCGTGTCATCGATCGGTTTACGCAATCGCCGACTAGAAAGCTTTATCGGAATTCCCCAATCTCATATTCATACTGAATATTATCCGATCGCTGGCCGATCGATCGGGGCATCCCTACTTGCTACCATACTGTCTTTACACCTGTATCACTTTACATATGAATACTACAACTCTGTACATGCATCTGATTAGCACTATTACTCAGTAGTACTAATTGGTATATTTCATACCCAGTTTAATCACCTGTCCATTGTATATTGCTGTTGCAATGTAACTACTGTTACATTTGTACTCTGGTTGGATGCCAAACTTATTTTCGTTTGAATCTAGATGTTATAATAGTCTCAGTATTTAGATGTTATAATAGTCTCATAGTATTTAGATGTTAAAATAGTCTCATAGTATTTAGATGTTAAAATAGGAGTATTTAGACGTTATAATAGTCTCATATTATTTAGATCTTATAATAGTCTCATGTGGATTGTTCCTGTTGGTTTTTGGTTTATTTATTAAAAAAAAGTACCGTAATTCCTCTAATAGTAACCCCGGCTTGTATTTGTTTCAACTGTAGCGGGTACCAGGCTTGTATTAGGAGGAGGCCTGTATAAGAGGGAGGCCTATATTTCAAATTTTCAAACGGATCATAATGAATAAATCAACATTTTGTGTCAGTTTGAACCCAGTAAAATGTACTGGGTTCATTTATTGAAACCAAGTACTGTATGAAATAGTAAACAGTGCAATTACAGGTGGTCACTGGTCATTTCAACGTTTTCAAAGTGAAATCAAGTAACTAGCTCAGTATGCAGCTCAGTATATTAGTAACCCGGCTTGTATTAGGAGGCCGGCTTATAATTGCTAGCTCAAGAGCGCACCCGGCCATTAATAGAGACCCGGCTTGTATTTGAGACCCGGTTACTATTAGAGGAATTACGGTATATTTTTATTTTGTCCCTGTTGCCCTTTGAGAGGTCCTTCTGTCCTCATCAGGTCGTCATTGTAAATAGGAATTTGTTCTTAATTGACCTGCCTGGTTAAATAACAAATACAAATAAAATGATTTAACCTGTTCCACCCGACGGGGTCGGTACCGACCCCCAAAATGTGTGTTGCATACATTTTGCGATTTTAATATCAAAACGTTTTCAAGTATTAACATGTCACAACAGCATGTAGAATGTATATTATCATCAATACGTTAGTTTAGCAATAGGTTAAAAGTGCCATTAGATAGTTTTAACTTTCCGATTTGCTGAAGTCTATTGCGAGACGGCGACCATTTTGGAAATTTTGAACCATGGGAATTGTAGTCTCTTTGCGGCCATTTCGTAGAGGGGGTGCATAGGTGTCGATCAGCATTGGAATTTTTCCGAACTACACTTCCTGGCAGATTCTATGGGGGTTCAAAGTTCAGCGTTCTGAATGAATTATATCAATAACTGTTATTATTCGGGATAATTAATAAGCCACAAAAGGTAACGTTTTTGACAAATATTGAAACACAGTTAGTTTCTCCTCCCTATTGTTAGCATGTAGCAACAATTAGATCTGAAATTAGTTTCAAAATGGTTGCACTGTGGTGAAAATAAAGAAGTACCGTAAATTACAGTAGATATCATTATCTGTTCTTATGCACGCCTGGTGATACTAAATCCAAATTGAACTCAGGCATTTGAAAGATAATATATGTAGGCCTATATATATAACTGTGCGAATTGGCTATAATAAGGTAATTTATAAGCCTCCTATTCTATATTCTATAATAATATTTTAAATTGCATTGGTCCGGATGGGTGAATTCAGTACTGTATCTACAGAACCTTCTGTTTAATCATCTTCCCTTTATTAATTTCCTTAGATTTTTGTACACATGATCTCAAGAAGGTACTGAACGAGATCAGTGGCAGTTTTTTTTATGTTTGGTCATTATTAGCATGGTGTTATTCACTGTCAAAGATGCAAAGAAAAATCATAATTCATATTCTCCTTTGTTTCATCACAATTTAAGCAAGCCTAGTAATAGACACAATATTTCTGACACTGTGAATACATTCCCTGAGGTCCATAGATGTACCTAGATACCAAGAATATGCAAATGGATCTAGTAGAAGTGGAGCAATATTCCATTTACCTAGGTATATATTTTAGGCGGATTTTCACCACTGGTGGAACAGGTTAACCTTGTAAACCATTAAGCCCGACGGGGCCCTGTACCGGGCCGAGATTTTAATAAGGAAATACAGTCCGTAATTATTTTTTATGTAGCCAAGAGTAAAGACCCTAACCCTATCAAAACAGCAGTCAAAGTGTATATTTTCAGCACTACGTATGTTTACCAATGATTTTAAGTGTTATAATGAAATATGAGTTCATAAATATCTCTGTGCATCCAGGCGGAAACCGGATGAATTACCGGTAGACATGAGGAAGTAACGTGTCAGGAAAGTGTTTGTAGTCCTATGAAAGAAGATACCCAGGGCTTTCGATGGGCTTTTGAATTTCATAAAACTACACTGCCCATCTCACGCCAGCCTCTGTCAAACTTGGTCTTGCGCGGAATTATATTTCAACGATATTTTTCGTGATTGTCTCATGGGTCGAACAAACCTTAACTCTTTGAGCTCCACGCCCTTTCCCCATCTGTACTCAATGTTCACAGTCCATCACTGACTAATCAGTTAATTTCTACATACCGCCGTTTTTGCGCTATTACACGCTAAACATCGCCCCTTTCCAAAATAATCCAGTCTTTTTTCATAGATAGCGAGATATGACTCGTTATATGCAATATGCCCAAATCGTTCTGGTTGATCGCCTGAAACCCCCAAAAAATACTTCCAAATCAAAGGTATATACCATGTACATGATGTGTCTTCACAAAATCAGCAAGGGGAGGGGGTAGTTTTAACTAGAAACCATGATCGTGTTTGTCGAGCATGTTTTACGTCCGCTAAAACACGACACTGTGATCGTTACAGAAGCATGTTTTACGTAAAAAAAATACCAGCAGGAGACATTACCTCAGAAAGTACTCTAAAGTGAATAAATCCCATGGCGATCGCAATTACTCATGTTTATTGGGCATGTCTATACCATACGGGAAAGAATAGCTCTGAGGCACCAAATCTTCCACCGATTGCTATGTTGTGATCCACTCCTAGGCGGAAAGAGCCGGAGGTAAACTCAGTACTGGCCCAGGCTGGAAGACAACTGATATCCCCAGTTCAAAAGGTAGGCGATACTGCCACCTGGTGACATTCGATCGCCATTGCAATTCCAACGTAGGCAGATGAGCTGGAGAGACCTAGAGAGCTCCGGGCGAGTGTTTAGAACAGGGATCAAAGGGAAAAGATCAAAGGATCTAAAAACGAGATATTAAGTAAGTAAATATACGTTTTTGGCCCTCAAGCGTTGGCAGCGAAACACGATATATTATGTTTTTGGCCATCAATGAGTTAACGTTATTGCCATAAAATAGAACGTAGTTTGTTTCTTTACCTTTCTGTGAACATCTAGAAACTGCGTTGCAATCTGATGAAAAATGGCGGAGCATTTTACATTATAAAAATGTTACTGTACTTACAGTAGATTTCATTCACGGTTTTTGCTGCCCTGTCGGGGGTGCCTGTTGGTACTAAATCCAGATTGAACTCTGCCATTGGAAAGGGGAGATTTGGCCCGATCCATAGATGTATGACATGGCCATAATAAGGTAATTTATATCATTTATAACTTGAGTCATGTAGTCGTCCTGTCGCCCCTCCCCAGGAGAAGCTGCGTATCCAGGGCCAGATCACGGAGGGCAGCAACATGATCAAGACCATCCTTTTCGGCCGCTACGAGCTGGACACCTGGTACCACTCCCCCTACCCCGAGGAGTATGCACGCCTGGGCCGCCTCTACGTCTGCGAGTTCTGCCTTAAGTACATGAAGAGCCAGACCATCCTCCGGCGACACATGGTGAGAGAGCCGTCGCCTCGAGGGCCGACACACCGCCACGGTGGGGGGACCTTGAACATGTAGAGTCCACACATCAGAGGCTCCTGGTGGAGTATATTTGATTAATGCAACAAAATCAGTGACTTATGATAAGATATTCCTTTATTGATAAATTCGGGCGTCATAGCAGCACGAGGGAGGGGAGGTACAGGTATGTGCAGGGTAATAGTAGAAAGACGTAAATATAGGCTATAAAATTAAGTGATGCACCGATGTGAACATTGTGGCCGATAACCGATATTAATATTGCTGTTCTGGCCGATACCGATATTTACCGATGTCGATATCTCTGTATAGAAAACACTTTTTATGATAATCAAATAAAGAGCTATTTTCCAATTTTTTAATATATATATACTTTTGTAAGTTATTTTTAGAAATGGCTGATATTTTGAAACTATTTAAGGTCAAAACATGTAAAAAGGGGGAAAACAAGAGATTATTTTTTTTATATATAAATATCGGCCCTACCTTGATATCGGACCGATACCGATGAGTAAAAAAAAAAATAAAAAAAAACTGCCATATCGGCCGATATTATATCGGCAGCCGATATATCATGTATCACTAAAATGTACTCTTGACTATACATTTTCCTTTTTTTAAATAAAACTAAGGTATAAACAAATGAGCAGATGAGGGTTATATTATACGTTACAATAAATATAGGTAATAAAAATTATCTGACTATACTAGGAGTAAAAGTAAACGGTATACACTAGGTATCCTAAGTGGCATGATATACGTCTTTGGTGGTTAAGTCAGACGCACTTAAGCCCCTTTTCCACTGCATGGTACCTACTCGACTCTACTCTACTCGGCATTTTCGGTTTTACATTACCAGGTACTTTTTGGGTACTTTTTTAGTCCCTGCTCTGTCGAGGTTCCAAGCGTGTGCCAAGCGAGTAGAACTGGTACCAGAAAAGTCACGTGAAACACTGCAGACCACTGATTGGTCAGAAGAGAGACGCGTCACTCCTTGGAGAGTCTGAACGAAAACAGAAAGGTTAGGTTAGGTGCTAATGTTGTGCTAGCGTTTTAGCATGGCTATCGTACATAACGTGATAAATATAACTCGCTATTGATTGTTTGTATGAGTAACGTTAATGCTAGTAGAATAGACACAACGTGAGGTAATCACCATCCATTTTAAACCGGTTATTACCTAATGCTAACGTTAGCAAATAGACGCGAGACTGGTAACGTTACAGCTTTGTTGTTAGCCTAACGCTAACGTTAGCATAGACAGCCTAGCTAACGTTAACGCTTGTAGAATATACACAATGAGCGGTAACGTTAGCGTTAGCAGAATGGACACAACGAGAGTCTCGTTAATGTTGTTATTGATTGATTGATAACTGTGTTTTACTCTGGCTTACGCCTAGCTCACGCCTTACGGACATAGCTATGCTGGAGCTCTCACAGGGCTATGGAGCTCTCAGCTGTACACCAGCAGCCCCGACTCCCCACACGGAGACAAACTGAGTACTTTATTTTAGTACCTGCAGTGGAAAAGGAACGAAGTACCAGGTACCTAAAGCGAGTAGGGTAGAGTCGAGTAGGTACCATGCAGTGGAAAAGGGGCATTAGTGTCCTAATAGTTCTCGGGGTCTACAGCCGTTAGTTCTCCAGCTGCTCCACCTTTGCGCGTACTGCTTCCTGTGCAGACTCCACTTCCAGTTACATCTTCATTCTTGTTTGTACCCCTGTATGTTTTCTTTTTGAGATGTGGGTTTCCACCGTTTGAAGATGAGCAATTGTACCAACAATAGAGGCCTTGCATGTAATGTTTGTGTGGTTCTGTCTTCCAGCATGGCTGCTTGTAACATAGCAACCATTGTGGGAATGGAAGAGACGGATGTTGCTATGTGCAAAATAATGGTTGCTATGTGTTGATGTATAAGAAATATATAAGCAAAAACATAATTATATGTTGTCTTGTTACTGGATCTTGTAAACAAGTCACAGTAGAACAGTAATAATGTGCTTTTCCAGTGTTTTTGGAATAATGCAGCCAAAAAATCTTTTCTAAAATGCAAGGAACAGTGTGTGAGAAGAGACTTAGGGCGCGTTCACACCTACCCTGTTTGGTCCACTTTAAGTGGACCATGGTCCCTTTAGATCGATAGTCCTTTTGGTTTGTACAGGTGTGAACGCAAACCGAACTATAATGAGGACCAAACAACCGAACCATGGTCCTCTTGAAAAGTTGGGACTCGGTTCGTTTCAATCGAACTATAGTACCTAATCCAGGAAGCAAAGTAGCCTACTCCTCTCTAGACTGGCGCAGCATGCGGACAGTCTCTCTCTTCCTCCCTCTCTCTCTCTCTCCTCTCTAGACTTGCAGTCTCTCTCTTCCTCTCTCTCTCTACTCTAGACTCGCGCCGCGCGCGGACCCCCCATCCAAATTCTAAACAACAGATTGGCTTTTCATAATATGTATGAATTATCTCTTGCAATAATATCCATGGGACATTTTTGGGTCATTTCATAATAGCAGCGTGGACCAGCTCTGTAACAACAACGCATCTCGAGCTGCTCCTATATGCAGCTGTCTAGTAGTTGACAGCTTACGCGCATATCTCTCTCTCTCTCTCTCTTCCTCCCTCTCTCTCCCTCTCTCTCTCCTCTCTAGACTCGCAGTCTCTCTCTTCCTCCCTCTCTCTTCCTCTCTCTCTCTACTCTAGACTCGCGCCGCGCGCGGAACCCCCATCCAAATTCTAAACAACAGATTGGCTTTTCATAATATGTATGGATTATCTCTTGCAATAATATCCATGGGACATTTTTGGGTCATTTCATAATAGCAGCGTGGACCAGCTCTGTAACAACAACGCATCTCGAGCTGCTCCTATATGCAGCTGTCTAGTAGTTGACAGCTTACGCGCATCTCTCTCTCTCTCTCTCTCTCTCTCTCTCTCTCTCTCTCTCTCTCTCTCTCTCTCTCTCGTCGACTAGCGCTGTGCTCGTAATAGTATCTCTCTCATTACGCTGCCGGCAACTGATTACGTTTGTCAGTGCTATAGTCCAATAGATGCGACAGCATGTCCTTTGTTTACAAATTAGATCCGCACCAAACAGGGTAGTGTGAACGCAGACCAAAATCAAACAATGTATCATTTTCACATTTGGTCCACCAGAAAGTCCGGACTATCCCTGGACTTTCAGATGTGAACACACCCTTACTGAATGAATTTAAAGCTTGTCAAACCAAATTTGATAAGAAACTCAGATTTTTCAAACAACGTTTCAAGAGGACAAGCTCTCCATATAGAACAACTGTAGGTCAGTAATCCCCAGCAATTTTGGAAATAAATAAACTAGGCCCCAAAAAGAACCAGACAGTCCCAATGGAGATTGTATTGGACAACGGTGAATCATGTTTTGAAACTGAGCAGATTCTGAAAAAGTGGGAAACCGATTATAGTAGCCTATATGCCTGCCATTTGATGATGGTTTCCTGATAGAAATATTTAAGTTAAAATGTGAGGCCGAATTTGGGATGAGCAATAGCCCTTACAGGTTGTGAATTATTAAACAGTGACATTACGTTAGACGAGGTACAGACTGTAGTGGACAGAGCGAAACTGAAGAAAGCCATGGGTATTGAGGAGTTGTCTACTGAGGTCCCTGCTGAATGTATTACACTGTTTATATCAAACTTGTTTTCACACAGGCACCATCCCCTCGATATGGAACAAGTATATTATTATTATTACTATTGCATGCACTCATCTGTGTTTCACTACACACATGAGTGCATGCTTACCAACTGTCAGTCTGCAACACTACTATCACCGACATCTAAGAAGGGAGATCCCCCCTTGAATGGCCCTTCTAAGGTTTCTCTCCTCCACACTGCCTGTGGTGCATTTTTCCCTATTGTTAGGTTTTAGTGAGTTTTTCCTTACCTTCGCGTGGGGTATGTCTGGGAGTGTTTGCATTCATTCATTTATATTTATTTAAAATTTGTTGGACTTTATGGTGTTCTTGTTTTGTTCTTGACTTATTGTTATGTTTCTTCTTGACTTGTTTAAAGAAGACGTGTCCGGCCCATGGGGACATTAACGTGTGTCGGGGTTTACAAATACATTTTATTTGATTTGATTAAGCCCATCCCCAAATCTGCAAAAGCTGACCCTAGAGTCTCACTAAATTACAGAGGTATTAGTTTGATCAGTACAGTTTATAAATTATATTCAAGTGTTCTTAATAATAGATTAAATAAATACTTAGAATATAATGAAATGTTGGTGGATGAGCAGAATGGGTTTGGGGCTAAGAGAGCTTGTATTGATCATGTTTTTGTTTTATCATCTGTGGTGAGAGCCAGATTGGACGAGGGCAAGAATACATTTGTTTGTTTCGTTGACTTTAAAAAAGCCTTTGACTGGATTAATAGAGCTTTTGGATTATAAATTAATTTGTTCTGGTATTAATGGTCTATTTTATAAGGCTATCAAAAGCCTGTATAAGGCCCCATCTGCCTGTCTGCAGCTGAATGATGTTAGGACCGACTGGTTCCCCACCCCATTCGGTGTAAAACAGGGAGATGTGCTTTCTCCCACTTTGTTCGCCCTTTATGTTAATGACCTGGCACAAGAAATTAAGCAAGCCAATCTTGGTATTCCAATAGATAATATAATCCTAAATAAGTATTTTATTGTACGCTGATGATATTGTTCTGTTTGCAGAAAATGAAGCAAATTTACAAAACATGTTGAATATTATGAGTTCTTGGTGCAGGAAATGGAGACTTGCGATTAACACTTTGGGTGCCATGGGTTAAATTCATGATATACCATAGATTGCCAGCTCTATTTGTCTATGGAGAAGTACCCCTTCTTTGCATGGCTATAACTTTTTAAATTCTATTGCTACATTGCCATTATTAGGGCCCATTCAAAGTCCTATATGTATTGTTCATTGTGTAGCAACGTTAAACTTTTTCATTCACATATTCATAGTAAAGTATGGTCTAATGTAGGGCTGGGCGATATGACCAAAAACGTTATCGCGATAAAATGATAAAATTATTTTCATATAATTCGATATCGATAATTATCGTTGATATAATGTATGTCAAGTTTAATTAACTTATTATGCTGCTGCGAATGTCTCGAGTCGAGTTGATGTCGTCATCAGTCCGCGCACGTTAGAAGTTAGCCGACAAGCGGAATATCTCATGGCAATGTAATAAATATGACACTAAAATACTCTCTTCCGCCACAATATATTGAAACGACGTCCACTGTATACCCCACACTACTATGAACGTGGCCTCAGAATTCACAGCGCACACATACTCTGCACGTAAATATATAAAACGTCGCCGTGCAAGCTAGTTAGCCTAGCAAGCCTTGTTGTTGAGTGAGTCCTACCTCTCTACCCAGAGGTGCAGCGCTGGGTCTCCTTCCTGGTCTCCTTCGCTCTCGGCCATCTCCTTCACCGATTGGTTGTTAGTGCGTGCTCATATCCAAGCTTGGAAAATCGATATATCGAAACTTTGCGACCACGTTTCATGTTTATTTCGAGGAAATAATTTATCGCGATAGTTATCGTTTTATCGCCCAGCCCTAGTCTAATGTATAAGTATGTTTTCATCTCTTTCTGCAGCTTTCTCCAGAACGTGACCTATAGCCCCAAATGCATTATATTGATGATGAAATACAGTTTGATGGCAATCGGGGCGATATAAAAAATTTCAATTGGATGTACTTCTAGAATGATCTACGTATGATCTGATGATGACCGGATGGGCGGGGGATCGTTTATAATTCCGTGGGCAGCGTTATATCATTCATCTAGTGTGGGTCATATGTTCATCATAACAGTTTATATGGAACACATTCAAAAATAACGCTGAATCTTACCGGATCTTCCTCGCACCGTTGGACGATCAGCGTGGTGTAGACCGTTTTCGATTATGGGATGTTTATCCTGATTAACCATTTCCAGCTTGTATAATACTATATACGTCCAAACCATGTTGTTTATCAAGTTATTGGCAATGGATCGCTATATATTGTGACGAGCCAGAGTGCCGGGAGCCAAACCGAGTGCCCGGAAGTAATATGGCCGACCAGCACAACCTCCACAGCACTTCCTGTTTGGCGATTGCGCCGATCGGCCACCAGATGGCGCTCCTGAACCGCCAGAGAGCTCAGTGGGTCCTCCTGGTGGATCTCAGTCCAGCGGAGGGGAAATATGAATCCGATCACAGATTTTTGAAATATTGATATTAAAGACGCTGTAAAGCGTCCTTCGGCAACTTGAGCATGGCCGGGAATGACGCTGTAAAGCGTTTTCCGGCACCCAAAGTGTTAACAGTGAAGAAACACAGATTATGCACTTCAGGAAAAAACATGAACAGCAGAGTAACCATAAATTTCAATTTGGACCAACGCCCCTGATTTACACATTTTTATAAATATCTTGGTTTCATCTTTAATGAGTACATGAGCTTCATAGAAGGAAGGAAAATACTGTCTGAGTCAGCAGGAAGGGTGCTAGGGGGAGTGTTGAGTAAAATGAAAGTGTGCACGGAGTACAGACCTTGGGTTTTCAACATTTACAGTTATTTGATTCAATGGTGGGTTCCGTTTTATTTTATGCTGCTGGAGTATGGGGTTTTGATGATGCACCTGAATGTAATGCTATCCAGAACCGTGCCATGAGATACTTCTTGGGAGTCCATAAATATACACCAAAAGGGGCTATAGAAGGAGACATGGGTTGGGACTCATGCTTGGTCAAGGAAAAAAGTGAAATGGTTAGGTTATGGAACCGCCTGGTCCAGCTGCCAAATGACAGGGTGACAAAAAAGATATTTAACTGGGACAGAGCACACGGTCATCCCTGGTCAAGAGAGATATCCATGATTCTTTTCTTCTGCTTCTGATTTTTATGAACAATCTGCAGTGTAAGGTTCACATAATTAAAACAAAATAATCAACAATCCATCAGGATAAGTGGAAGGTGGAGATATGGAAAAAACCTAAACTTAGAAAATATGTTGTGATTAAAAATGAGTATTTTACTGAACCTTATGTAATGTTAAATTTAAAGAGAAGACGGAGGTCTCCGTGTGCCCAGTTGAGGTCTGGCACCCTGCCATTGGCTGTGGAAGTGGGTAGAATCCAAGGTAAACCTGAGGAGGAGCGGTTGTGTGTTCTATGTGATCTGGGAGTGGTGGAAGATTAATATCATTTTGTTTTTTATTGCCCTTTGTACACCGATTTGAGGAGGGCTTTATTTGAGAAAATTCTAATTGTAAATCCCGATTTGTTTTGGCAGTCTTGAGAGTTGTATGTTGAGTTGTTTTTTTGTGGGGGACATCTTCAGTTTTGCAGGATTTTTGGAGAATTGTTTATTGTTTAAAAGGATCCCCATTAGCTGTCGCCTAAGTGGCGAGCTAGTCTTCCTGGGGTCAACACAGAAAGACAACACAAAACATAACAACATGAGATACATATGACAATCACAATTAACAATTATAATCTAAAAACAGTAAAACATTGTAGACATCATTATCAACATCAGAATATTTTGCTCACATATTTAAGTAGTGCATTCTCAGGTGGTATTTGAAAGACACTTTACTATTCAATTTACTTATGTTCAGTGGGCAGTTATTCCAATGATTGATGGCACGATAAACAACAGTCCTCTTTAAAGCATTTGATTTTGGACGTGGTAACATAATCTGTCCATCATCAGCTGACCTAGTAAAATAAGAATGAACCTGACTGCATCTGACAATTTGTTTGTATAAGAAAACAGGTTGAGACAAAAAGACAGTGTTCCTGAAAAATGTAACTGTGTTGAAAACCAGCCTATTCTCTACCGTTAACCATGAGAGTTGCCGGTGCATAGTGATGGTGTTTGTTCTCATGGAACAATGTAGAACTAACCTTGCAGCTCTGTTCTGGGCAGTTTGCAATTTCTTTAGTTGACCTTTGGATGCAGAGGACCATACTGGTGCACAATAATCTAGGTGACATAAAATTAAAGATTTCGCCACCTGTCCCACAATATATGTAGGGACATAAGAAAGACATTTCCTCACCATGGAGATACCACTCCCCATCTTCTTCACTATGGTATCAATGTGTTCTGCCCACGACAGCTGGCTATCAATTATTATGCCCAGTAATTTTACTTTATTTACCTGTTCTATGTGTTCGTTAGACACGTTCAAACTCATTTTTGGTATTGATGACAATTTATGACTCGAACCCAAGATAATTGATTTGGTTTTTGAGATGTTTAGTACCATGCATGGCACTTGAGACAAAACACACTATCCTATATAATTGTATATGAATTCCTCTTGTTTCTTTGTTTACATACATTGCTTACAGCTTGTGTTATATTACGTTTACGTTTTATTGTATTTTCTTTTTTTTGTGGCCATCTTGGTCTGTCATAATTTGTCAAGTATACTATTATATACTTATTGTTTATGTGTCTTGTAAGCCCATATGGGCTGGGCATACACCTGTATGTAAGACACGAAAATAAAAAACATCAAATCAGTTTTACCTACTCTACCACTGCACAGAAATGAGGCGTGTTCTTTTGAAAGTGGTGGTTACAGGCAGCCAATGCTGGAAGGAATATAACTACATAGAAAAACATTCATATTATTATCAGACAATTTTATTTGTAGTCGTATTGTACTTTTCTTTTTTGTAATTTTTCTATTGATTATTGTGACACATGGATGTGGGGGGGGGGGGGGTTCATTTGTCCTTCAGTTTCATTAAAATTGCGTGTTAGCATTCCTCTTTGGAACCACGGGACACAGCTTGCTGCACGCTTAGCTAAGGAGCACTACTAACCATCAGCTTGCAATTGCTTTTAACCAGGGATGGCAACAATTCTAACATGTGATTGTAGGGGAACTTAAAGCTACACATGTAAGCTGCATGTTGACGTGGACACACAGTCACCATTGAGTGAGTTTCATTGACCAGCGCAGCAGCAGAACTGAAACATTCCATTCTAAGGTTTCACTGTGAGCCTCTCCCTCCCTTCTAACCAGACAGAGAAGCTCAAAGGGACTTTTGTTGGAATAAGCACAACATTTAGTGGTTAACCTTAGTGGTGCACGATATATCGGCCACCGATATGGTAATTGTTTTACACATCGGTATCGTTTTGATGTCAAAATAGGGCCGATATTAAAAAAAAGATTATTATTATTTATATTTTTTAACATGTTTTGTCTTAATTTGTTTAAAATGTCTGAAAAGAAGTTAAAAAAAAACAGCTTTTTGGAAAATAGCTCTTTATTTGATTATCATAAAGTGTTTACAGAGATATCGACATCGGTAAATATCGACATCGGCCAGAACAGCAATATTAATATCGGTTATCGGTATCGGCCACAATTTTCACATCGGTGCATCACTAGTTAGCCTCCAAGCCCTCCATGGTCCTCATTGCCGGACTATGTCAAATTAAAGTGCTTATTCCAACAAAGTTCTCTTTGAGCTTCTCTGATTTGTTAGAAGGTAGAGGCCTGCTGTTGAACCCTCTTAGAGAGTTTCATTAACCAGTGTAGCAGCAGAGCAGATATATTCCATTCTATTAGTAGACACACAGTGTGTCCACATTCAGATATGTTTGAGTAAACATTGTAGTTTCACAGTGCTCTTGAAGTACACACTGTATACTATCCATTGAGTTGTTGGTGGTCTCATTGATTACTTGTATCCATGTCCTTCCAGGCCAAGTGTGTATGGAAGCATCCACCAGGAGATGAGGTCTACAGGAAAGGAGCCATATCTGTCTTTGAGGTCGATGGAAAAAAGAACAAGGTGGGGCGCCATGGTGACGTCCTGGGCCACGGATCTGTTGCATTTGGCAATGCTGTCTGGGGGCCATTATAGGCCATGTAGTACATCCATATTGTGTAGTTCTACAGTATAATGCCTTGTCTCCACTAGCCACGGTTTAGCCATGCTGTGGCCTGTCTGGAACACAGTGAGGACACAGGTCATTGTCTTTAGAACCTGGTCAAGCCTAGCTGGACCCTGGCTGGACCTTGGCTAGTCGACTACCAGTCGACTATCAGCAAAATTTGGCCAATCAAGGTCGACTATACAAATCTTTAGTCGGGGACAGGCCTATACTGCTGTGTGATTGGTCCTGTATGACTTCAAACGGCAGCCTTCACTGTGTCCTCCGAGTCCTCTGGGGAATTAGATGAGACAAGTGACATTTTCTTTGGTCCGCAGATCTACTGCCAGAACCTGTGTCTCCTGGCCAAGCTGTTCCTGGACCACAAGACACTGTACTACGACGTGGAGCCCTTCCTCTTCTACGTCATGACGGAGGCCGACAACACGGGCTGCCACCTAGTGGGGTACTTCTCCAAGGTCGCTGATAACAAACTATCATTACACATGGGCAAAACAGAGTCCATTCTCTTCGGTTCAAATAACAAACTCAGCAAGACCGACGGCTTCTCAGTTACAGTGGGTGACAATATTGTCACAAGGAAAGACGAAATTACCTACCTGGGTTCCATCCTAGAGGCAAATCTTTCCTGTGACAAAATGGCATCCAATGTAATAAAAAAAGTCAACCAACGAACTAGATTCTTGTACCGGATCTCCTCTCTGGTAAACAAGAATACCCTGAGGACTCTGGCAGGAGCACTCATTCAAGGGTACTATGACTATGCGTGCACCTCATGGTACCAAAGCACCTCAAAGGCGCTTAAAACAAAATTACAAACATCACAAAACAAACTGGTCAGACTACTACTTGACCTGAACCCCAGAACCCACCTCACCCCTGCCCACTTTGCCAACCTAGGATGGCTTAGAGTAGACGACAGAGTACAGCAACTTGCAATGGGCCTGGTCTACAAGATACACTATACGACCGGGGTGCCCATGTACATGTCAAAATACTTCCCAAAGGTCAGTGAATACCACAACCACTACACCAGAGGAAGCTCAACAAATCATGTGAAACCCAGATTCGGCTCAAACAAGGGACTAAACACGTTTCGCAATTATGCCACAACAATGTGGAACGCCCTACCCAAAGCTGTAAAGGAATGTGAATCCCTGCCCACATTCAAAACCGCCCTTAAAGAGCACCTACGGGAGGCTGCAATTCGAAACTGGCCACCGTAAATGCCCAAAACCCCCACCACCTCCTAATAGACAGTCTCCTCCCCACCGCATGTATATATTCCCTCCCCGCCGTATGTATATTCCCCTCCCACCCACCCACCCCCTCCTAATGTACAGTCCCCTCCCCATCATATGTATATACTCTGTCAGGATCTAGGGGTAACAGTACTGTATATTTGAATACCGCCTATGTCACAAATGTATCAGTACTAAATACCTATATGTCCCTATGCCATAAATGTCATGTATGTTATGTATGTCATAAATGTCTATATGAATTGAAAATGGGGGACCCTGATGGAAACAAGACAAACGTCTTTCTCAGGTCTGCATCCCCTTAACAATTGTATGTATTGAGCCGTACTGTATTGTACCCATTCTGCAATCTGTTAAATAAAGTTTTCATTCATTCATTCAGTATGCACACTACTCCTCCATCTACCCTACATCTCAAGAGTCAATATGAATACTACATCTACCCTACATCTCAAGAGTCAATATGAACACTACTCCATCTACCCTACATCTCAAGAGTCAATATGAACACTACTCCATCTGGGAAGCTACGTGGCGTAGTGGGCAAGGCGCTCGCCACGAATGTGGAGACGCTGGGCTCGCCTGTTCGAGCCCAGCGCTCCACATTGCTTTCAGTTTAGCTGCTCGTTCATACTAATACACATTGGCCGTATTAGGGGGTGGGAAACTGATGGGTGGGGATCGGGCGTTGTGGACAGCGACTCCTACAGGTCGGTTGGTGCGCCTGCGCAGTAGAATCAGGAAGTGTCGGGGGCAGCGTGAGCCTCCCACGCGTTACTCCTCGCCACAGAGATCGAGCTGCGCAGGTGAAAAGATGCGACTGCTGTTACCTCAAGTACCGGAGGCGACTTGTGCTATGTATGACTTAGTCCACATTGCAGCCGGCTTGTGGGAGGCAAGAAACAGCGTTCGTGACAGGGGAGGGTTGAATTGGATGATACGAAATTGGGATGGGAGAAAATATAGAAAATGGGAGAAAAAGTGGATCAAAAAAAATGAACACTACTCCATCTACCCTACATCTCAAGAGTAGATGGGTCAGTATGAACACTACTCCATCTACCCTACATCTCAAGAGTAGATGGGTCAGTATGAACATTAATCCATCTACCCTACATCTCAAGAGTAGATGGGTCAGTATGAACACTACTCCATCTACCCTACATCTCAAGAGTAGATGGGTCAGTATGAACACTACTCCATCTACCCTACATCTCAAGAGTAGATGGGTCAGTATGAACATTAATCCATCTACCCTACATCTCAAGAGTAGATGGGTCAGTATGAACACTACTCCATCTACCCTACATCTCGAGAGTAAATGGGTCAATATGGACACTAACGGAAGCTTTATTTGCTGAGTGATCTCTGAATAGGGCTAGGCAGTATATCCATATTTGATGGTTTATCATATTGTGTTTACTTTTACTCTTAGTCATAGTATATATTCAGATTTAAATGATTTATTGCCTATATTTATTGTAATGTATAATATAAACAATGGGGCATACAGACCCTCATCTGCACCTTTGTTTACACTGTTTATTTTTCTCATATCTTTTATATTCAGTTAATTATATTGTTTACACTGTTTCTTTTCTCACATTTCTATATTTTTATCAAATTGTATTGCTTATATTTATGTATTTCTACTATTACCCTTCCCATACCTGTACCTCTCTTCCCCCATACTGTTGTGATGCCCGAAATGTCCCCAAGGGGCTCGATAAAGGAATATCTTAACTTATCTTATAATATTGTGAATCGTGATACATCATTTTATTGTATAAATGAATGATAAGAAAAGCTAATATAAAGTTTCTCACAAGTATTTCTGAAACATGTGAGAATGTCAATTGATAAGAGTATAATACGTCAAGGTTTGGACTGTGAAGTATAATTCTTCTCATGAAAGAAGTGTCTATAAAATGTGTTTCTTTCCTCCGCCTGCAGGAGAAGAACTCGTTCCTCAACTACAACGTGTCCTGCATCCTCACTATGCCACAGTACATGAGGCAAGGCTATGGAAAAATGCTCATCGACTTCAGTACGTCCTCCTATTGGCTGCCTCGCAGCTCTGCCTTTATTTATGCTCACACGTTTGTTTATTTATTGATAGGGGTAGTCACTAGTCACACGATAAGGAACAACAATTTTCTCTTTTGAAGGGGGACCAAAAAACCAATGCTGATTTTCTTTTAATTTATTTATTTTTATCCTCTTTTTCTCCGCCTGATTTTCAATTTTTTTTTTCACATCCCGATTTAGTCGTTATGCCATTTCCCCCCCCTCCCCTACCTGGTTGTTGTGCGCATGTTCCTCCTACTGGTCGGTATAAGGGAACCCTGAAGTCTACCACACGCTTCCTCCGACACATGTGGAGACAGCCAGTGGCTCTCTTCTCACCTGGCAGCGAGGACTCTCATTGGTGAAGTGTAACGCGTGGGAGGTCACGCTGCCCCCACCATTTCCTGCCTTTCGCTGAGCAGGCACCCTGACCTGACCTGTAGGCGTCGCTGTCCACACCGCCAGATTACCACCCTCGACTTCCCTCCCCCCTAACCCAGCCAAACGTGTTAGTATGACGATCGACCCAAGCCGTAGGTAATGCTGACTCCGGGAGTCGAGACCGCAGCCTTTTGCATTGGTGACGAGCGCAATCTCCGCTACGCCATCCGACCAGATGCTGATTTATTTTGTACATAATCTCACTAACATCCACAAACTATGAACAGTTTTCACACTAGTTTTGACAGTTATCGAGAGTAAATTAGTTTGAATAATGGCCACCAATGATGTCATCAGGGACATTGAATCCTTGTGATGTGTTAAATACAGCTCCATCAAATTATAAGGTAGCAGTCCCTATAGACGAGGCATTGCTATTTTTTTCCCCCCTACATCATTTCATGGTGCTGTAATTAACACAAAACAAGGATTCAATGTCCCCGATGACATCACTGGTGGCCACAATCATACTCATTTACTCTCAATAGCTGTCAAACTAAATGAACAGGAAAGACTGTTAAACGGTGGGTATCAAATAGGAAAGACTCATGTTTTAAATCGTTTAAACAGTCATTCAGAACTGCACTATTGCATTATTTTACTGTCTACTCTATTTTGCTCTTTTATTACTGTCTATTATATATATTTTTTTACTGTTCTATATTATGTGTGATGATCAAACCGTAAACAAATAGGCCTATTGGGATGTTAGATCCTAATATGAAGAACTGTGATTTAGTGTTCTATGTCTTACCTTGACTTTGTCTATATATTCTATATTTTATGTCTGCACTTTATGCATTGCTCTTGATCTGCAAATTCTTTGCACATTTTATGCCTGTCTTTCTTTACTGCTGTGAAGCACTTTGAGCTGCAATTCTTGTTATCTTGCTATACAAATAAAGTTTATTATTATTATTATTATTATTATTATTATTATTATAGGAGAAATGCTTATGTTAGGCCGTCTGTTACTGGGGGTTACCAGTGCTGAAAGCTGTCTGTGATGTGTGTAGGCTACCTGCTGTCCAAGGTGGAGGAGAAGGTGGGCTCCCCAGAGAGGCCTCTGTCTGACCTGGGACTCATCAGCTACCGCAGCTACTGGAAGGAGGTGCTGCTCAGATACATGAACAACTTCCAGGGCAAGGAGATCTCCATCAAAGGTAATCAGACCTGACATGCTAGTGTGCTCCTCATCCGTCTAAGAACGGTCTGCTACCGTTCAAGTTTCAAGTTTCTTTAATAGTTGTCATACATAAGTACAGAATACTTTTATACAAAATGCTTCTTACTGTTACGCTCCAGAGACTGTGCTAGACAAGATAAGTATGAAATAAAATAGTATAGCATGTAAAATAGAAGTAAAAATAGAGGTCACAGTGTTCAGTATAGACATATGTACAATGTTCGATGCAGAATAGAAGTAACTGAGTTACCATACAATATACTATGCAATGTACTAATATACAATACTATATAGTGCAGAGCAGAAATGGGATGAGGTACAATTTAGGTACAATTTACAGTAAGGTGTACGAGTTGTAGTGCAAATCCTTTACCAATAAATATAAAGTGTAAAGTGTGTTTATGATCTAAAGTGTGGAGAGTGGGTGCTGCAGTGTGTTTGTTTAAGTGAGTGTGTGTGTGCTGTGTGCATTTGATGGTTGTTGCATAGTGTTTATTGTTCGTTGAGCAGCCTGATGGCCTGGGGATAGAAGCTTCTTCTGAGTCTTTCTGTGCTCGCCTTAAGACTCCGGTATCGCTTGCCTTGCCTGACCGCAGCAGTTCAAAGAGGCAGTTGTTCGGGTGGCTGGAGTCCTTGATGATTCTCTTAGCCTTCCCCCTGCACCGCTTGTTGTAAATGTTCTGGAGGGTGGGAAGCCCCCCTCCAATTGTGCGTTCGGCTGAACGTGTCACTCTTTGTAGTCTGCTACGGTCTTGTGCAGTGCTATTCCCAAACCAGGAGGTGATGTTGCCAGTCAGGATGCTCTCTATTGTACATGAGTAGAAGTTCCTAAGGATCTTCTGACTGACTTGGAACTTCCTTAGGCGCCTGAGGAAGTAGAGGCGTTGTCGTGCCTTCTTCACAACACTGTCAATGTGTGTGGTCCATGTCAAGTCCTCGGATATGTGGGCTCCGAGGTACTTGAAACTGTTCACTCTCTGAACCGGTGCCCCGTCGATGCTGAGGGGGCTGTAGTCCTTGACCCCCGACCTCCTGAAGTCCACAATCATCTCTTTTGTTTTGCTGACGTTCAGGGAGAGGCAGTTCTCCTGACACCACTGTGACAGATTCTCTACCTCTTCCAGGTAGGCCCTCTCGTCGTTGGCAGAGATCAGGCCCACCAGTCCACCACTACTGTGTCATCAGCAAATTTGATGATTGTGTTGTTGTTCCGCTGTGCCACGCAGTCATGTGTGTACAGGGAGTAGAGGAGGGGGCTCAGAACACAGCCCTGGGGGGCCCCTATGTTGAGCGTGATGGATGAGGAGGTGCAGTTGCCTGCTCTTACCACCTGGGGTCTGCCCGTCAGGAAGTCCAAGACCCACTGGCAGAGGTCATAGTTCAAGCCCAGGTCCCTGAGCTTGGCTATGAGTTTGGAGGGGACTATGGTATTGAATGCTGAGCTGTAGTCGATGAACAGCATTCTCACATAGTTCCCCTGCCTCTTGTCCAGGTGTGATGCTGCTGTGTGCAGCACATGGGCTATGGCGTCCTCCGTGGACCTGTTAGGGCGGTATGCAAATTGCAGGGGGTCCAGGTTGATGGGGAGGGAGGAACAGATGTAGCCCTTCACTAGCTTCTCAAAGCACTTCATGGCTATGGAGGTGAGGGCTACAGGGCGGTAGTCGTTGAGGCAAGTGGGCGTAGATTTTTTGGGTACAGGGATGATGGTGGACTTCTTCAGACAGGTGGGGATGACAGCCTGTTCTAAGGACAGGTTAAAGATGTCAGTGAATACCGGGGCCAATTGGTCGGCACAGACTTTTAGGACGCGGCCAGGGATGCCGTCCGGTCCTGCTGCCTTCCTGATATTCACTTTTTTAAAGGTCCGCCTCACCTCACGTTGAGGTGAAAGATATTAGATATGGATGCACCGATGCTGGTATGGGACATCGCTCCCATACAGGCTAAAATAGATACTAATATAGAATACCGACTAAAATAGATAAGTAGAAAGTATGTAATATATTACCGACCAAGTAACTAATGCAGCTTATTGGTAGGTTGTAAAATACACACACGACACTATAGGGGTTCTCCTCAATAAAACGGATAGCTGTGTCCAGGTCCGTCCAGAATGATTGACCCTTTGTTATGTTTGTGTTGTTTACGCAGAGATCAGCCAGGAAACTGCAGTCAACCCGGTGGACATCGTCAGCACCCTGCAGTCCCTGCAGATGCTCAAGTACTGGAAGGGGAAGCACCTGGTGCTGAAGAGACAGGTGAGACACTGGCACACTGGTCTAGTTGCTAGGGGTGTAGGACACTGGCACATTGGTTTATGGGCTCACTGGTCTGGTTGTGAGTGGTGTAAGACAGGGGTTCCCAAACTTTTCAGGCCGCAATCCCCAAATAACGGTGTCAGAGAGCCACGACCCCCACTAGGATGTAATTTTTTATTTTTATTTTATTATTATTATTATTATTATTATTATTTTTTTTTTTATAAATGGAAATGTATGGTTGAAACATGCAAACGTTCAAACGCACACACTAATAAGCATTGGAGGCTTTTAACCAGGGCCGGACGGGGAAATCATTCAGGCCAGGAAATATAGTGCAAAATATAGCCCCAGTCAGGCCACTTTTTAAGCAGGGGGTCTGGGGGTCCCCCACCAGGAAATTTTTTGTTACAAAGACTTCATTTCCTGCATTCTGGTGCAGGAATTTTTTTATTTGTACCCTTTAAATGCCAGTGTTTGTGATGGCATCACAAATTATTGTTAAAAAACAGGCTAGCATGTGTATGATTAGCAACAACACTGATGTTGATGGATTTTCAGTTTCTTTGTAATGTCAGATTGAAAAAAAATACAATATTTTATTCAACTTCAGCCCTGATCATAACACCACATATTCATTTTATAATTCTAACCCTTTAAATGCCAGTGTGTGTGATGGCATATATTTGCAATATATCAAATGCAAAGTAGATTTTTCTGGGGGGATTATTACAGGCTAGCATGTGTCAATGATTAGCAACAACAGTTTTTTGTAAGGATCCCACCTCCACCAATCACATGCGGCTCCCTTTGTGTGTGTGTGTGTGAGAGCAAGATAGAAAGAGAGAGAGATTTTTTTTTTATTTAAAGGATAACTCCAACATTTTGGGAAATTAGCTTATTTAACATCTTCCCTGGAGTTAGACAAGAAGATACATACCTTTTTTGTCTCTGTGCGTGCATTTAGCTTTGGGAACAGACGCTCCGTTAGCATAGCTTAGCTTCATCACTGGAAGTGAGGCAGGACAGTACCCTGACGTTCCCTACAGGTTTGTTGATATTCTCATTCCTTCAAAGGATCTGAACCGATTGAAGTTTATGGATACCATGACTTAAAATCCTCTTACCTTGACGATTAAAAGCCTCCCCAATTTAGAAAACAGTAATCCAATGGCTGGAGTAGTATCTCATATTTTCTCTCTTTCTCTCCTAGGACCTGATTGATGAGTGGAAAGCCAAGGAGACCAAGCGAGGCAATAACAACAAAACCATCGACCCCAGCTCACTAAAATGGACGCCGCCCAAAGGGACATAGGCTCCAAACCCGAGGCTACTGAATGAACTTTTATCACGCCAGCCAAGTAGCCCGACACTCATCAACTGTCCGTTAATATCAGTGTTCTTTTTTTCCTTTTATTGCTTAGACCTGCCCCTCCCTGTAAGCTTTTCTCCCCCTTTTTTGTTTTACATTTCATTTTTATATTTGATTTTATATTTATGTTTAGCACCGTGCACCACAATTCAGGATTCATGACTGAAATATTGTAAAAACAAATGAAGGTTACAAATGAGCGTTTGAGTTGTCCTTTTTTGTTTTAAACCTGTCCACTTCATCTAAGCTTTGAATGTCTTTACATTACACGTAAACTCTCAAAGGTCTAATATGGTGGATGCTATGAATGTCTTGCTTTGTACACACACACACACAAAAAATGAACTTTTTGGCAGTATTTGCTGGTTATTCCTTTTTTATTTCTTTTAAGAAAAGTGCATTTTGAAAGTGCTAGTGAATTTTGTGTGGGATGGTTACAATATGATGGGCATGTACTTTAAAAACCTTATACAGGAGTGTTTTTCCCAGTATGAAATACAAATGTTTTGTATTGTATCTTATTTTGGTTGGCATAAAACTGTATAGATAATGTCAATGTTGGAATTCTTTTTCTAGCTTTAGTAGTACTTGAGTTGGGACAATTCCTCTTGCGAATCTGCCAAAAGAAAGAAGAAAAGGAAATTAATAAATGAATCAGTTTACGTTTAAATCTTTCTTAGAATAGAATAACATTTGACCACAGCGTTCCTTTTTCTAAATTTTGCACATAAATGAAATGCCCTCAGGTTTTTGTATCGACATGGACATACCTTGCTTGCGTGACACTTCTGAAACATCAAGTGCAGTGCTTGTTGCAACTGGAGTTATTCTGGTTAATGATTCTGCAATAAACAAAAGAGAAAAAAAGAGCATCTTGACTCAACATTTTAATGGGAGTTTTAATCTGGTTGTAATTTTAATTATAGCTGATGTTGTGTAGTTGCAACTTTCATTCTTTTTTTATCAATAAAGTTGCCTTGAGATTTTGTCCTTGCTTTTATACATTCTTACCACCAATAAAAAGACTTATTTCCATTAAGCCTACAAACGGCTCTCCTTTATTTCCAAAAAATTTATAAATTCAAATTAAACTAAAATATTAACATTATTAAGACCTGTCCCCATATAATTGCAATTGATTTCACTGTTGGAATTAAATGTTCCTACATTGATATAATATAGGATATATCAATATTATTTGATGAAGCTATTGTGTTCAAATATCTTGAGTTTTACAGGCAATACAGTTTCTTAATTTACTGCATCACAGCTCAACTCTTATTAATTGGCACACAACCCTAATACTTAGTTTTGTAGAATTTGGTTGGTCACAGGTTGACATAATCTGAATTGGGAAAATGCCTTCTACCAATCACGATTCACTATTATGACTGCATTTTGAGTTTATTCTTCCAAAATTATTCAAGCAATACCTTATTTAAATAAAATTCTGTCCTGATAGTATTTTTAAAAGACATGTTGGCGTAAAACAATCTATACTGTACACTTACCTCGTCTGTCCTTTGGAATTGGTTCCTTTCCACCTGTAACAGAAAATGTTATTATTGAAAATACTAAGTTTGCCATTACAATACATTATAGCTGCAGACATGTACAGTATATAGAAGTAGGAAATAATCAATAAGAACAATTGTAATTTGGTGGCGCAGCGGGCAAGGCGCTCGCCACTAACAGGAGATACTGGTATCGAGCCCAGCTTTCGGCGTTGCTTCCGGCTTGGCCGGCAGTCATACTAACACAATTGGCATGACCAGAAACGTCAGTGGCCAATCAGATCGCACCAGAAACGGCAGTGGCCAATAAGATTCTCAAAACGCGGAAGCATGCACCGTTTGGGTTTCGAATAGACGCGTCCTGGTCGTTGTAAACAGCGACTCCTACAGTTCGGTCGGGGCGCCTGCTCAGCGAGGAAAGAATCTAAGGGAGGTAGTGTGATCCTTCCACACGTTACACTCCCCCGGTGAGAGTCCGTGTTGCCAGGTGAAAAGAAGCGGTGGCCTGGATACACATGTGTCGGAGGAAGCATGTGATAGTCTCCACCCTCCCAGACCGACGGTAGGGGGTAGGTGCGCAACGACCAGGAAGGGGATTGGGAATTGGCATAACGACTAACATTGGGATGGGAGAAAAAGGAGGGGGGAAAAGATTAAAAAAAAAAAATAATTGTAATTAATTGGAAATGCATTTTTTTTTTTTTTTTACATTCAGATGTCAGTGCTTACCTGAGCGTTTTCCCATGAGCCCATAGAACAGATGGGCTTTAGATCTCTTTATTAGGTTGGATACCTGGCTAGCTACTCTCTCCTCCAGGGACCCCTCCTGGCAGAGAAATAAACAGGCTTTTATTTCTGAAATAGGAGTTAGAGTCCTTATATTGTCAATGTATTATTTAATTTATTTCATTTAATTTCAAACCTTTATTTAAACTTGAAAGGCAACTGAGGTTTCCCTAATTTACAGTCATGTCAAGTGTACATACAGAAATAAGCAAAAAGGAATATAAAATCATAACAATAAGACAAGGCGAGACAAAAGTAAGGATAACAATCAATTAAAACACGTACAACTTGATTGACAATGGTGGGAGATCAAGGTTTTAAATGCTGCATGTCAAGCTTTAAGGACTGTTGGAGTTAATTCCATGAGCTATGGGCATCATAGCAAAATGCAGATTTACCCTGTTCCGAGCTAAATATATTTCCTTTTGAAACTATTAAATAAGGCCTATCCGTTTTGTCAATAAAGCCATGCTGTTTAATAGTTCTTATCTCCTATGATATTTTATATAAAGATAAAAGTGTGTTCAATGTGGATCTGTGTCATAGAAGTCATACGTGTCAAACTACAGCGAGATGTGACTAGAATTTATGTACTGTAATGCTTTTCTTTTTGCTGTCTATTTTATATTCTATTTTGTTCCGGTATCTTCCATCTAGTCGTGCCATCAACGTTGCAAGACACAATAAATAAATGGCATGATTTCCTCATATCCAATTTTTCCTTCCAGAGAAGATGGAGTATACTGTATGGTTGACACTCACCTGCCAGTCACTGGAGACCCGCCTCTCCATGTCCCCACAAGACACAGCCTGGTAGGTTTGCATCGAGGCACAGAGCACGACCACCACAAGCACCAACTTCCAATTGTCCATTTAGGTATTAAGCCGGCAAGGTCACAGTAGAATAGATATGTTTCCTGTCTCTTTAGTCAAACTGATTAATATAAAAAAAAAAACATTATCCTCTGTGTTAAGAGGTGATGCAGGGTCTTTACGCTGTCTGATCAGGTCTTTAAGGTGCATTTATACCCTCATACTCCAAACTGACTCCTCCCCCTTATACGTGGTCAGTTTATCACACACACTCACATCTCATGGGTTATATAATTTTATCTTATGATTTTATTAGGATCCCCATTAGCTGATGCAGAACAGCTACTGTTCCTGGGGTCAAACGCATAACATATAAACATGACAATAACATGACATTTACAGACAAAACAACCAAATGGTATTAAAATCAAGAGTGACAATATCCTTTCTCTCAAACGTGTTACTAACTTACTATACATACCATATTCTTAATCATACATAGTACGATATGATATATATTACCTGAAAGGGCTGGGTTTTCTGACATGTTGCAGTATTAGCTATTATTAGCAGTTTTAAGTATTTTTGATTTTCTGGCCACCAATTTTAATCCCAAGATGTCCTGCAAAATGTTTAGTATATTTTCCATACTTCCTGTGTGTTTTCTTGTCTTCCTTGTCTTTTACTAATCATTTCCTATGGTGTCTTTCATTGTCTTCCTTCAGACCAGTTTTAAACACCACGTTTTTGTATTGAGTGCTTTTTGTATCTGGTGTTTTTTCAAATATCACATAGTCCTCACTGGAACACGACTCACTAGAACACTACTCACTAGAACACTACTTACTGGAACACTACTCACTGGAACACTGTACTCACTAGAACACTGTACTCACTGGAACACTGTACCCACTGGAACACTGTACTCACTAGAACACTACTCACTGGAACACTACTCACTGGAACACTACTCACTGGAACACTACTCACTGGAACACTACTCACTAGAACACTACTCACTAGAACACTACTCACTAGAACACTACTCACTAGAACACTACTCACTGGAACACTACTCACTGGAACACTACTCACTAGAAAGAACACTACTCACTAGAACACTACTCACTGGAACAATGTACTCACTGGAACACTGTACTCACTTGAACACTACTCACTGGAACACTGTACTCACTGGAACACTACTCACTGGAACACTGTACTCACTGGAACACTACTCACTGGAACACTGTACCCACTGGAACACTACTCACTGGAACACTGTACTCACTGGAACACTGTACTCACTGGAACACTACTCACTGGAACACTGTACTCACTGGAACACTACTCACTGGAACACTGTACCCACTGGAACACTGTACCCACTGGAACACTACTCACTGGAACACTGTACTCACTGGAACACTGTACTCACTGGAACACTACTCACTGGAACACTACTCACTGGAACACTGTACTCACTGGAACACTGTACTCACTAGAACACTGTACTCACTGGAACACTGTACTCACTGGAACACTACTCACTGGAACACTACTCACTGGAACACTACTCACTGGAACACTACTCACTGGAACACTGTACTCACTGGAACACTACTCACTGGAACACTGTACTCACTGGAACACTACTCACTGGAATCTCACTGATTCTGATTGGCTGAAACAGTCAAGTTAGATGTTGTTATTTCTCATAACACACTCCACGTGATCCCAGAACCCGCCCACAACCGAATTACAATCACTCCGCCGTTCGTGGTTTTAGGAATGAAACCAAGATGGCGGACAATAATCTTTATGAATGAATGTATTGATAGCGTCATAACGACTCATTCAAAAACGATTCTGTCACATGGAATGTGTTAGTTGCTTACACAATGTTGGATTATGTAATTGGTTGGTCATGACTCATTGTGAAACAAAATATAAATCGCGCAAAGTGTGTTGTTAGATGCCATTCGTTATAGAACCTCCCTCTCCTTCAAAAGGACACTCATTTCACTGTTAATAACATTTTCAATCAATCAATCAATCAAACCAATAACAACCACTCACTTCACTGTTAGACGGCATGCTTTGAAGCAACCTATTGCTTCGAAGTGGTTATGCTTTGGCCCTCTTTCGAAGTGGGTTATGCTTAGAGTTTAGAGCAGGGCATTTGACCACCAGCCCTGATTCCAAACTCTAAGCATAACCCACTTCGAAAGAGGGCCAAAGCATAACCACTTCGAAGCACAAGGCGGACATTAATAAAATGTTCAATCAATCAATCAATCAATCAATCAATCCAATAACAACCACTCACTTCATTCTTAGATGGCATGCTTTGAAACAGCGCACCTCCGAGCTGCTTCTATAGAAAGTAGGTTAAAAAAAAGAGGTAAAATTTGATAAAAAAAAAAAAAAAAAAGAGAGAAGTTGCCTCCCTCTTTTATTTTTTTTAACCTACTTTTTCTGCGGATGGTTTTGTGAATACATTTCCATTATGCTTCAATTAACACTTTCAGTGCCAGCACGATTTAGTGCTTGAATGCCCACCATCCACTTCAATGTTAGCGTTAAAAACGCCTAATCTATATTTAAAATTATGGCTATGTGTCTAATCTGCCCGTCGCTTATCAATGGCTCGTTTTCCAGTCAACATTGTCGAAGCGGATTGTTTTTTTATCGGTTCATTCTCGTTTTATAGCATCTTGAAAAGCCCTCGTTTTCAAGGAAAATATAAATATTCCATGATAATCGCCCTTTACTGGAATATTCTAGGACGTTGTCATTTTTCGGCCTATTTATAAATCGTTTTCAAATAAACGCTAGATTATATAGGCGAGCTGAAAAATCGATTCTCTGATTTCCTCAAAGCGATCGCCCACACACACACACACAGGGCGAACGCTGAGATCTCAGCGAATACATCTCTGATTATCCCAAGACTTATAAAATAGATTCCTTACCTCAGATCAGATGTTCTCCAAAAAGATCATTCCAATTCCTGATCGCCATTCCAAAAATCGATCGCTTTTATTGATCCAACGCTGGGTAGTGGAAACACATATTCCACGCTGTTCTGAGGGTGGGCAATGACTGGGATCATCTTCGGTTACATGCCTGACAAGTAAAATGTGGATTCCGGATTTTTCTTTTCTCATCCATTTTCATTGAGTCCATTCCAAAAGGGTGCATTACCATCTGGGAGACGATAGGGGGCGGTTTTTTCACATCTGAGCTCCTACAGGGGCTGCATACCAACGGGAGACTCGGTTGATGAAATATGAATTCAGATCGCTAATAAAAAAATAAAAAGGCTAATTGTCGTGGTGGGCATTCAGGCGTCGGGCTGATAACACGTGTTATCACGTGGTGGGCATTCAAAGTGTTAATGTGTGTTTATTGTTGTTTTTTGTATCCACTTTTTCTCCCCATTTTCGATTTTTCTCCCATCCCAATTTCGTATTTCCAATTCTTCCCTCCCCTGTCTTGAACGTTGCTAGACTATGCCTCCCACTGGTCGGCTGTAGTGAGGATAGAAGCCTTGCATCACGTGTCCCCTCCGGTACACGAGGAGGCAGCCTGTCGCATCTTTTCACCGCAGCAGCTCAAACTCTCAGTGGCGAGGAGTAACGTGTGGGAGGCTCACGCTGCCCCGATACTTCCTGTTTCCGCCGCACCGGCGTCACCCAACCGACCTGTAGGAGTCGCTGTCCACAACGTCCAATCCCCACCCAGGCTTTCCCACCTTCTAACACTGCCAATTGTGTTAGTATGAAGGCCGGCCAAGCCGGTAGCAATGCCGAGAGCTGGGCTCGATACCAGTATCTCCTGTGTTAGTGGCGAGCGCCTTGCCCACTGCACCACTCAGCCGCCCAATGTGTGTTTATTGTATAGCAATAAGGTTGGATGAATTCGGCAATTGTATAAAGATGTAGCACTGTCTTATCTGTAATAAAAATTTCAATCAATCAATCAATCAATCCAATACAACCGCTCACTTCATTCTTACATGGCATGCCTTGAAACAGCGCACCTCCGAGCTGCTTCTACACACTTCTCTTCTTTTTTTTGGACCAACTTTTTCTGCGGATGGTTTTGTGAATAAATCTTCAATTAATGTATAGCAATAAGGTTGGATGAATTTCGGCAATTGTATAAAAGACATTACACCACTTGTAGTCGTGTGTTATGAGAATTAGAGCATCTAACGACCACCCCTAGGCATGCTCTGATTCTCATAACACTCCTGCGCGTGATATAATGCTTAATCATACGTCAGAAGAGCGGACGGCCTGATGTCTGATGTCTTAGGTGACGGAGGCAGTACTGCTGCAGGTCTGTTCATCTGGGCTACATTCACACTGCAGGCAACATTGGCCCGAATCAGATTTATCTTTTGGTCATGTCATATGTGACAGCACAACTCACATAATCAGATCTTTTCCATTTTGATTTGGGCCACTTTCATATGTGGTCCTACATCAGATACAGGTCAGATTTTTTGCAATGCGACCTCAGTCTGAACAGTCATATCAGAATTCATGCTACTTTTACGTCACTCTAGATTGACATTCTGCGCTGGCAGGAGTTACTCTGTGAATACAAACATGGAAGACAGCTGTGATGGAGGTGGTCAGTGGATGGCTCTCATTCACCTCCTCGCCCCCATTATCATCTGCTCATGAATTAGTTGGCCTCCACTGCAAACATTTTATAAACTGTGACTTGTGTGTTTACGTCATCATTGTTATTGTTCATTTCTGCATGTGGGCAGTGGCGGGTGGGTAGTGGGTGGTGGGTCAAATAACAGAGGATGCAAAAAAAAAGTTATAAATAAAAAATATTTAAGCCAAGCAGTCACCATGTACAGTATGGCTCTGCGGCCAGTCAAACCAAGCAGTCACCATGTACAGTATGGCTCGGCGGCCAGTCAAACCAAGCAGTCAACATGTACAGTATGGCTCGGCGGCCAGTCAAACCAAGTAGTCAACATGTACAGTATGGCTCGGCGGCCAGTCAAACCAAGCAGTCAACATGTACAGTATGGGCGGCTAGGTGGTGCAGTGGGCAAGGCGCTCACCACCAATGCAGGAGACGCTGGGTTCGAGCCCAGCTCTCCGCATTGCTATCAGCTTGGCTGGTCGTTCATACGAATACAATTGACAGTATTAGGGGGTGGGAAGCTGATGGGTGGGGATCGGACGTTGTGGACAGCGACTCCTACAGGTCGGTTGGTGCGCCTGCGCAGCAGAATCAGGAAGCGACGGGGGCGGCGTGTCCCTCCCACGCAGACCCCCGACGCTGAGAGATCGCGCTGTGCAGGTGAAAAGATGCGACGGCTGCTTCCTCGAGTACCGGAGGGGACACGTGATGTAAGGCTTCGTCCACATTGCAGCCGGCTTGTGGGAGGCATGGCCTAACAGCGTTCGAGACAGGGGAGGGTAGAATTGGACGATACGAAATTGGGATGGGATAAAAATAGAAAATGGGAGAAAAAGTAGATAAATGTACAGTATGGCTCGGCGGCCAGTCAAACCAAGCAGTCAACATGTACAATATGGCTCGGCGGCCAGTCAAACCAAGCAGTCAACATGTACAGTATGTGTAACTGAGGGGTACAATTCCCTGACTGTATTGATAAGTATGGTATTATTAAACCACTACCGCTTGTACTTTAACTTCTGGCCATCCAGTACATGATATAGATATGATGAACACTTTCCCACCTGATGAAACGAAGTCCACACAAATGTATAAATCAAATATTTTATATAGCAAAGGGTATATACAACGTTCACTTAATGACATTTATGATTTGAAATGCACTTGTAAGGCAAATGAGTATTCGTAGGTAAATCAACATTGAATGTCCAATCTCTGGTTACGCAGGGAGCAAGTATACAACCTGGTTCTTTAGGGAACTATAGCAATGGTACTTAAATGATTATAGCTGGATACACTAAAGGGGGGGGTCCCGCTGGTTGTAAGACAGTAGGGGGGGGGGGTTAGAAGAGCCGCTGGCGGTATCCCATCTGGCCGACGATTTCTTGGGAGAATTCAGAGTGCTGAACACGGTGCCCACAGAACCTCGGTCCGCAGATGAATACAGCTGGGCCCTCTGGTGGACGGTAGCTGCCGGTCCACAACGAAGAGACGTGAGGCGACCTCACTCGGGGTAGAGCGCCGTCTCACCTGGACTCCTCTCGGGGGGGTAGTTCCAACACTCAGCAGTGTTGGCCGTTATCCATGGAATAATCAAAGCACCCAAAGCATGTAGATAATCCAAGCCGTGGAAGGCTCGCCGTCGTCCGGGTAAAGTAATCCAATGTACAGGTCCACTCGTCCTGGCCCGGAGCTCCTCGGATGCAAGCACCACACGTGGTCTGCCCAGCCTGGTTAAGACTCCAGATAACGTCAGGAACGATGGGGGTACTGCTCACTTTATAAATCTAACCGAACGATGCACCATACATAATAGACTATTATTAACTTAATAGAAATACGTCCCACTCGACGGTATAGTGCCAAACTATGACAATTCAACTATTAATCCACACGATGTCTCAATGCCTATTCTGAGGCCAAGTAGGCCTTACTGCACCACACGTGCGTCGTGGGTGAGGCTTCGCGTCTGTTACTAGGTTGGAGGGTAAAGGACTAATGGACTAAAAGAAAGTTCTACTTTACTTGCGCCATATATATATGCGCTGTGAACAAATAGTACCATTCGTATTTCGCCAGACGTATTCCTACGCGGAACCGGGCTTGCCACGACATGTTTGTCGGCACGATTGAACTTGAACCAAGGGGCATGGCTGCTGGCGCCAAGTTCTCGTCCAATGGTAGAATGAAACTATTATGGGCTGTTAGTAGACTAAAGGGATATTCAGTGCATATTGTACAAGGAATATACAGGGGATATCAAACGATATACAAATACTATTAAATATATATCCATAAATAAATATATATATTCAGTTTAATCTGATCCTTCACAACAGTATGGCTTGGCTGCGTTACTACTATGAACAAAACAAAGCCAAGAGAACAGTTTTGACTCTTCAAATAAAGTGACTATATTTATTTTTCCAAATAAATATATTTTGAGTCAATCACAAAATTCACAATCCATCAATGTCATTAACAATGTGTTTCCCTGAACAATGAGTGAACTAAAAACCAACAGGTATTGTGCTTTGTCAGCAGATAAAACATTTGACGCTATAGGAGAGGAGACTGTTGTGGTCTTGGTCCATGAAACAACTACTATTACTTGGCATTTATAGGACAGCACGCCTCAAAAAGAATTAAATAAACCAAACAAACATCACAGGTACATATGTCCGTGGTGAAACTTACGTGCTGTGATTGTCACGTGTCTGGTGCGCCCAGCAATCTTACTGTAAAATGCGGAAGCAGCCATTTTAGCGATAGCTCAGTGATTCTTTTACTCATGATTTAAAATGTTTATTAGCAACGCCGAGCTTTCAAACCCCGCCGCTTGTGTGTGTGAAACCCTAATGGAACGCTGGGTACCTTTGAAATTTATATCTGATATATTTTGGATCCACCGCTAGCTTTTAAGCAGTACTTGGTGGTGCAAATTAACCTGGCTACTATGGAGGAATAAGTGACTGCGTATTCGAGCCCCTAGCTTGCTGTCTCGTTATTTAACACAAACAGCTACAACCAAGCTAGCTTGGTTACGTTAGTTAGCATCCAAGCTAGTCTGATAACGTTAGTAGTTAGCATCCAAGCTAGAAACTGCTTAGGCTGCTTACCTGGCCAATAATGTGGTCCTCCTCCTGGACAGATAGATTTGTTAAATCATAATATCCACAGTGGTGTGCTGTGCTTGTCCTCAGTAAATGTCCCGCCGGCGAAAAATAAGTTGCTAATAAAGTGCTAATGTTTGATACACTACTACTAGAGGATTCGAAAGGTGCCCGCGAGGGGATGACGTTCAGACGTTGTTTGTCACGTTAGGTGGACGTCAGGTGGAAACGTTCTGGACTGGCCCGCCTCCAGAGCGGCAAATTTGAAGACGCTAGACTACTTGGCTGTCAGACAGCCCTGTGTTAAGGCGTGGGAACCCCTTTATTAAGCTCGAATCTTATTGGCTAATAATTGGTTGTGGAGTCCACAACCATGAACCACAATGTGGACGCTAGAAAAAGACACCTCCCCACTCTGCAAATGTTCTCTATTCTGCCTGAGCTGCACTTGAGCACAGAGTGACTGCCAGCCTGCCTCAGTGAGTCTGCCAGTGTTAGAGAGAGTGAGAAGGAGAAGAGGGAGAAAATTCACAAAAAAAATTATAATACAGAGATGAAAAATTAAGATTTTTATTATTATTGTAAACTATATAAAAATATATATTATTTTTATTTTTTATTTTAATCATATTTTTGGGGAAGCCTGGCTTCCCTTGGCTTCCAGGAATATTCGCCACTGCATGTGGGTCAGTTCAGGAGTGGTACCAGTTCACACTGGAATCACACACAGTCGAACAAAAAAATCAGATATGAACAATAAATCAGAATTGAGCACTTAGGCTTGCAGTGTGAACATAGCCGGCTGTCACGGCACCGAGAGCCGTTGGAATAACTCGTCATCAACAGGGGGGCAATAGTGGCTCATGTGTACTTTATACTCAAACGTCAAAGTGGCACCGATGCTTCGCTGAGGGTAGCGTTGCTAGTGCCGAAAGCCATGGCGAGACCTACGTGCAGCTAAAATGTAACTGGCCGTCGGGCCCCTGACTGCTCCCGATGAGCAGGTTGGCACCTCAAGTTTTATTTTATTTGTCACATATAAGGTACATGTACATTACAGTGAAATGCTTGGTTCTGTACGAGCCTCCTGGGATTGTGCTTCATACAGTAAAATGAAATGCTAAAATGCAAAAAATTAGGTAGAGATGTAGTGCAAATATTTTAGTAATAAATAGATAAAAATATGGTGTAGTGTTAAAGTGTCTAAAGTGAATGTTAGGGTGAATGTCTAAAGTGTGTGTGTGCATGTGGATGTGTGTGCAATGAATGTAGAATGGGTGAGTTAGTGTTGCATGGTTGCCTCTGCTAAAATTTCAATATCTGTGACAATGTAATAAAGTGATGGTCCAGTAAGCCCACTTATTTTCCATCTCTATCGGGTAATATTGTTGTTATTAAACCCTCTATGATAAATTTTTATTAAAAAAAAAAACACTCAAAAGTAGCTAGCTATAGAATGTTCTGGAGGGGCAATTACTTGTCAATCAGTGTGCTTTAAGGACGCCTTCTTGAAAGAAGGATGACACACATCAAATGCTTTGATCCCCGTACAGGTGCTTCTCAGAGCAAGAAAAGAGCGGGACAATTTTGTCCTCGAGGGCAATTACACCTGAAGAGCCCTTGTGTGCCGCACAGCATGACCCACACAGCAGCTAACAAAGACAAGAATCACAGAGGTCCACATTTGCATATGAATTGGCTTTAGTCACAAAGGGGCTGCTGTTATGACAGAATGCTGTGTTTCAATGCCACGTGTTGCAGTTAGTGGTTAAAACAAACCTTTTCAGAACAACCTCTCTGAACCTCACTGCCGAGTGATTCTGATATATGTATCACTGGGGGACCTTCTTCTTAACCCTTTCACTACCACACTACCAAAGGGTTAACCCTTTCACAGCGACAATACAGAAGGTTCTATTTCATTCTGGCTTCCGCTCAGCGTCAGTCTGCACTGACTTCACTTCGTGCACGTGCACTGAATAAAAAATTCCACAATGTACCTTTACATACCAACATTCGTCTGGCCACACCCCTATCTGCTTCCCTTCTGTGTGGTCACCTACTCGCCTCCTTCTTCACTTTCACCACAAGGAAGTGCCTTCGGTAGATACCCACACTTGACAAGGTTGTTTAGTTGAAGAAAGTTGAAAAACAAAAGAACGGGAAGATACGTTGACATCATATCTTTATTTTCTCTCTCACTATTTTCGAGAAAATACGGCGATATTGTCTTCGTCACTGGAGTGTCTGGAAGATGATGATCATTCTGACCTCCACCGGCTTTTGTATTAGGGGCTCGCGCCGCTGATATACTCCCCGACTGCAGTCCTCCTTGCTGCGGCTGGATGGGTATTGGCCCTCCGGTCATACAGCTGGACTGTGGGAGGCACCGGCTGTTGTGAGAAGCCGGTTTGCTTCCGGGTGGGGTGAGTACTGTTTTGCTTGCGAGCACTGGTTGTCTGTTTATGCTATGGGGGTTAGCTGACAATTTTACGAACGCCGACCCCGGTCTGGGGTCCTCTGCTCGGCTTCTTAAGCGGCGGACGGAGGATCTTGGTCTGACGCCCATGATGGTCAACCTAGTGGGCCGCGACCAAGACCTGGTTAAAACCCGGGATTCTCTGGACGAGCGGATGCTTCTCTGTCCCGTGCAGGCCCCATCTTTCACATAAAATGTGGAAGTACACCCTAACGAGGAAATGTGGGCATAGGATCTTCATTATCGGGAGTTCCATGCTCAAGTCGGCTGCAGCCCGGATGGGAATTGTGCCGGCTCCGCTGTATGTCTGGTAAATCACTGTTGAAAACTGTGTTTGACATTTCTTTTTCTCTTCCCTCTTAGGATGGGGAGGGACTTGGACAGCGGCCTGTCTGAAGTATGGCTTGTTATGTCGTTGTGTACAGTTCAGGTGATAGCTGCTTAGCTGGCGTACTAGTTGTGGCCTATTGTTGTTAGCCACTCAGCTGTTAGCTGCGGCGCTAGCTCGTTGTGTTCACTAGGCTAGTAAACGTTAGCTTGTTGCTATCAGTCGGACGGCTTAATGCTACACTGTTGAAACGTTACTGTGACTATAACATGCCTTTAACACTCTGACTACGACGTCATCTTTGACAGAGGATGTTAGTCGACCCTACACCCGGGTGCCAGTGCCAGCGAGGACTTCGTCAACATGGAGAACGGCGGCTGGGTGGCGTAGCGGACATACCCTCGTCGCCAACGCAGGAGATGCTGGGTTCAACTCGGTGTCCCGTTAACCAGTGTTGCTGTTCTCTCGGCCTGCGCTCAGGGTGAAGGTAGGAGTCCTGACCGGACTTTAAACACTTCTTCTTTTCTTCCCTTCTAAATGTTTTGTAATAACGATGTTTTCAAAACATGTGTTGCTGCAATACATTGAGGATACGACGCGTGTTGTGTGTGAAATGTCTTGTCACTGGTATAGCTTTTCTCTCTGTAGTAAATCGGCGTTGTTTTTTACATGTGTAAAAATGAACTGGTTTGGTTGTGATGAGAACATGTGTGTTCATGTAACGTTGTACCGTGGGTGAACTCACAACTAAGAGGGTTAATTAACCTGTAAAGCTATGCTTAGTGACATGTGACTGAGGAATGAATCTTTTTTCTCAGCCTGTGATGACAATGAACAGCATGGTCACACATTAACAGAGGTGCCTGTTCGCCTTGGTCGTATCAAGGGTAAGATAGGAGGGGTGACCCCCCGGTTTCCCTGGGGCTTCCCCCCCTCCTCTCAGACATGTTTGGTTACAATATATTGTGTCACTGTGTTTGTGGGGATACGATTCAATTCGATTATTGAGTGTGTATTGGTTCAGTGCCTCCTCCTCGGAGTGCCCTAACCCAAGTGTTACATAGCTCAATGTTGCAATATTTATTTTCAATCTATACAGCTCGCGTGGGAAGTCTCTTTGGGGATTCCCGTCTCCTCCCTGTGGCGAGGGTGGCGGGATGTAAAAATGTTAACAATTTTTACCCTCAGCTGCGTCACGTGGGATTCATGTCAGTCTGTGTTTCTTTCTTTTTTAAATAAAAAGAGGAGAGAACATGAAGCACGACGGCTCCTTGTCGTTCTCCCAGGCGACTTGGAGGAACAATGTCTGGTGTCTTGCTAGACTATCCATTGATGTGTTTGGGTCTCGACGCGTACATAGTGCTGGCTCTGGGTGTTTCTGATAAGAATCACGCAGGGGGCTAGTACGCCTTGGTTGCTCGTTATTAAAACAGCGTTTTTATAGGGCAACTGGGATGGAGTTTTGTCTCTTCCGAGCGCCAGTTTACTAGGTTGTCTCGATGAATTCTCGTTCATATCTGGGGAATGTTAACGGAATAGATCAGAACATAGGTAGAGGGGTCTCACACCCTTGGGGTGGGCCACTGAGCACGGTACAAATGGGACCGTCTGGGTGGCGCCCTCTTTTCATGTTTTAGATCGACAAGCATACCTACCCCCTCTTCTGGAGTGGGCATGTCGGCGTGGTTAGGGCACGGGACTGGTTCTGGTTGCGCTGGTCCAGGTCAGTTAACCCGTTGTCCGCCGGGGACGCAGATCTGCTGTTCTGGTACCCTGAGGGACTTGTGCTTTTTTCGGGGGGAAAAATGCCGGGTCGGCCCGGGTGTCGCAGGGTTAGGCGTTATGGAGACCCTTTGTTGGGTACACGTTGTACCTGGCACTATCATAAGGGGCTGATTCTCCTTTATTTCGCTCCTCTCTCACGCATGGCGAAGAGGGGGTTGTTGGGGTGGTCTTCTGGACCTCCTCTGGTAATCCTGTGTGCTTCCCGAGCCGCCGGGCCCGGTCCGAAGTAATGTTTTGTTGAAACCGTAGGCCTGGGATAACCCTTTTTTCTTGAGGGGTTATAGGAACAACCACCGTATGTGGTACCAAGAGGGTGGTTGATTCCCTGGTGTGTTGGAGCAGAGTCAACTCCCGGGTTACCCGGTTGAGTGTGCCCCTGCACGTTCATGACGTCTGCCAATCGTGTCAGCCTTCTCTGCCTCGACCCCTCTGGGTGGGTTTTTTTTTGATGGAAGCTTTGTCATGGTGCGCAACAATGCCAGCATACGCCCCTTCCGCCGGGGGGCTGTTTTCAGTTGACCCCTTTGGCACCTGTCTCGTCCGCAGTGCTCCAGGCTCGGGTCTACAGCCTGCTGCCTGGTTTCCCCGGTGCGCTGCCTGCTTTCGTTGGTTAACCTTTTGAATGCTTTACGGCCATGCTGACTGCCTGTGTTGCAGGGTCAGTGTGCCAGGCGGCGTACTAATGGGGGGAAAGGGCCCGCTCTTGGAGAGGCCGTGTCCGAATACGCTGGCGATGTGGGGGGCGGTGTCACTAAGTTTCAAGTTTCAAGTTTCAAGTTTCTTTAATAGTTGTCATGCAGAAGTACAGAATACTTTCATACAAAATGCTTCTTACTGTTACGCTCCAGAGACTGTGCTAGACAAGATAGTATCAAATAACATAGTATAGCATGTAGTTTAGAAGTAGAAAAGTAGAAAATGAGGTCACAGTGTTCAGTATAGACATATGTACAATGTTCGATGCAGAATAGACGTAACTGAGTTACCATATAATATACAATACTATGCAGTGTACTAATGTACAGTACTATATAGTGCAAAGCAGAAATGGGATGAGGTACAATTTAGGTACAATTTACAGTAAGGTGTACGAGTTGTAGTGCAATCCTTCATCAATAAATATAAAGTGTGGGGAGTGGGTGCTACAGTGTGTTTGTTTAAAGTGAGTGTGTGCTATAAAGTGTGTGGGGTGGGTGCTACAGTGTGTTTGTTTAAAGTGAGTGTGTGCGTGTGGATGTGTGTGCTATGTGCGTTTGATGGTTGTTGTTGTGTAGTGTTCATTGTTCGTTTAGCAGCCTGATGGCCTGGGGATAGAAGCTTCTTCTGAGTCTTTCTGTGCTCGCCTTGAGACTCCGGTATCGCTTGCCTGACCGCAGCAGTTCAAAGAGGCAGTTGTTCGGGTGACTGGAGTCTTTAATGATTCTCTTAGCCTTGCCCCTGCAACGCTTGTTGTAAATGTTCTGGAGGGTGGGGAGCCCCCCTCCAATTGTGCGTTCGGCTGAACGTGTCACTCTTTGTAGTCTGCTTCGGTCTTGTGCAGTGCTATTCCCAAACCAGGAGGTGATGTTGCCAGTCAGGATGCTCTCTATTGTACATGAGTAGAAGTTCTTAAGGATCTTCTGACTGACTTGGAACTTCCTTAGGCGCCTGAGGAAGTAGAGGCGTTGTCGTGCCTTCTTCACAACACTGTCAGTGTGTGTGGTCCATGTCAAGTCCTCGGATATGTAGGCTCCGAGGTACTTAAAGCTGTTGACTCTCTCAACCGGTGCCCCGTCGATGCTGAGGGGGCTGTAGTCCTTGACCCCCGACCTCCTGAAGTCCACAATCATCTCCTTTGTTTTGCTGACGTTCAGGGAGAGGCTGTTTTCCTGGCACCATCCCGCCAGGACCTTGACCTCTTCCAGGTAGGCCCTCTCGTCGTTGGCAGAGATCAGGCCCACCACCACTGTGTCGTCAGCAAATTTGATGATTGTATTGCTACTCCGCTGAGCCACACAGTCGTGTGTGTACAGGGAGTAGAGGAGGGGACTCAGAACACAGCCCTGGGGGGCCCCTATGTTGAGGGTGATGGATGAGGAGGTGCAGTTGCCTGCTCTCACCACCTGGGGTCTGCCCGTCAGGAAGTCCAGGACCCACTGGCAGAGGTCATAGTTCAAGCCCAGGTCCCTGAGCTTGGCTATGAGTATGGAGGGGACTATGGTATTGAATGCCGAGCTGTAGTCGATGAATAGCATTCTCACATAGTTCCCCTGCCTCTTGTCCAGGTGTGATGCTGCTGTGTGCAGCACATGGGCTATGGCGTCCTCCGTGGACCTGTTGGGGCGGTATGCAAATTGCAGGGGGTCCATGTTGATGGGGAGGGAGGAGCAGATGTAGCCCTTTACTAGCTTCTCAAAGCACTTCATGGCTATGGAGGTGAGAGCTACAGGGCGGTAGTCGTTGAGGCAAGCAGGCTTGGATTTTTTGGGTACAGGGATCCGCCTGGTGGGGTCTTGATGCCTGGCGTCATTGACCTCTCCGGGCCCCCTTTTTCCAAGGGATCCAGTCCCTTCAGTGGGTCTGGGTCTTCCTTCGCGCTCCGCTGCTACGGCCTTGCCACGGGGTTGAGTTTGCTCTTGACCCCGTGATTTTGGGGGCAGTAACGAGGGTTGTTCCTTCCGTTCGTTCCCTGGTGGCATGCGGGTTGTGCGTGTGCGTAGTCGTGGGGTCAAGCCACGGTCTGCTCACCCTGTGCGTTGAGTTACTCGAGTTCCTCTTCGCACGGTCGGATCCGTCTCCCTCCCGTCCTCCAATAGGGAGGGTATCCCTCCATTAGGGAGGGTCGGGGGGCTCGGTCCTCCCCGGTCTGATGGTTGTGGGGGGCCTCAGCGGGGTACATTTGTCAAGCTTCTGGCTTCTGCTCAACTCCTCTTGTGCAGACTGACGCTGAGCGGAGGCCAGAATGAAATAGAACGTAAGGTTATGTATATAACCAAGTTCTATGAATTCTGGTGACGATTATGCTTGCACCTCATGCCATAGTACCAAAGCACCTCAAAGGCACTAAAAACAAGACTACAAACATCACAAAACAAACTGGTCAGACTACTGCTTGACCTTACTCCTAAAACCCACCTTACCCCTGCCCATTTTGACAACCTAGGATGGCTTAGAGTAGACGACAGAGTACAGCAACTTGCAATGGGCCTGGTCTACAAGACCAGTCTACACTACACCACTAAGATACCCATGTACATGTCGAAATACTTCCCAAAGGTCAGTGAATTCCACGACCACAACACCAGAGGGAGTTCCACAAATCATGTTCAACCCAGATTCGGCTCAAACAAGGGACTAAACACGTTTAGCAATTTTGCCACAATAATGTGGAACACCCTAACCACAGCCGTAAAATAATGTGAATCCCTACCCAGCTTCAAAACCGCTCTCAAAGAGCACTGCAATTCGAAACTGGCCACCGTAAATGTCCAAACCCACCCACCCACCCCCTCCTAATGTACAGTCTCCTCCCCACCGTATGTATATATTTTCTGTTAGGATCTTTGTTTAACAGTATATTTGTTTAACATGTATATTTGCATATCTTGTATGTCACAAATGTAACAGTTCTATATACCTGTATGTCATAAATGTCATGATATATATCTGTAGGCTATATCTGTATGTTGTTCAAAATAAAGGCTGCAAACATAAAAGCGTAAGTGTCGTTTGTCTTTGCTCTCCTGTAAAATTCAGAAAATGTCACTTGCGCCCTTTTTGCGCCAAGCCCTCGATTTGTTCATCAAAGTTACTTAGTTAATTGCGATCCATTGTTGTGTCAGTGTTTATTTTCAGTAAATAAATTATTCAATAAATCGCACCATTACATTTCTTCACCCAGTCCCACTATAAGATATTCCTTTATTGATCCTCCTGGGGAAATTCGGGCGTCATAGCAGCAGGGGGAGGGGACATGGATGGTTGGTGAAAGTATTTAGTTGAAGGGGGTGGGGGGAGGGGGTAACGAAAAAGAATGAATACATTGGACACTGACCATATTAATTGAAAAAGGGGGACCCTGATGTAAACAAGATGAAAGTCTTTCTCTGGTCTGCATCCCCTTAACAATTGTGTGTATTGAGCTGTACTGTACTGTACCCATTCTGCAATCTGTTAATAAAGTTTTCAATCAATTAATCAATCAATCATGTTTTCCTCCCATATCTCCTGTGTCTGAATAGGCCAACACTGGGCAAGCATTCCCTTTTGCAGGCCACACAGATAAATCATAACATTCCACAATAATGACTCATAATAATCTGCTTTCAATTAATATTCACATATCCTTCAATTTGATATAATAATAATAATCCATAACTAAAAACACTAATATGGCTCTTACATAACCATTTATATAAATTAGATTAGATTCAAATACATTGTCATTATACAGATTCAGATTCCTTTATTGTCACTTATTTCAGTACTTTACTGACTAAAATAAAGATGACTATATACAGTTCTAAAGGTGTGCAGTGCAGATCAGGGTGTAGATATTATACTATATACATTTTAAATAACAAAGATGGATATGTACAGTTAAAAAAAAAAGTATGCGGTCCGATGTCGGAGTTTTTAAATCTTTGCTTAAGACCCATCTTTTCTCTCTTTCAGACTGCCCTGATCTCACAAGTGGTCGGGGATAAGACCCTTAGTTTAATCTGGTTAGTCTGTTTATTTTATTTGAGATTCTCTAACCCCTGTCTCCGTCTCTCTGAGTGGATGTATCTAGTGATACTTCCACTGGAGCCGAGCAGTTCTCCTGCCCCCTGGGGAATACGACACTCATACTTTGAGCTCTTGACTTTTAGCCTTCATCTTATTTCCTCATTTTCTTCTGGTTTTTAGCTCTATTTATAAAAAGAATGTATGCACCTTAGTTACTATTGGATTCGTATTGTATACGTGTTGCATTTCATGTATATGCTAGGTTTTTTTAGTGAGTCGTTCCATATCTTCATTGGGGAAAGTCTGGGAGTGTTGCATATCTGGATTTTATGGTGGTTTTGTTTTTGGTCCGTTGATGTTTCTTGACTGTGCAGCCCATGGGAGCAATGTCTTGCAATCTCAGGCTATATAAATACATTGTCTCTGTATGTGCTGGAAAGCCAGGTCACTACTTGGATTTGTCAATATTGTTATTCTTTCTAAAACTGCCTTTCCATGCATGAAAATGCACCCAACTTGGCACATAGGTCCAGTCCCATGTAAAACTACATCCACTGTAATATGGGGCCATGCAAAACTACATCCACTATAATATGGGGTCATGCAAAACTACATCCACTGTAATATGGGGTCATGTAAAACGACAGCCACTGTAATATGGGGTCATGTAAAACGACAGCCACTGTAATATGGGGTCATGTAAAACTACATCTACTGCAATATGGGGCTGTGCAAAACAAAATTCACTGTAATATGGGGTCATGCAAAATTACATCTACTGTAATATGGGGCTGTGCAAAACTACATCCACTGTAATATGGAGCCAATAGGCCTGATGGTGGCTCTATACTATAGCAAATGAAATTGCAAATCTTAGAAAATGCATTGAAAGTCAATGGTACAAGCTTTATGTAGTTCTATGGTCCACACATAACGTGCACTTCTAGAGACCCCCCCCCCCTCCCTCATAGTAGGGAGCAGCCCCCACTAGGGGATAAAACACTTAGCCGTTAGCACTCATGCCTTCTCATTATAATAGTCAGAATGGCTGTTATATATCAACTGGCTATCGCGTCTCGCTCTGCCTACTGAGATATAACCCATCATCTCTAGCACCTAGTGTGCTCCGGGAAACAAAACAAATGCACCCACTTGCACGTGACCACGCCACTTCCATGCGTCCCCTATATTACGCCGGAAGTGGTCACGCCTCACTCTTCCTCATTCGTTTCCAACGCGGAAGCAGCTAGATGCACTTCGGAATTGGAGATTGTTATGAAGCAGAAGGAGAAATTACACAATGTTGGGAATTCGCCAGAAGTTCGCCAGCCCCCGGAACCTTCTCGGCACGTCCTGACAGCACGACGGCCCTATCCTGTTTGTTCCTCGTCGCATGACAGCAGACCGAGGGACTTCGCGCGACGGTTAGCAGTCGAGCTACGTCGCGCCCAGGTAGGACCATTGGTATATGTAATACTGCTCGTTGTCTCGTGAGACAGCCGGGTGATGTATTGGCGTGGGGGGCGGGATATTTGGATAAACGTGGTCATCATGACTCACTTTTGGATGTTTTTCCCTTTTTTTTTTTTTAAAGGGGAACTATCTTATAAATGGCCTTTTCCAGTGTTTAGCATTGTTTCCTAGCTATGTGGACTTATATTAATATGATCTATGTCTCTAATTCTCATATTGGCGCATTCTTCCAATTCTCCTCTCACAATATTCACCCTCACTGAACTGAGTCATCTGAAAATGTGCTGATTTGTGATGTCAGAGAGACTCCGCTGCATGATAATGTGGCAGATGCCACCAGGCCACACAGTGGTTTAGGAGCCCAGCCTCAAAACGGCTCGAGATCTTGAGGTAGAAAAATGCTGTTTTTGAGGACTTGATTAGAAATACAAAACAATGAAATAAAAAAAAATATAATTACAGAGGTGTTCCATAAACTCACAGGAATTGTGTAAAAGTGCCCAAATAGTGAAAGAAATAGTAAAATAGTTCCCCTTTAACACTATGATCGCCGGGGACGAGTTAAGACGTCATTCCTAGCCATGCTCATTCTGCCGAAGACGCCGTAACTCGTCTTTGATGTCAATATTTCAAAAATCTGTGACCGAAATCATATTTCCCCTCCGGAGCCCTGAGACACACTGCAAAGCTCCACTCAACTCTCTAGCGGTTCAAGAGCGCCATCTGGTGGCCGATCGGCAGATCGCCAACCGGAAATGAGCCTTTGAACCGGTAGTGCTCATCCATATGTGGTCCGGGCACTCGCTATAGTTAGAGAGACTCCGTCTTGATACAGTGAACATCGATCGGTGCAAATAACTCGAAAAAACAACATGATTTGGACGTATATACTATTAGACAACCTGGAAATGGATCGGGCATTTCTCCATCCCATAATAGAAAAAATTCTGTTCCACGCTCATCTGCCAGCGGCACGAGGAAGCCACGGTAAGATTCAGCGTTATATTCTAACGTGTTCCATATAAACTGCTATGATGAACATATGACCCACTCTGGATGAATCATCTAACGCTGCCCACGGAATTATAAACGATCCCCCGCCCATCCGGTCATCATCAGACGTAGTAACTTCTAGAACCACATCCAGTTGACATTTTTTATCTCGCGCCGATTGCTATCAAACTGTATTTCATCATCAATATAATGCATTTGGAGCTATAAATCAAGTTCTGGAGAAAGCTGCAGAAAACGATAAAAACATACTTATACTTTAGACCATATTTTAGTATGAATATGTGAATGAAAAAGTTTAACGTTGCTACACCCTGAACAATACATATAGGACATTGAATGGGCCTTTATAATGGCAATTTAGCAATATAATTTAAAAAGTTATAGCCCTGCAAAGAAGGGGAACTTCTCCATAGACAAATAGAGCTGTCGAGGGATGGTAAATTATGAATTTAACCCATGGCGATCAAAGTGTTAACAAATGTTTTTTATTTTTCCCCTTTTTTACATAAAACCAGACACACAATACATAAACAATGGAAATCCACAATAAATCACAGGACTATGATTGACACAATAATGACAATGACTGTCCAGTACTTAAATCTAAATAAATGTAGATTAAAAGATTTACCCATAATAAATGCAATACAATACCTATGCTCTTGCTCGCTCTCCCCCCCCCCCCCCCCCCCCCTCAGGACCCCCTCTTGGACAATCCATCCATTATTCCGTTTAACACCAGGAATTACAAATTCATATGCTAACCTTTATCCTCTCCACCACCTCTAACCAGATTGCTATGCTGGCTTCACTAACACCTACAATTCTTGCGGTAGATATCTCTAGATAAATCACATCGAGATAGGTAAGAACCCATACCTTCCGGCACATTTTATCCAGTTGAATCCAGCGTGATGCTATCAGCTTTTTAGCATCCGTAAGACCGGACAAAATTAGTCTCTTTACCTGCTGCTAACTGAGAAACATCATTCAACATCAATACAGAAGGCAGTACAGGTATGGTCAGAGATAAAAATTCTGATAATTGCGTGGTTACTTCTTCCCAGAATGTCTTAACCGGAGGGCATTCCCAATACATATGCATAAATGTACCAATATCACAGTTTAAACATAAGGAGCATCGAGAGTCTTGTTTAAGCCCCATTAGGTACAAACGTCTAGGAGTTAAGTAAGGGTTATGAATAAAAATTAAGATTAATCTGTTGATGATCCGGGTTGCGTGATGAAAGCCGTACGTTTGCCCAAACTTCATCCCAATCAAAATCTACTTCCAAGTTTGGTATATCCTTCCTCCAGACTAAGTCTAGAGGAAGGACCTCATATGAGGACGTAAGTAAGTGATGATAAAACTCAGATACGAAGCCTCTCGATGTCTCCTTTTCATAAAAGAATTTGTGATATCTGTGGTGTTCAAGTGGCACCTTTAATGGAACTCCATGAGCCTTTAAAGCTGCTCTTAATTGTAGATAGAAATAAAAAGTCAGGATTTGGTGAGGTTAAATTTGTTATATATATCTTTAAAGCTGCAAAAACCCTGATCGTTGAAAACATCCCCCAATGTATGTATGCCCTTCTTTTCCCATTTGGTGAATCTGATAGGTTGTTGTGCAATAAGGAGTGAATTGTTATTAAATAGGGGAGAATGACTATGCCATTTATGTTGGTTAGTAAATTTTTTCTGTGTGTCACGCCATATCCGAATCACATGTGTAATAAGAGGGCCAAATTTCAAGTTGCATTGCTTAATTGATAAGTTGGTGTATACTACATCCTGCAGTCTATGTGGTGCCACTATGTTCTCCTCTAATGGTCTCCAGGATACAGATGCTTGATAATCAAACCAGGTGATCAGTGGTCTTAAAGAGAACGCTTTAAAATAGTAGCTGAAGTCTGGGAATGCTAAACCCCCGTCGGCTTTATTTCTCTGTGCAGTGGATCTTTTTATTCGTGGAGGTTTATTGTTCCAAATAAATTTGGGGCGGATTGTAATTTTTGCCAGTAACCAACAGGGGGGGGGGGGGGGGGGGGGGGTAACGGCAACATTGAACTGAAAAAGTTGATTCTAGGCAAAACATCCATCTTAACTATTGATGCTCGGGCCTGTACTGAGTTTTTTAGTTTTGACCACCTGCCAAAGTCGTCTGTGAATGTGATCCTATCTAGGAATCCGGCATAATTATACTTCACCGTTTGGCAAATTGTGGGAAATATCTCAACTCCAAGACATCTAAAGTGTTCTACCATTGGTATATTTACTGGGAGTGAGGTAGCCTTCGCAGTCACATTAAGTGGAAGGAAGGCCGATTTTGGCCAGTTTATCTTAAATCCCGATAGATTGCCAAAATCATCTATTACCTTGAAAAGATGAGGTAGTGAGGTGGTAGGGTTTTGCATGAACATTATTATATCGTCCGCATATAAACTGATTTATCAATCAAGGGATCCCAGATGGCATTAAAATCCACACCAGTTATAAATGAATACTCAGGTAGATCCAACATTGTTCTAGTGAGAGTAGCGTAGAAGTTAGCATCGTAAAGATTAGGGGCGTAAGCCGCTACCAAAACGATTTTCCTGTTACTGTATTCTATCTTAGCAATAGTTAGTCGTCCGTCTGCATCAGACCATACGCCCAATAATTTAATATTCAATCTTCGTTTCACAACTATAGCTACACCACGAGATCTAGTTCCAAAAGATGAATAGCTTATGTTTTTATATATTTTATCCGCCAGCTTACCATTGTCAGCCAATATAAGGTGCGTTTCGCTTAAAAGAGCCACATCAACCTGTTTGTTTTTCATCAATGTAAGCACGCTTTTGCGTTTATGTTGCATGTTTAGACCCCCAGTATTCCAAATCAATATATTAAAACTAGCCATAATCTAAACATGTTGCAGTATTTCTGTGTGTAATTCGTCTGGAGTAACGATTCATAATGGATATATATCCAACTATTGAGGTCCTGTTGAGAGCCGTGCATGAGCATGATAACATATAATCCCCTATCCCCATTTCCCTCTAAAGTGCACGACCAGTCTGCCCAGATCGAGCAATTCATCCTTACTTTTCCTATGCAAATTGCCATAGGATTTAAAACTCTCAATTCTACCATTAGTAGAATGTCAACAGTGGCTTGGCCACTCTCCCGTTAAATAAAAAAGGAAATATGAAAATAAAATTTAAATTTAAATAAAAATATGCCTCAAATATCATACGAACATGTGTAAGTTAAAACACACAGAGGAATAAAAGAGAGGTATTGGACTAAATTAGAGAAACCTCAAAGAGTATAGAACATTTGCTTAAATCTTAAAAGAACTTTGCTAAGTTTAAAATAAAATGGAGAAGTAGTGGAGCTATTGAAATATAATAAAAAGAAGGTTTTAAATACGTATTTGCAGTTCGTCCCCCAAGCAGGGGTGGGCGATGTTCCACTGTGCAGACTGTTGTTCTTCCGGAAGTGATCTAAGCCGTGTGTATAGTCACACAGTGTTGTTTAAGTTCCAGAGCATTCAGTATGCCACACAGCATTATTAAAGTTCCAGCATATTCCAGCATATTCCAATATGACACCGAACGTTGAAAAAGATCCAGAATATTCCAATATGTCAACAACAGGGCCCTGCACAATGACTTGCATAAAACTCATAAATCTATCGGGCCCAGATATAGCGAACCATTAAAAAATACGGTATCCAGCGTCACATATTAACCTATTTATAAATCAAGGTTATCAAATTTTATTTGACGCCGTTTGGTGTTTAATTCATAACGAAGTAATCAGAAAAAAAAAGAATAAGACTGTATTAGCCTATCCTCCACGTTGTTTCTCCATGTAGTCCTCGGCGTCTTCTGGCGAGGAGAGCTGGACCTTCATTCCATTTCTATCGATGATGGAAAGCTTTGCAGGGTACCGCAGTGTGGGCTTGAACCTTTTCTCATAAAGTTGAGACATCGCTGATTTGTAACGGGCTCGTAGAGTTACAACTTCACGACAATAATCCTCGTAGAAATAAACTGGTTTCCCGTTGTATTTCAGAATACCCTTCTTCATCCTTGCCTCCCGGATAATCATATCTTTTATTCCAACTTGACGTAGGCTAGCAATAACCACCCTAGGCTTGTTATTGGTGTTGTTGTTCCGGGTGCCAATTCTGTAGCACTGATCTATTTCAGGTGACATAGAGAGGATATCTGGACCCAGAATCTGAACTAACGCTGCCGCAAACGAGACATTTGGTTGTATCCAGCTCACTGACTCATCAAGGCCCACTATACGAATGTTCATTTTGCGGTTTTGGTACTCAAGCTCGAATATCTTAGCTGTTAGCTTCTCGTTGGACATGTTTTTCCAAGTATCCTAGCGTGCAGCTAATGCTAATGCTACAGTGTTGGGGCGCCGTTTCCCATGTACCCCGCCGAGGGCTGTCTTTACTGTCTTCCCTCCTCTTAACCATTCATGCTGACGGTCAATCGATGTCTAATGTTGGGGGTTTAGCGGGGGCTTATTTACCCTTTACATGGGTGGATGGGCTGACGACAGGGCTCAGGGCAGGTGTGCTTTTTGTGAATCTATGAATTGAACATGGGGGACCCTGATGTAGACGGGACTAACGTTTTCTCTGGTCTGCATCCCCTTAACAATTGTGTGTATTGGGCTAGCCCATTCTGCAATATGTTAATAGAGTTTTCGTTCATTCATTCATTTATCCCTTCACGGGTGCACACCACAGTGGGGGTTGTTACATGACTACTAGTGGAGCAGTCCTTCACTAGTAGTAGACTTTGGTCAGCAGCCACCACTGGTGTTCCGTGCTTAGTGAAGCAGGTGGCATCAGTCCTTTGCCCTGACATGGTGAAACGGTGTCCCGCCCGGCCGACGCCATGAGGCGAGTCGGCCCGGCAGGTGGCTGGTGGGCTGATGAAGCTTATGCCGCCGCGGTACAGAATTTAGCAGCAACTGACAACATTGCTCAATTGGCTGCTTTTCTGTCAAAAATGGTGTCGGGTGGTGGGGCCTTAGGGCCAGCCGACATCAAAACCATCGCGCAAGGTTTTGAGGTTATTCAGCTTTTGACCTAGCCGCAAGCTATAACCGCAGGGAGGGCTAGGATGCTGTCAATGGTTGTTCACGGGCATCTTTGGTTGGAGCAATCTCCCCTTGAGGAGGGGAGGGGCCTCCTCCTCAGGGCTCCCCTCTCCGCGGCTGGACCTTTGTCTGTCCATGGAGGCGCGGGCGGTATTTGATCTGGGCTCCACGCCGCCCCACACCGCGCAGCCAGAGGTGAGAGCACGGCCCCCCGGCCATGTTTCCCCCACCTGAGATACCCTGGACACAAAGAAAACAGGTGATCACAAGGCCGACAGCCTCTGCGGCCCGAGGGATCGGCTATATTAGATGGGCACGCCCTAAAAAAACGTTGCCATCTAGCTGTGTCTAGCATGCTCTCCGGTTACTCCCCCCCCGCTACACTATAGGACACAGGGCTCTGATTTGTTCCCTTTGGCTACGGGCCACGTTCTTCCAGTAAAGCGCAAGCTGCCCCACATTTAGCTTCTCATGGAGACAGGGGCTGACACCCAGTTGCTAGCTAGGCCTGGGTCTGTCTATGAGAATGCTGTGCTGTCAAGCGGCTCCCACACCACACGTCCTGCGTCTGTGTTTGGTGAGCCTGGTGTTGCATCTGTCGACGGAGCAGGGTTCCCTGTATCTGAAATTTTTTGTCAGAGGGGGAACTCTAGGCCCAGGAGGTCGCAGCGTGGGTTCCCCCCAGCCCCGCCAGGCCGGGTATTACGTTAGTGCCTCCCCCGTCTGGAATTCCGATCCCACGTTGGTCAGCAGGCACGCGTAATTTGGGTGGTAGTAATATCACTACAGGGCTACGGTGTGTAGAGACCCACCCTATCGGGCAGTGTGAGGACCACACACCATGCATGTCCAGCTGCAGAGCAGGCTGTCCTCAGCAAGCTAAGCCGGGAAGATGCTCAGCGGGGGAGCCTGTCACCAGGGGTGATGGCCGCTCCCCCCATATCAGACCGCCCCTTCTGTCGGGGTCCCCCCCTTGGGTGCGATTGCCTCGTTGGTAGAGTCAGGGTGCGATATCCCGGCTCCACGAGACACCCTGCTCGCGCGGTTTGCGAGACCAGGGTTGACAACGCACAGCGGGAGGGACCGGGCCACCTATCTGCGATTTCTAGCGGACCAGCGGCAGTTGGCGGCAGGGGCGCTTTGGAATTTTTACCACGTATGGCTGCAGTGGTAGCCATATGTCGGTGTGGATGGAGAGAACGCTGAGGGCGGCGCTTGTGTTACAGTTTACACACCCCCGCCCTCCGTTTTCGGGTTTGGTACAGACTCTATTATCAGAGTCCGCGGCAGTGACAGCCCTGGCCGAGGAGATTTGTTCTCTGGCGGCGAAACAGGCCGTTGTCGTGGTCCCATGGGAGGACACGATGAGCGGCGGTTCCTCCCGATATTCTCTGGTGCCCGAGAAATCGGGGGGGGGGGGGTCAGACCCATACTGGACTTGTCCCATGGAAGGTTCAGAATGTTGACCGTCACCCACCTGTTAAGCGCTGTCAGGTGGGGGACTGGTTCACCTCCATAGACCTGAAGGATGCATATTCGCATCCCGATCTTTCCTCCTAGGACATACCTACGCTTCCTTTTTCAGGGCTTAGCGTACGAGTACCAGAGGCTGCCGTTCGGCTACTCTCTGGCTCCTCGCCTCTTCACCAAGTGCGTGGAGACCGCGCTGGGGCCTCTGCGTCGTCAGGGGATACAAATTTTATATTTTATTCTACCCTGGATGACGTTCTGGTCCTCGGCCGGTCAGAGAAGATCGCCAGGTCTCATACCAGGCAGGTGGTGGGATTCCTCACCAGCCTGGGTTTTGCTGTATACTGGAACAAGAGTCCTCCTCTTCCCAGTCAACGGGTGGAGTACTTGGGCTTATTTTTAATTTTTTTAAAGATTTTTTATTTTTTTTTGGTCTTTTTCCTCCTCCATTTTCCTCAGATTTTCTCCCATCCCAATGTTAGTCGTATGCCAATTCCCAGTCCCTTCCTGGTCGCTGCGCACTTACCCCCCACAGTCAGATCATCTGGGAGAGTGGAGGCTACCACGTGCTTCCTCCGACACACGTCCAGCCAATCACCGCTTCTTTTCACCTGGCAGCGCGGATTCTCATCGAGAGGGCGTAGCGTGTGGGAGGATCACACTATCCCCCTCAAGTCCTATCCGCGCTTAGCAGGCGCCCCGACCGAACTGTAGGAGTCGCTGTTTACAACGACCCGGACCCACCCCGCCAGCTTCTCCCACCCTCTAATACAGCCAATTGTATTAGTGCAGACGGCCAGCCAAGCTGGTGACAACCCCGGAGCTGTGAGCTGGATTCGAACAGGCGAATCCAGCTCACAGCTCCGGGGTTGGTGACGAACGCAATCTCCGCTCGGCCACCCAACCGCCCTATTTTTTGGCGTTTTATCGCTTTATTGCTACTGGGCAGTCCAGTAGAGAGAGACAGAGGAGGAACGGGAGACAGAGTGGGGGGAAGACATTCGGCAAATAACGACGAGTTCGGGAGTCGAACCCGGGTCGGCCGTGTCGCGGCTGAGCGCGCTATGTGGTTCGCCACTGGGGCGCCCCTTGGGCTTATTTCTAAGGTCTATATGGGCATCAAGATACAAGATACAAGAGTTTTATTTGTCACGGCATACAGGTATACAGTGAAATGCGGGGGGTCCCGCCCGCAACGATGTGCATAATACAATAGTAATATATAATAAGAATCCAACCAATAGAACAACATTGTGCAATAAACAAGTAAACAAAGTAGGGCATATCGGTATCTGTACATGAGTTATTTACAGAGCATGGTAGGACATGCTAGGTCCTGTGATAGTGCAATACACTGTTAGCTACGGATGAGGCACTGGGTCTTTATGTACACTGCTATACAATGCTATATTATACAATCTTAAGCTTTACTATACTACTCTTAAAGTGACCTTTCCTTCTGTAAAGTGACCTTACGTGTGAGTGTGTGCAGCATGAGTGTGTGTGTGCTCATGTTAAAGTGGCTGCTAGTGTGTGAGCGTGTACAGTGTGTGTGTTGTGTGTGTGCTCATGTGTGCTTGTGCGTGGAGAGTTCAGTGTTCAAGGCTCTGATGGCCTGGGGGAAGAAGCTGAGCCGAAGTCTCTCTGTCCTAGTTACTGGTGTTCGCAGGCGTTTGCCTGACCGCAGCAGCATGAACAGGCTGTTGTTGGGGTGGTGAGGGTCTTTCATTATCCTGCAGGCTCTGGATTTGCACCTCTTGTTGTATAGGACCTGCAGGGTTGGTAGTGCAATACCCGTGGTACGCTCGGCTGAGCGCACCACTCTCTGTAGGGCCTTCTTGTCCTGTGCCGTGCTGTTGCCATACCAGGCAATGATGTTTCCAGTCAAGATGCTCTCTACAGCTCCGGAGTAGAAGGACTGGAGTATCTTCCCAGATACTGTGAACTTCCTTAACTGTCTCAGGTGGTAGAGGCGCTGCTTCGCCTTTTTTACGACTGAGTCTATGTGTGTTGTCCATGTCAGATCCTCTGAGATGTGGACCCCCAGGTACTTGAAGCTGCTCACCCTGTCCACGGTAGCCCCGTTTATCCTCAGTGGTGTGTGTCTCCTGCTGTCTCCTGCTGCATCCCTCTCAGAGCGGCGGCGAGTGGGTGTTCTCGGTGCGCTCGGGAGGTTCCGTCCTGGCAGGATGGTTACGGCGCTGACCGTGATACGCCTGCACGGTATTATGGCATCTGCTCAAGCTGTGGTCCCTCTTGGCCTCCTCTTCATGAGGAGGATACAGAGGTGGGTTTTTCGGTGTGAAAATAGACCCTGTGAGAGTCAAGTGGAAGCTGCTGAAGGTTCCCATGTCAGTACTCTGGAGGGGCCTGGGGCCCTCACCAGCGGGGTCCCCATGGGCGGCAGGCTGTCACACGTCACGGTCTTCACCGACGCCTCCCTCACAGGATGGGGGGGGATGTGTCGGACAGACGCAGTAGGGGGCAGCTGGCAAGGACCATGCTGCCCGGTCTGCGCTACATATCAATGTGTTGGAATTGAAGGCAGTGCTTCTAGTCCTCGATCAGGACGGACAGCACGACGTCGGCGTCGTATGTCATCAGACAGGGAGGAGTACGCTCCTCCCGTCTCCACCGGGCGGCGGCCGATTCGGTCCGTGGCCACCCAGGATTCTGTATGCGTTCCCCCCCATACACCTGATAGCTCAGCTGTTGGGACGGGTACGTCAGGAGCGCGGGACTTTGATCCTGGTCGCGCCGGGCCAGGGCACGGCTGTGTGGTTCCCGGCCCTGATTCAGCTCTTGGTGGCCCCGCCGTGGCCTGTTCCATGGTCACCGCGGGCCCTCTTTTCAGGCATGTGGAACTCTGTTCTGCCTCCTGTTCTGGGGCAGCCCCTGATGGCGTGGCTGCTGGAAGGGTGAATCTGGTGGGGATGCATCTTAACTCTTCTGTGGTTAACGCCATCCGGAGCGCGCACGCTCCGTCCACTACCGCGGCTTACGCAGGGAAGTGGCGTATGGTTCGAGAGTGGTGTGAGGTTGGGGGCTTGGACCTGGTGTCATGCCCCCTGGACTCGGTTCTGTCCTTCTCCAGTCTATCCTGGATGGGCGGTCGGCCTCGACAGTGAAGGTATATGCCGCAGCTATATCTTCTTGTCATGTGGGCTTTGAGGGTAGAACACTGTTCAGCCACCCTCTCGTGGGACGTTCTTGCTTGGTGCACGGCGTCTCAAGTTTCTTTAATAGTTGTCATGCAGAAGTACAGAATACTTTCATACAAAATGCTTCTTACTGTTACGCTCCAGAGACTGTGCTAGACAAGATAAGTATCAAATAACATAGTATAGCATGTAAATTAGAAGTAGAAAATGAGGTCACAGTGTTCAGTATAGACATATGTACAATGTTCGATGCAGAATAGACGTAACTGAGTTACCATATAATATACAATACTATGCAGTGTACTAATATACAATACTATATAGTGCAAGCAGAATGGGATGAGGTACAATTTAGGTACAATTTACAGTAAGGTGTACGAGTTGTAGTGCAATCCTTTATCAATAAATATAAAGTGTGGGGAGTGGGTGCTACAGTGTGTTTGTTTAAAGTGAGTGTGTGCTATAAAGTGTGGGGAGTGGGTGCTACAGTGTGTTTGTTTAAAGTGAGTGTGTGCGTGTGGATGTGTGTGCTATGTGCGTTTGATTGTTGTTGTGTAGTGTTCATTGTTCGTTGAGCAGCCTGATGGCCTGGGGATAGAAGCTTCTTCTGAGTCTTTCTGTGCTCGCCTTGAGACTCCGGTATCGCTTGCCTGACCGCAGCAGTTCAAAGAGGCAGTTGTTCGGGTGACTGGAGTCCTTAATGATTCTCTTAGCCTTGCCCCTGCACCGCTTGTTGTAAATGTTCTGGAGGGTGGGGAGCCCCCCTCCAATTGTGCGTTCGGCTGAACGTGTCACTCTTTGTAGTCTGCTTCGGTCTTGTGCAGTGCTATTCCCAAACCAGGAGGTGATGTTGCCAGTCAGGATGCTCTCTATTGTACATGAGTAGAAGTTCTTAAGGATCTTCTGACTGACTTGGAACTTCCTTAGGCGCCTGAGGAAGTAGAGGCGTTGTCGTGCCTTCTTCACAACACTGTCAATGTGTGTGGTCCATGTCAAGTCCTCGGATATGTAGGCTCCGAGGTACTTAAAGCTGTTCACTCTCTCAACCGGTGCCCCGTCGATGCTGAGGGGGCTGTAGTCCTTGACCCCCGACCTCCTGAAGTCCACAATCATCTCCTTTGTTTTGCTGACGTTCAGGGAGAGGCTGTTTTCCTGGCACCATCCCGCCAGGACCTTGACCTCTTCCAGGTAGGCCCTCTCGTCGTTTGCAGAGATCAGGCCCACCACCACTGTGTCGTCAGCAAATTTGATGATTGTGTTGCTACTCCGCTGAGCCACACAGTCGTGTGTGTACAGGGAGTAGAGGAGGGGACTCAGAACACAGCCCTGGGGGGCCCCTATGTTGAGGGTGATGGATGAGGAGGTGCAGTTGCCTGCTCTCACCACCTGGGGTCTGCCCGTCAGGAAGTCCAAGATCCACTGGCAGAGGTCATAGTTCAAGCCCAGGTCCCTGAGCTTGGCTATGAGTTTGGAGGGGACTATGGTATTGAATGCCGAGCTGTAGTCGATGAATAGCATTCTCACATAGTTCCCCTTCCTCTTGTCCAGGTGTGATGCTGCTGTGTGCAGCACATGGGCTATGGCGTCCTCCGTGGACCTGTTGGGGGCGGTATGCAAATTGCAGGGGGTCCATGTTGATGGGGAGGGAGGAGCAGATGTAGCCCTTTACTAGCTTCTCAAAGCACTTCATGGCTATGGAGGTGAGAGCTACAGGGCGGTAGTCGTTGAGGCAAGCAGGCTTGGATTTTTTGGGTACAGGGATAATAGTGGACTTCTTCAGGCAGGTGGGGATGACAGCCTGTTCTAAGGACAGGTTAAATATGTCAGTGAATACCGGGGCCAGTTGGTCGGCACAGACTTTTAGGACGCGGCCGGGGATGCCGTCCGGTCCTGCTGCCTTCCTGATATTCACTTCTCAAGCCTGTGGAACGTTCTGTCTCAGAATCGGGACCTCCAACTGTTCTGGAAAAGCTGTTGGGGGCCCCGTTTGAGCCTCTTGAGCAGGCGCCATTGGATCGTCTGTCTTACGACCGCTAAATGCGTGGGTGAGCCATGTGCTCTCTCGGTGCAGTCGGAGTACCTGTCTATTCGGGCCGATAGCAGGCGACTGTGGCCTGATCCGGCCTTCGTACCAAAGGTTATCCGGACCTTTTGTCGCTCCTGGGATATTGTAATTCAGGCGTTTCATCCTCCTCCTCACACTAGTGGGTTGGAGTCGAGCCTTCACCTGTCGTGTCCTGTCCGTGCACTGGGGGTTTACCTTAGTCGCACGCAGGGTCTCAGGGCTTCCGATCAACTGTTTGTTTGTTACGGTGGCCCTCGCGCAGGTGAGGCGCTGTCCAAGCAGCGCCTGTCACATTGGTTGTGCGAGGTCATTGCCCTTTGCTACATGTTGGCTGGACAGGTTCCCCCCGGGGGCATCAGGGCGCACTCCATTCGTGGTGTGGCGGCCTCTGCTGCCCTGTTAGGGGGGGCCTAAGTGGAGGACATTTGTGCTGCGGCCTCCTGGTCCTCCCCGAGTTAGGTTTTACCTCATGGACGTGACTGAGGGTTCTGTCTCCCAGGCAGTCCTGAGGTCCGGGACCTCTCCTGCATCCCGCCATCAGGTGGGCTAGCGGGAGTGTGTGGTTGTGGACCGCGGGGTGCTGTGTCACACGTGGTCCCGCTTGCGCTGTGCGTTCAGGGGTGCCTGGTTCCCCCCGTTTTCGCTCTTTGGTGGAGTTGACTGCCTCCCCCCCTTCGTTAGGACGGGCGGGTGGACGGGACTCCCCTCCTCCCTGGCTGGGGCTTACGGGCCCTCAGGGGGTGCATTTGTCGGGGCCACACGTCCGCTCTGCCCTTATCTCAGTAGGCAGAGCGAGACGTGATAGCCAGTTGATATATAACGTAAGGTTATCCCTTAACCCTAGTTATATACTGGCTGAGGGTCTCGCTCTTAGCACCCTGAGGTCCCTTGGATGTTTTCCGCTTATGGAAATCAAACTGGGAAGGGTGAGGCGTGACCACTTCCGGCGTAATATAGGGGACGCATGGGAGTGGCGTGGTCACGTGCAAGTGGGTGCATTTGTTTTGTTTCCCGGAGCACACTAGGTGCTAGATATGATGGGTTATATATCTCAGTAGGCAGAGCGAGACGCTCAGCCAGTATCATATAACTAGGGTTATAAGATAACCTTACGTTCTCCAAACAGACATTTCCAAGATGCAATCACTTAGAAAAAGACAAATGTACTTGTATAAAACTGGTTCATAAAATGGCCAAGAACAAATACAATGCAGATTCCCATCTCAGTAACCTAGTGTAGAAGCCGAAACCGACATGTTAAAATAATTCAACAATTTTATAAATCTTTTATTCAACTTCAGCCCTGATCATAACCAAATATTCTATTCATTTTAGAATTTTTAACCCTTTAAATGCCAGTGTGTGATGGCATGATAAATTATAGTAATATTAAATTTTTTAAATATATTTCATGCACACGTTTGAAGGTTGTTTCTGTTCTTGTGATGCATTAATTTATATTGTGAAATAAAGTAATAGGACTGCACTACAAACTGGCAAAGGGTTAAGAGGTGATTAGGTCATGGGAGCAGGGGGTTCATATTGATGTCTGCATTGGCCTCTTATCAAGGGGACTTGAACTATACATTACCTTTTTACTTTGAGTAATTTTGGCATAGTTACTCACCCAACACTGGCATTTAAGAGTTACAATTCGGAGATTAATTTAATATTTGGTAGTTATGATCATGCCTGAAGTTGAATAAAAGATTTATGGAAAATGATCATTCTTTTTTTTTTATCCACTTTTTCAATTTTTCTTCCATCCCAATTTCGCCTCGCCAATTCTCCCCTCCCGTCTCGAACGTTGCTAGACTATGCGTCCCACTGGTCGGCTGCAGTAAGGACCAAGCCTTGCATCACGTGTCTCCTCCGGTACACGAGGAGGCAGCTGTCGCATCTTTTCACCTGAACAGCGCGATCTCTCAGTGGCGAGGAGTACCGGGAGGCTCACGCTGCCCCCGATAGTTCCCGATTCTGCTGTACAGGCGCACCAACCGACTGTCCACAACGTCCAATCCCCACCCACCGGCTTTCCCACCCCTAACATTGCCAATTGCGTTAGTATCAACGACCAGCCAAGCCGGTAGCAACGCCGAGAGCTGGGCTCGAACCCAGCATCTCCTGCGTTAGTGGACGAGCGCCTTGGCCACTGCGCCACTTAGCCGCCCATGATAACATATCTTTATGGCATTAAGAGAACGATTTGGTCCCTTTTAAGAAGAGTGTTAACACTTTCGTTTTCAGACACAAGGGTTAAACACAAAAGTCCAAGGGTGAGGATGATCTTGATCTTTAGCTCACAGTAACATTTATCTCTGGTAAAATCTTGAATGTGTGGAAAGCTGCTCAAGTTGTCTCATTACATAAAGGTGGCGATTCCAGTGACTTAAATAATTGTCAAATATCAAAATGATGCTGCTTAGCCATCCCATAGGTTTGGATAAGCTTTCAGTCAACTGGTTTTAGAATAAAACCAGTTGAATAAAACCAGTTGAATAGGGAGAACTCAAGCAGTTTTGCTGATGGTATCAAATCAAGATCTTGAAATGAGTAAAGGTGTTCCACAAAGCTCTATTCTGGGTCCACTTTTATTTACATTCTCACATCTCCTCCACATTGCCGGTGGTGCTTTTTTTCCTATTGCTAGGTTTTAGTGAGTTTTTCCTTAACTTCGCGTGGGGTATGTCAGGGAGTGTTGCATTTATTTAAAGTCTTTTGGACTTTATGGTGTTTTCGTTTCGTTCCTCGATTTATTGTGATGTTTCTTCTTGACTTGTTTAAAGAAGACGTGTCCGGCCCATGGGGACATTAACGGGCCTTACAAATAATTTGGAATTTGGTTAGATAACAGGCTCTTAACCCTTTCACACGACAGAAGGTTAACCCTTTACTATCAGTCGGTTGTGTGATAGTAAAGGGTTAACCTTCTGTCGCGTGGCAGTGAAAGGGTTAACCAGCTGTTGTGCGACAGTGAAAGGGTTAACCTTCTGTGAATTGTCGCAGTAAAAGGGTTAACCATTTTGGTAGTGTGGCAATGAAAGTGTTAACACCCATGTCAAACAAGTTTCTTGTATAGAAATAAATCACGCTTTTCTACTGTCAGTAGGGAGACAATTGTACATCATTATGGTGACATTCTGCATGCCTCTCCCTCCATCTTAAAACCCCTCAAAGATGTGCATCATAAACACTCATCACTGGAGTTTTATCACCATTAAATTTTATATGAAAAAGTGGCGTTATTTTATGAGGCTCTGTTTATGAAACGTATTACACCTGCTCTTTGATTGCCTTTAAATACAGCACCTATGGTACTAAGTCACAGAATTACTTGGCTTTAGATACACATGTAAAAACTGGGCTTGGCAAACCTGGTTTTAAATATTATGGCCCGTACAAATATTAATGAATTACTGAAAACCTCAAAGTTGGAACAGTTAATTTCATTTGAACATTTAAAAGTTTGGAATTCTGATATTTTAGATGTTAGTACTTTATAGTAATTGATATACATGTTTGATGTTTTGAATGTTTGTTGAAACTTCAAGATATATATGAAACACTGGATTAGTAAACGGGTCACATAAAATTAAAAAGACATAAAATAAAATTCTTTATTCAAAGCAAAACCAATACATTAGTACAATTAAAAACACTATTGACATAATATACAATAATATATACAATCCTCAACACACAGGAACCTCGAATAGAGGTAAAATGTGCAGAAAAACATTCACCAAATAAAAAAAACAAAGCTAGTGCATGAACCACAGAAGCAGAGCCCTCTGACAGGTAGTCAAGTAATCATGTTGCCTCCCTCTCCTCGTGTCCAGTGTGGCGTTTGTGTGAGTTTTATCACAGAGTACAACTCAAAATGCTTCCTCTGGCTCCACGGACGTGTTTTCAGTCGCTGCCGGGTGTTCCGTGTACTCTGAAGCGGTACATACACGTGTACTCCTCGTGGCCCCAGTTGGACTGTACCTGGACCTCGATAATCTGGAAGGCTTTGTCATTCTGCTCCTGTCAATGGCAAATGAAGATTTTTTTTTAAAATGTCTTTATCTGGAGTCGAGTCTACAGATAAATAGAGGGCGTTTCTGCACAAATACTGTTAAGTGGGACTGGAATGGAATCTAAAAAAGGTAGGTTAAAAGTTGGCCCCATTTTGTACAGGCTATTTCCCACTATTTATTAATATATAGGTATTTTGTTTTCATTTATATTTTTATAAAATGTATTGGAACGAAGATCATTTTGAATACCTTTACTCAGGCTATTGTATCAAGTTAATAATTCACTGACTACTACAACTGGGTTGAGCATGGAACAGAAGAGAGCAAACATGTGTGCAAAAATTGTTTAAAATGAGGTCTCACAGATTTAGGAAAACAATTTATATTCATATTCCTTTTCGAAGAAATACCCACATTTGGGTAAATTCACGCCTGGTGAATTTCTTGCTCAAGTTGAAACAATTATCAACGCCTAGTGTTATCACACACCTGATTCTTTTGGGCATGAGTCTTTGTTGTACCAGATCTTTAAAAGAACCAGAGACCCAGTACAGCCCGTTTAACTTCAGAACGCAAATTACCATCACTAGGCGTCATACTGGCACCTCAAGTGACAGAGGATTGTAGCTAAGTTCATAAGACGTGTTTGTGTAGTCGAGTGTGGCGTTGCTTACAGAGACATGGTAGGTCTGGACGGCCTCTCCGTCCTGCTCGTACGTGTAACTGCCCAGTAGCTTCCCATGCTCCTGGCTCTCATTATCCAGTCCCTATCAACAGAATACAGAGTGATTGAGTACATAACAGTACACATGCAGAACTCAGATCATTATGAAAACACTAACCAATGGATTGTTTAAAG
>NC_140174.1:31839310-32021810 GCF_963971535.1 Notolepis coatsorum | reverse complement strand
ATGAGGTCACAGACATGAGGACACAGACATGAGGTCAGAGACATGAGGTCACAGACATGAGGTCAGAGACATGAGGTCAGAGACATGAGGTCACAGACATGAGGACACAGACATGAGGACAGACATGAGGTCACAGACATGAGGACAGACATGAGGACAGACATGAGGACAGAGACATGAGGACACAGACAAGAGGACAGAGACATGAGGACAGACATGAGGACAGACATGAGGACAGACATGAGGTCAGACATGAGGTCAGACATGAGGACAGACATGAGGACAGAGACATGAGGACACAGACAAGAGGACAGAGACATGAGGACACAGACATGAGGTCAGAGACATGAGGACACAGACATGAGGACAGAGACATGAGGACAGAGACATGAGGACAGAGACATGAGGACAGAGACATGAGGACAGAGACATGAGGACAGAGACATGAGGACAGAGACATGAGGTCACAGACATGAGGTCACAGACATGAGGACACAGACATGAGGTCACAGACATGAGGACACAGACATGAGGACAGACATGAGGTCAGACATGAGGACAGACATGAGGACAGACAAGAGGACAGAGACATGAGGACAGAGACATGAGGACACAGACATGAGGACAGACATGAGGACAGAGACATGAGGTCAGAGACATGAGGACACAGACATGAGGACAGAGACATGAGGACAGAGACATGAGGACAGAGACATGAGGACAGAGACATGAGGACAGAGACATGAGGACAGAGACATGAGGACAGAGACATGAGGTCACAGACATGAGGACACAGACATGAGGTCACAGACATGAGGACACAGACATGAGGACAGACATGATGACAGAGACATGAGGACAGAGACATGAGGTCACAGACATGAGGACACAGACATGAGGACAGAGACATGAGGACAGAGACATGAGGACACAGACATGAGGACAGAGACATGAGGACAGAGACATGAGGACAGAGACATGAGGACAGACATGAGGTCACAGACATGAGGACAGAGACATGAGGACAGAGACATGAGGTCACAGACATGAGGACACAGACATGAGGTCACAGACATGAGGACACAGACATGAGGACAGACATGAGGACAGAGACATGAGGACAGAGACATGAGGTCACAGACATGAGGACACAGACATGAGGACAGAGACATGAGGACAGAGACATGAGGTCACAGACATGAGGACACAGACATGAGGACAGACACGAGGACAGAGACATGAGGACAGAGACATGAGGTCACAGACATGAGGACACAGACATGAGGACAGACATGAGGACAGACATGAGGACAGAGACATGAGGTCAGAGACATGAGGTCACAGACATGAGGACAGACATGAGGTCACAGACATGAGGACAGACATGAGGACAGACATGAGGACAGAGACATGAGGACACAGACAAGAGGACAGAGACAGGAGGACAGACATGAGGACAGACATGAGGACAGACATGAGTCACAGACATGAGGTCACAGACATGAGGACACAGACATGAGGACAGACATGAGGACAGACATGAGGACAGACATGAGGACAGAGACATGAGGACACAGACAAGAGGACAGAGACATGAGGACAGACATGAGGACAGACATGAGGACAGACATGAGGACAGACATGAGGTCAGACATGAGGTCAGACATAAGGACAGACATGAGGACAGAGACATGAGGACACAGACAAGAGGACAGAGACATGAGGACACAGACATGAGGTCAGAGACATGAGGACAGAGACATGAGGACAGAGACATGAGGACAGAGACATGAGGACAGAGACATGAGGACAGAGACATGAGGACACAGACATGAGGTCAGAGACATGAGGACACAGACATGAGGACAGAGACATGAGGACAGAGACATGAGGACAGAGACATGAGGACACAGACATGAGGACACAGACATGAGGTCAGAGACATGAGGACACAGACATGAGGACAGAGACATGAGGACAGAGACATGAGGACAGAGACATGAGGACAGAGACATGAGGACACAGACATGAGGTCACAGACATGAGGTCACAGACATGAGGTCAGAGACATGAGGACAGAGACATGAGGACAGACATGAGGACAGACATGAGGACAGACAAGAGGACAGAGACATGAGGACAGACATGAGGACAGAGACATGAGGACAGACATGAGGACAGAGACATGAGGACAGACATGAGGTCAGACATGAGGACAGACATGAGGACAGACAAGAGGACAGAGACATGAGGTCAGACATGAGGACAGACATGAGGACAGAGACATGAGGTCAGAGACATGAGGACAGAGACATGAGGACAGAGACATGAGGTCAGACATGAGGACAGACATGAGGACAGACATGAGGACACAGACATGAGGACAGAGACATGAGGACACAGACATGAGGACAGACATGAGGACAGACATGAGGACAGAGACATGAGGTCAGAGACATGAGGACAGAGACATGAGGTCAGAGACATGAGGACAGAGACATGAGGACAGAGACATGAGGTCAGAGACACGAGGTCAGAGACATGAGGACAGAGACATGAGGACAGACATGAGGACAGAGACATGAGGTCAGAGACATGAGGACAGAGACATGAGGACAGACATGAGGACAGACATGAGGACAGACATGAGGACAGAGACATGAGGTCAGAGACATGAGGACAGAGACATGAGGACACAGACATGAGGACACAGACATGAGGACACAGACATGAGGTCACAGACATGAGGACAGACATGAGGACACAGACATGAGGTCAGACATGAGGACAGAGACATGAGGTCAGAGACATGAGGTCACAGACATGAGGACAGAGACATGAGGTCAGAGACATGAGGACACAGACATGAGGTCACAGACATGAGGACAGACATGAGGTCACAGACATGAGGACAGAGACATGAGGACAGAGACATGAGGACAGAGACATGAGGACAGAGACATGAGGACAGACATGAGGTCACAGACATGAGGTCACAGACATGAGGTCACAGACATGAGGTCAGACATGAGGACAGACATGAGGACAGACATGAGGACACAGACATGAGGTCACAGACATGAGGACACAGACATGAGGACAGACATGAGGACAGACATGAGGACAGACATGAGGACAGAGACATGAGGACAGACATGAGGTCACAGACATGAGGACAGAGACATGAGGTCACAGACATGAGGTCACAGACATGAGGTCACAGACATGAGGACACAGACATGAGGACAGACATGAGGACACAGACATGAGGACAGAGACATGAGGACACAGACATGAGGACAGAGACATGAGGACACAGACATGAGGTCACAGACATGAGGACACAGACATGAGGTCACAGACATGAGGTCACACCAACAGCGGAGGAGTCGACTCACAGACCCAACTTACGTCATATTCAAGAAACGGTTGCACTTCAGGATCGCTGCCTCGACATATCTGAGCACTGGGGGTCAAAGACTCAAAACATTCATTCATGATATCTGTATTGACAATTTGTGGAGGAATAAGGATCATATGAGTAAACTTTTTTTTTTTTTTTTTAAGATACAATCTGGGGATGAGCTCTCTGATGGAGGCGATCTTGAAGAACCAGTTGAGACAGGTCTCCTTGGCCGTGTCGTTCACGTCGTCGGCCGCGAACGAGTCTGACGAGGGGAAGGAAGTCAATAGAGTAAAAATAAGATCAGAGCCACAGACAGACATCTAGTAATGAGCAGACGTCCAGGGTTGGGTTTCCCATAGGAAACCTATTTTATCTTAAACTCCTCCCCTTAATACTTTAGGAGAGATAGTTCCGGTGGGACTCGATGATCCAGAACCAGTAGGGCACGTGTGGTTCAAGAGACGCAGGTCTACATCATCTCTGAGCACATTCTATGAACACAGGACCATAATGGATCTAAATATGAGTTTTAGCCTCTTTATTGATCAGCACATTTTAAATGACCCCTTCTTTCAATTTATTTTGTTAAATTTCCTTTTTATTTTAAATTTTTTATAATCCATAGAATTATATAGAAGAAACCAACCCAAAAGGAGCCCCTGGTCGTGTTAACAAATTGGTCGCTCGTTAGAAAAGACGTTTCCCTCTCTCTACACACGTACATCCTTCTTTACGTTCATGAACTCGCCGCTTTCCGTAGCTGGACTTTCCAGTCCAACGCACGCATCGATTTATTTTGGTCCGCTCTCACCGCCTCCAGCCAAGTCTAGCAGTATGGCTGCATTCGATTAATTTCCAATGTAGAGGAGCGTATGCAGTACTTGTACCTCGTGGCTGCGTACGCTCCTCTACATACAGGAATGAATTGAATGCAGCCGCACTGCTAGACTTGGCTGCTTTAGTTTGGGGTGAGAACGGACCACGAGACGAGAGGCGACCAATTTGTTAGTACGAACAGGAGATCAATTCGACGTAGGTTTATCACCACACCGGTAAGCGTGTATATTTTCCCTAACGGAGTTGCACTTCCGCGTTCGGTTTGCGCGATCTGATTGGTCACTGAAGTTTTTCTCAGCACCAATCGCGTTACTCCTAACAAACTGGTTAAGCTTGGCGACTCTTTCGAAGTCGCTCTCTTTCGAAGTTGGTTAAGGTTAGGGTTAAGGTTAGGGTTAGTTGGTTAAGGTTAGGGTTAGGGTTAGTTGGTTAAGGTTAGGGTTAGGGTAACAGCCTGCTGGTGCGATTGTTAGGAGTAACGCGATTGGTGCTGAAAAAAACGTCAGTGGCCAATCAGATCGCGCAAACCGAACGCGGAAGTGCAACTCCGTCAGGGAAAATATACACGCCACCGGTACGGTCCGCGTCTATGCTTTCCACAACAAAGTCGTGTTTCCGCGTTTGAGTTTTGCGCTCTGATTGGTCACGCGCATTTCTGGTCATGTGACATGTGCGCCAATCGTGGGACGGCAAGTTCTGCGCCTATTTCCGGGTCTAACAGCCTGCAAACTACCTAACGCCTAGTTTATCACTGGTTAAGCTTAGGCGACTCTTTCGCAGTTGGTTAAGGTTAGAGATTGGAATCAGGGCAGGCGTTCTATCGCCATGCTCTAAGACAAACTCTAACCTTAACCAACTTCGAAAGAGCGCCTAAGCTTAACCATCCAAAAACTTGCGGTCCCACGATTGGTCGTACATGTCACATGACCAGAAATGCCTGTGGCCAATCAGAGACGTGGAAACACGAATTTGTTGTGGAAAGTATTCAGGCTTCCAGTCCTTTAACACATTGAATGCCCATCACGAGATTTCTCGGGTTATCAGCCCGCGGGTTGAATGCCCATCACGAGAATATTAGTTTTATTTTTTTGATTAGCGATCTGAATTCATATTTCATCAACAGAGTCTACCGTTGGTAAGCCTGCCCCACCAGGCGCTCAGATGTGAAAAAAACGCCCCCCTATCGTCTCCCAGATGGTAATGCACCCTTTTGGATTGGACTCAATGAAAATCGATGAGAAAAAAAAAATCCGGAATCCACATTTTACTTCTCACGCATGTAACCGGAGCCGATTCATTCTGGACCCTCAGGACAGCGTGTAATATGTCTTTACAGTACGTAGCATTGGATCAATAAAAGGATCGATTTTTGGAATGGCGATCAGGAATTGGAATAATCCATTTGGATACCATCTGATCTCAGGTAAGGAATCTATTTTACCAGTCTTAGGATAATCAGACATTTTTTCACAGAGATAAGCTTTCCCCCTATATGTGATATGGCTGTTTTGACTGCGAGTGATCAGGAAATAAGAGAATCGATTTACAGCGTGCATACGTACACATATACTATCGATAATCTAGCGTTTATTTGAAAACTATTCATAAATAGGCCGAAAAATGACAACGTTCTAGAATATTACAGTACATCAGCGTTTATCAGGGATTTTTATTTTTATTTTTTTAACGAGGGCTTTTCAAAATGCTATAAAACTGAAATTAACCGATAAAAAAACAATCCGCTTCGACAATGTTGACTGGAAAATTAGTCATTGATGGGCGACGGGCAGATTAGACACATAGCCATAATTTAAAACATAGATTAGGCGATATTAATGTTAACATTGAAGCGGATGGTGGGCATTCAAGCACTAAATGTGCGCCCCCTGCTGGGCACTCAAAGTGTTAAAGGATAACTCCACTTTTTTTTTAAATTAGCTTATTTAACATCTTCCCTGGAGTTAGACAAGAAGATGCATACCTTTTTTGTCTCTGTGCGTGCATTTTAGCTTTGGGAATAGACGCTCCGTTAGCATAGCTTAGCTTCATCACTGGAAGTGGGGGAGGACAGTAGCCTTACAGTGCCTTACAGTGTATTGCAAGGTCTGACATTGACCAAACTTGATATGCATGACCTTGGTGGGCTCTAGGTCAACTCCTGAAAAGGGGGTCAATGTCAGACCTTGCAATCAAAAGTTAGGGGCGCACTGAAATTATGGCAAGGGTTATTAGCCCCCTAACTTTTGATTGCAAAGTCTGACATTGACCCCCTTTTCAGGAGTTGACCTAGAGCCCACCAAGGTCATGCATATCAAGTTTGGTCAATGTCAGACCTTGCAATACACTGTAAGGCACTGTAAGGCTACTGTCCTCCCCCACTTCCAGTGATGAAGCTAAGCTATGCTAACGGAGCGTCTATTCCCAAAGCTAAAATGCACGCACAGAGACAAAAAAGGTATGCATCTTCTTGTCTAACTCCAGGGAAGATGTTAAATAAGCTAATTTAAAAAAAAAGTGGAGTTATCCTTTAAGGATCAGCATCATCTTTGCAACATTACAAGAAGCCAGGTGTCACCAGTGGTGAGCGATTTGTAGTGTTTTCTAAAAACCCTGAGGCTGGTACGACAGAAACCCCAGAATAAATGGTAATTGGGACTGTATTTATAGAGCTCTTTTATAATAATAACTTTATTTGTATAGCACTTTTCATACAGAGGTTGCAGTTCAAAGTGCTTCACAACAGTAAAAAATACAGGCATAAGCGGGCATAAAAAAGATAGACAGGTAGCAAGGTATGGCAAATCACAGTGTTTCACATTAGGATCTAGCATCCCAATAGGCTCTCCGCTTACAGTTTTCAGTAACACAAATAATAAAAATAGTTTAAAATGATTCAGTTTAAAAATAGTCAAAAAATTATAAAATAGAACAGACATAAAAAATACAGGCATGAGCGAGCATAGCAAGGTATGGTAAATCACAGTGTTTCACATTAGGATCTAGCATCCTAATAGGCTCTCTATTCAGTAATACAAATAGTCACAGTGTTTCACATTTGGATCTAGCAATAATAAAAATAGTTTAAAATGATTCAGTTTAAAAATAGTCATCAGTAAGAAGTAAAAAGTGCAATAACCGACACATGAATTTGATAGGCAGGGTATGGTAAATCACAGTGTTTCACATTAGGATCTAGCATCCCAATAGGCTCTCTATTCAGTAATACAAATAATAAAGTAGTTTAAAATGATTAAGTTTAAAAATAGTCTAAAAATTATAAAATAGAACGGACATACAACAACAGTAAAAAATGTAAATAGCAAGGTTACAGTAAAAAGTGTGAAAAATAGTTTAAAATGATTCAGTTTAAAAATAGTCATCAGTAAGAAGTAAGAAGTGTGATAACCGACACATGAATTTGATAGGCAGTGTAAAATAAGATAAAATTAGCATAGAAAAGTAGGCAGGGTAGGAATAGTGCAGGTAAGTTATTGAAATGCCTGAGCAAAGAGATAGGTTTTAAGCTGTCTTTTGAAGATGTCTAGCGAGTTGGCTTCCCTGATGTTTTGGGGTAGTTTGTTCCACAGTTTTGGGGCATAGTTGATAAAGGCTGCATTACCGATCCTCTTTTGACTGTTTCTGGGAGCCTCTAGTAGTCCAGCAGCTGATGATCGCAGTGTTCTTGCTGGCGTGTAATTTATTAGAGTGTTGGTGATGTAGCTAGGTCCCTGTCCATTTAGAGCTTTGTATGTAAGGAGAAGGACCTTAAAGTCAATTCTAAATGTTACAGGAAGCCAGTGTAAAGCAGCTAAGACTGAACTAATGTGCTCTCTCCTTTTGGTTCTAGTTAGCAGTCGGGCTGCGGAGTTTTGGATTAGCTGAAGCCTCTCTGTGGTTTTCTTAGGGAGACCTGTGAAAAGTGCATTACAGTAGTCTAACCGACTAGATATGAATGCATGAATTAGCTTCTCAGCATCGTTCTGATTAATAAATGGTCGTACTTTTGCTATATTTCTGAGATGGAAGAACGATGTTTTCGTTACTTTGCTAATATGAGAATTGAAGTTCAGTTCTGAATCTATGATAACCCCGAGACTAGTGACCTCAGATTTGATCCAAGGGGTTAGTCCTCCTAGGTTCTTTATTAACGTTTCTTTTTTAGTTTTGGGGCCGATAATTAGAATTTCAGTTTTGTTCTCATTTAGTTTCAGGAAGTTCTTACTCATCCATTTATTTATTGCCAGTAAGCAGTCTGTAATGGAGCTAATCGCTGTATCATTTGGTTCAGCAGATATGTACAGTTGTGTATCATCCGCATAGCTATGGAAATCTACATTATGTTCTCTGATGATATCACCCAGCGGTAACATGTAAAGGGAGAAGAGTAAAGGACCTAAGCAACTCCCTTGTGCAACTCCATAGTTGTTGTCGTATATATCAGACATGTGCTCTCCTAGTCTAACATAGAATTTCCTCCCTCTGATGTATGCTTTTATATCTGCTTTACAACTTATGCCTCACATTCACCCATTGATTGATTGAACATTTTATTAACAGATTGCAGAATGGGTACAATACAGTATGGCTCAATACACACAATTGTTAAGGGGATGTAGACCAGAGAAAGACTTTCGTCTTGTTTACATCAGGGTCCCCCACTTTCAATTCATCATAACATTTATGACATACAGATATACAGTACTGTTACATTCACACATCGACGGCAGAGGCGACCATGCAAGGTGCCAACCTACTCATCAGGAGCAGTTAGGGGTTAAGTGTCTTGCTCAAGGACACTTCGACACGCTGCCCTGTCAAACCGGAATCAAACCGGAAACAGACAGACAGTACAGTACAAACCTACCCGGTAGGGGCCGTGGGTCCGAACACATGGTCCAGATTCTCTCATACACCAGTTGACCTGCGACAGACGGAGGACGTAGTCAAAAACACGCCAATATGACAAACTACTGGGTCATCGGCTCTACTGAAGTGAGGGAAACCACTTTTTATTTACTCACCAAACGTGTCCAGGATGTCTGTGATGAGGACAAACTTGCTGGGGTAGAACTGGATCACAGAGGTGTCTGACAGAAGCTTGGAGCACTGAGAGGAAAGTGCAGAGTCAGAACATAGAGGGACAATTAAAGGAGATGTCATAGAAAATGGAAAAGAAAATGTGAGGCTAAGCAGTGGTGTGGGTATCCAGTATAAAGAACAGATTGTGCTGAGAAAGGACTCTACTGGTTGACAACATCACTGGTAAGTAAGGAATAGGAATAGGGTTCCTAAAATCACAACTATCCCTTTAACCTGCCTCTGTCAACTATTGGTTTTGAAATCAAGCAGTAAGACACTTAAGACCATCAGTAAGAGAGAGACAGAGAGAGAGAGAGAGAGAGAGAGCGAGAGCGAGAGTGAGAGAGAGAGAGCGAGAGAGAGAGAGACAGACAGAGATAATGAGAGAGAGAGACACACAGAGAGACATAGATATCGATTTAACACTGGCTTTGGCAATGTAAATGTATGTTTCCCATGTCGATAAAGCCCCTTTGAATTGAATTGAGAGAGGGAGAGGGAGAGACAGAGACAGAGAGACAAAGTGTGTTTGCTACCTGGATGACGATCTTGAGAGCCTTGACCTTCTGGTCTGAGGACCAGGCCTCCTTCAGGGACTGGTTGAGCTCCTCGATACGGTTCACATAGTCCTGCTGGGACAGGTTCAGCAGCTCTCTCTGAGAACCCTGCCCAAAGAGATTGTGGAATGTCATTGCATTGACCTTATCATTATAGAATTACTAACAAATGCTAATCATTTCTACTTTCAATATCTGAAAAAAAAAATTAAAAACATTTGCGTTAGTACTTTCAGGATGAACTGAAACCACCCCCAGCTTGTAACAAATCAGATACTGTAGCGTTCTTAAATGGGTGAAATATCCCTTTAGAAATCTGCATGTACTTACCAACTTACCAACACACACACACACGCACGCACACACACACACTTACCTCCTCTAGATCATCCAGTTCTTCCAGGCGAGTGCGCACCTTCTCTGATACAGCCGAGGAGCCTGGACTGGGGGCCTTGCCTGTAGTACAGACAGTGTTACTCAACAAGCCTTCAGTAAAACTAAAGGACTCATAGATCTCGCCTGTAGTACAGACAGTGTTACTCAACAAGCCTTCAGTAAAACTAAAGGACTAACGTAGATCTCGCCTGTAGTACAGACTGTGTTACTCAACAAGCCTTCAGTAAAACCAGTGTTTCCTCTACCATTGCCTTGGCCCGCCCCCCCCTGAATTTTTTTTTATAAAAAAGAAATGTATAAAAAAAAAAAGATTTGATATATATATATATTTTTTTTTATTAAAGTTTGTCTTAATCACAGTAACGTTGGCGAGCTAGCTAAATTATACATAAATCGGTCTTCATATAAATCAATCTTCACTAAGACTTTAAAACAGTGGTGCGGCACGGCTCTCTCTCTCTCTCTCTCTCTCTCTCTCTCTCTCTCTCTCTCTAGTAACGTTACACTATAAAAACAGACTGGATAGTTGATATAAGTTGATATATGAACTGGATAGCTCATATAAGCCATTCTCCCTTTCTGTGTGTGTGTGTGTGTGCGTGCCCGTCCCAACTCTGGTCTTTGGAAAGTTTGATAGTATTTACTGAGGATGGCCAGATAATGTTGATATTTAAACTTAAAAAATAATTATACAGAAAGAAGCTTCAGCAAGTACAAAACGCTGCTGACCGACAAAAGAGAATCCCTCACTGAGAAAAACACCAAGGCCTAACCATCATGTATCACAATGGTGATGTCAGCCAGAGATGGGGAGAAGCATGAACCTTTAAAGGACATCTCTTTGAAATAAATGACATTTTACAGTTTTTTTTCTTGATTTCTTTTAAACAAATTATTATTTTGTATTATTTAACTATTTAATTATTATTTAGTTATTGCAGTTGAACTGCATTGAACTGAACTGAATTGGAAAAAAAGAAACCTCATAACCTAACTGGCACTGAACATTGAACTACACTGGCACTGTTTGCAGATGTACTAAAGTTAGTTAAAAACATAATTTTGTATTGTTTTTTTTTGTTAAATCCAAAGGAAAAATATTAAATCAGAGAATCCAAAAACGGGAAAATTAAAAACCGAGAAATCCGAAAACAGGAAAATTCATATCCGAAAACAGGAAAAGATAAAAACGGATTTCATAGGGCCCTAGTTAAGGTGAGTTAATAAATTCACTCTGAAAATCTCCTCCGCTCTGATAAACTGACTCTTTGGTCAGAGTGTCCAGTGTGCACTCAGAATTTCCGAACAACTTGAGTGCACTCGCTCTGACACTGGTTGTAAATAGTTATGAGTGTTGTATGTGCCTCCCTCAGTGTTTCCCATGAATTACCTAGACTGATACATTGCCAATAGGGATGTATCAGTAGTATTGGCAGTGGTAGTAGCCGTAATAGTAATCCAGTATATTTTTATATTTTCTAAAAAATAAACCAGTTCAACACAGGTAACCACTTTTGCTTCATTTCTTTGATGGCTCAAATGTATGCTCTAGTCCAGTGGTTCTCAAACCTCTCCTTGAGGCACCCCAGCCGTTGTTCAATTCCACCACCAGCACACCTGATTCAACTAATAAAGGGCTTGTTAAGTTGAATCAGGTGTGCTGGTGGTGGAATTTAACAAATACATGGAACGGCTGGGGTGCTTCGAGGAGATGATTGAGAAGCACTGCAATCTAGTCGATTTTGTGTTTTGAGCACAAAGTTCATCATAGATCTGGCCTCTTTATTTTGCTCTCAAAGTGCACCAGATTGATGCATTTAACTTTAAAATATAAAAAAAAAAAACAATTCCGTTAACACTTTGACTGCCATGAAACGTCTTTTCACGTCATTGCTGGCCATGCTCAAGTTGCCGGGGGACGCTGTACAGCGTCCTTATATCAATATTTCAAAAATCTGCGATCGGATTAATATGTCCCCTCCGCTGGCCTGAGATCCACCAGCAGGACCCACTGAGCTCTCTGGCGGTTCAGGAGCGCCATCTGGTGGCCGATCGGCGCAATCGCCAAACAGGATGTTGAATAGAGGTTGTCATGACGACCGTAGTACTTCCGGGCGCTCGCTATAGTTCATGGGACTCTGGCTCGTCACGCTACACGGTGATCGATTGGCAATAACTCGATAAACAACATGATTTGGACGTATATACCATTATACAAGCTGGAGATGGACCGGGTAAAAATATATCCCATAATGATAAGATTTCTACTCGACGATGATCGCCCAGCGGCGCGCGGAGACTGGGATGAGTTTCAGCGTGTAACGATACTAACTGCTATTATCAACATTTGACCCACATTAGATGATTGGTATAACGCTGCCCACGGAATTATAAACGCCCCCTAGCCCATCCGGTCAACATCAGATGACGTGTAGTAACTTCTAGAAGTACGTCTAGTTGGAATTTTTTTATATCGCGCTGATTGCCATCAAACTGTATTTCATCATCAATATAATGCATTTGGGGCTATATATCACGTTCTGGAGAAAGCTGCAGAAAGAGATGAAAACATACTTATACATTAGACCATACTTTACTATGAATATGTGAATGAAAAAGTTTAACGTTGCTACACAATGAACAATACATATAGGACTTTGAATGGGCCCTAATAATGGCAATGTAGCAATAGAATTTAAAAAGTTATAGCCCTGCAAAGAAGGGGACTTTCTCCATAGACAAATAGCGCTGGCAATCTATGGTATATCATGAATTTAACCTTAGGCAACCAAAGTGTTAATTTATGTGTTGTAAATAAATATTGTTAATATTTATTTACCTCATTTATGTGCAATCGTTTCATTTCAGCTCAGTGTAGAGAAATGCACCGATACTAACAACCGCCTTACTGCGTGCGTGCGTCTATGACGACACTGTTGACCACGTATCCGTGACACGCGCGCCCCGCGACAACACTAGTAGTTTTGGGGGGCCTACCACCCCCCCTGAAAAAAATCCTAGGGGAAACACTGAAAACTAAAGGACTCCTATAGATTCAGCAGCACAGTCCTTACCTTTATCAGAGCCCATGAAGAGATTCTGTAATAGAAATAAATGAAATGAAACACAGTTAGTCTCAGTGTATTGGAACGGTACTTTCTAAGTAGAGATTTAAGTAATTAATTACTGAACAAGATGAACTAAGGATATGGAGTCAGCCTTAAATCCCATCACGAAATTATTCTCCAAATCCATGATTCAATTTGATTTTCAAATTGAATGCGGTGTGATTCTCCCTCTCCCAAATGTTCTCGAACACACATTTGAATGTTTATGCACTTGACAGCAAAACGGGCTCCAGATTAAAGCATAGCAGCACTTAGATCTTCAACTACTGTAGCAGTGTCCCTAAATAACACCACTTTGAAACATGTATTGAGCAATGCAACCTTATGTTCAGCACTTGTTGCAATTCTCCAAATACACAATTGATTTGACTTTCAATTTTAAGGTCATGATTCGATAATTGAATCTGTAGATGAGGCTACAACCATTTTTTGTGATGGAAAAGAAAAGCATAGCTCAGTATTACGGTGAGAATAAGTTCTGATCCAACGGTCAATTTATGATCAGACTTTGATGATTGATTATTGAGTTTATTGATACATATCTTTCCAGGAGGACTACTCACGATGGAGAGCTTCTCTGTGGTTGTGAACCTGGCCAGGATCTCTCCTCGTTTTGACGACCAGGGCTCAAATTCCACTCCTACCGCCTCTTCATCCTCCCTCCTCTTCCTCCTCACGTCCTGGACACACAAGAGATTTTCACCCCCAGAATCAGTTTGCAGCTCATTCCTAAAAGGCTCTTTATGAGACGTAGCCAGTCAGTAGCTCCTATTCAACAATGATGTTAATAAAAGGTTTTAAAATATTAGATATTTCAGAAGGATATGACATAAATTTCAATGTCCTCAAGTGGAAGTTTGGTTTGTAACAGTTAAAAATATTTTTAGGTTACAATTAGGACTGTCGTGATTAATAGAGTAAATTGAATAATTTGATTACGAAAAGAAAAATGTAATCAAAGTGTTTGCTTAGTGCTTCTAGACATTTAATTGGTGGCACTAGTTTGCCAGAAATACACAAGAAGAAGAATAATTGGGCGGCTGGGTGGCGCAGCGGACACTGCGCTCGTCACCAACGCAAGAGACACGGGGGCAGTGTGAGCCTCCTACACGTTACTCCTCGCCAAATGAGAGTCCGCGCTGGCAGGTGAAAAGATGTGACAGACTGCCTCCACATGTATCGGAGGGGACATGTGATGCAAGGCTTCTATCCTCCCTACAACCGGACAGTGGGGGGCATATGCGAGCAACGATCAGGACAGGGGAGGGAGAATTGGCACGAGAGGTACAATTGGGATGGGGAGAAAAATCACAGAAAAAAGGAGGAGAAAAAGTAGATAAAAAAGAAGAAGAAGAAGAAGAATTTAATTCAGAAGCACTAAACTCTTAGCCTTGAGGGGCGCCCCAGTGGCGAACCACATAGCGCGCTCAGCCGCGTCACGGCCGACCCGGGTTCGACTCCCGAACCTGTCGTTATTTGCCGAATGTCTTCCCCCCACTCTGTCTCCCATTCCTCCTCTGTCTCTATCTACTGGACTGCCCAGTAGAAATAAAGCGATAAAACGTCAAAAAGAAAAGAAAAAAAATCTTAGCCTTGCAAGGCAGAAAAAGCTACTAAACAGTTCAGAAATGTTCTAAAAAGACACTGTTGAAGAGCTTTAGCTCAGTTTCAGTGTACAAGCATTAACCATACATTTCTTGCTGGTAAATTGATATATATTTTTGTAAGATTTTGAAAATTACACTTTTTATTATATTATAAATAACTTTTTATTCCTTATTTTTTCAAAAAAGTAATATTCATATTTTTTACATGGACATGTACGATATTTAAATGTTGTTGCAATAAATGATTTTATAACTGTATAACTGTTTAGCTAGTTTCTATTAAATCCAATTAACTCAAATAATCGTAAAAGAAAATCGACAGAATATTCCATCGTAGAATACTCCAAATGAGTCATTCATTAGTCATTATGGGGACATAACCTATAGTCAACTATTGTAACTGCAGTTCTCTAGTGAGATACTGAGCACATGTTCAGAACAACATAAAGATGACATAAGAAGCACGTCCACAGTTCACGACAGGTCACACACCATAGCAGTGCTGTAGGTCACATTGTGTGTGTCCTATAACTATAACATAATACATAAGCAACACAAATAAGGTTGTTGCCTGAGTAGAGACGTCCAGATCAGGTTTTTCTGCCCCCAATCAGAGTAATTTAAAGGTCCCATGCATTGCTATTCCTTGCACTATTTGGGCAACTTTACACAATTCCTGTGAGTCTATGGAACACATCTGTAAAGTTTTTTCCCAAAGAATTCATTGTTTTGTATTTCTAATGAAGTACTCAAAAGCATAATTTTTCTAGTTCAGGATTTCAGGCTGTTCTTGGATGGGCTCCGCCCATAAGCGCTTTGAGTAACAGTCACCCACAGTCTGCACTGGCACAGAGATAGAGAGATAGAGGTCAGGTTGTGTGGAAAATGCGTGTGTGTTATGAGCGTGCTCCGGGAGAAGTCCCTCCGCACTCTGTCAGGTTGTGTGTAAAATGCGTGTGTGTTATGAGCGTGCTCCAGGAGAAGTCCCTCCACGCGCGCGGTCAGGTTGTGTGTAAAATGCGTTTGTTTCCCCGACAGAAGCTCCTCTCCCTCTCCATCTCTCTCTCTCTCCCTCTCTCTCGCTTGTTCTCTGCCTCGCTTCACTTTGAGGAAGTGAAGGTATTTCCACTCGCTCTGCTGTTGAGGGGGCGGAGATATGCAAATCAGTACCTTATTCACATCAGCAATACTGTCAAATCAGAACGGCTTAGTTGAGCGAGGGAAGATTGTGAACTCGAGACTAGACTGATGAGTCAATATGATAATTAACGACACAGACCACATTTATATTATCCCCCATTGCTAGGAAATAATGCTAAACACAGGAAAAGGCCATTTATAATGCATGGGACCTTTAATACTGAGTATCTGCTGATACAGAGTGCCGATCAAATATTAGTATTTTCCTAGACAATACAGCAATATATGCTTGGTTATTTAATAGTTTTGCTTAAAGAAAACAATAGCCTACATCACAGCTTTTCACAGGGTTTTCATTTTATTTATTTTGTTTTACAAAAAAGGACATGAATTCTATTGGGCTTAATATACCCGATACCGATCAATTAAAATACCTCTTAACACATTCCCTGCCACGCTTATATCCATCAATGTTTGATCACTGCCACCAGTCTAAGCCTATGGAGATGTTTACCTTCTTTGCAGGGCTATAACTTTTTAAATTGTATTGCTAAATTGACATTACTATGGCCCATTCAACATCGATTATCTATCGTTCAGGATGTAGGAACGTTTTACTTTTTCATTCATAGATTCATACGAAAATACCGTCTAGAATATAAATATGTTTTTATCGTTTTCTGCAGTAATTCCTAGAATGTGAGATATAGGCATAAACGCATATATAGATTATCAAATGCCGTTTGTTGGCGATACACACTATATTAAAAATGTCAACTGTACATGATCCTAAACGTTATGACTTATCATGCGCAGATGAACGGGGGGGGTCGTTTATAATTCCGTGATCGTCAGTAAATGCTTTATGTAGTATGGGTGATATATTGATCAGAGCAGTTTGCATGGATAATAATAAACAAACGCGCTGAAAATGACGTCAGCGTCCTCTTACCGTTTGACGATGAGACTGGAGGAAAAAGATCCCACTTATTTGACATCGATCTCCTAAATCCATTTCCGGTTTGTATAATCATAATAAACGCCCAAATCGTATCGATTATTGCGTTATGGCAGCGATCGCTACACACGGACGTGTGGCTACAGTCCCGCAACAATATGCGAGTGCCAGACGCATTTGCCAGATGCACCGGAGATCTCCAGAGATCAACTTCCGGTTGCAACTCGCCGATCATCCACCAGGCGGCAGTATTGAAGCGTTGCAGAGTTGTGCAGGCTCCCACTGCATCAGACCAGGCTCCGTGAGGGAATTATGAATAACATGGCGAAAAAATTTAATATGATCTCAATAACGTCGTACGCCGCGGAATGGCAGAATTCGCATAAACTTGAAACACGTCGTAAGCCGTTTCCGGCGTGGGATGTGTTAACCTGCGCCCCCAAAAGTGGCCTTTTTAGTTTTCATTTTTGAGGACTGCATACTTTTGCAAACCAAAACAACATACTTGATTCTTATAGCACATGCATGAGCCTGGTCTATTTTGAAAGATGACATTCCGAAGTTTCTGATTCCAGAAAGAAAATAAAGTTTTAGTGCTAACGTAATAGAGTAACATAGGTCTAAACTTGAGTTGTAGAAAAACTTGTTACTCAAGTTTTTCTGTAGTAGTTAGTAGTCCAGAGGTAGTATTTCCCCAGAAGGTGGTATGGCTTACAAATCCATACGGACCCATAGCCTGAAGCATTATGTAGTACATGTCCAAATTTCATAAAGATCCATTCAGAAATGAGTGATTAGGAGTGATTTTGGTAAACTATGTACAAAAGAAAAAGAGTTTTCTCATAGACTTCAATTCATTCTGCTGTTTTTCTCTTCCTGTTTTCGCTCGTTAGTTTTTCACCAGATCCCCGATTCATACTTCCCCAGGTGGGGTATCATTGGAAAGCCACACTCATTGGCTACAACCCTCCCCAATAATTTTCAAGATCGGATCTAGATTGACGGAACTAGACCCCCAAGAGTCGGGAGTGGTATTTTGCACAATACCGTGTACTTTGCACAAGCCTCAAATACCGGCATGTAACTTGAGAACCGCTGAACGGATTTTGTCGGATTTTGTCGCTATCGACAGACAACAAAAAATAATCATCCTAAAAACGTCCCACATGCGGGACGTTGCAGCTAAAGCGGTAAATATGCCTGTGATTGGCGCCGATTCTGATCTGTCCGATCTGATCGGGACGTCGCCTATGCCTGAGTGTGTGTCACTTAAAGGACTATTTAAGTGCAAGTGAAGTACAGATGTCCCAGAAAGAACAAGATAAGATAAGATAAGATAAGATATTCCTTTGTTTGGACATTTGGGCATCATAGCAACATGGGGGAGGGGGATACAGGTATTTCTCATAAAAGTATGAGAAAACGGGAGAAATGAGAGACGGACAGAGAAATGAGAGGGAGGGGATGGGTGTCGGATGGTGTGGATAGAACAATGTATGTTTAAAGAATGAATATGTGTGTGTGTGCGTGTGTGTGATATCGGATCTACCTTTGGGTCCCCTGACGTGGTGGTGGTTAATGAGAACAGTAGAGAGGTGTTTATTCTAGAGGTGTTTATTCTAGAGGTTGGCTGTACCTTCGATCACAGCCTGGAAGAAGCCTTTTTAACCAAGTTGCTGAAATATCAGCAGCTCAAGCTGAACAACTAGGCTACAAGTGTCAACTTTTAGTTAACATTTTTGGCAGCCTGGGTCATGTTCACAAGCTTGTGGTTAGGGGCCTTCAGATGGCCCACATCTCCAAGAGAAAGGCTAAACAGTTAGCAAGGTATTGCTCTATATCTGCTATTATAGGTAGCCGCTCTATTTGGAGACGGCATTGCTTTTTGTACCCATAGAGTAGATATAGTCTTACGGAAATGCTATTGTATCTGTTAACCCACATCTGAAACATCATCTGTGTCAATATTGTATGTGTACGATGGGTGCTGCACAATCACAAACGTAATTGAATGACTCCCAATGAGCTAATTGGTTAGTGTTTATGTCCTTAACACTTTGATTGCCACGCAGTATGCCCAATGCCCATCAGCCCAGTCTGCCAGCGCTGTAACCCTATGGAGATGTTTACCTTTTTGCAGGGCTATAACTTTTTAAATATTATAGCTATATCGACATTACTATGGCCCATTCAACATCGGGTATCTATCGTTCCGCATGTGGGAACGATATATTTTTTCATTCATACATTGTTGTGTTAATACCGGCGAGAATATAAGTATGTTTTTAAGGTTCTCTGCTGTAATTCCAAAAATGCGAGTTATAGGCCCTGAAGCATATGATAGATTATCGATTGGCGTTTCTTTCCTATACACGCTATATTAAAAAATTCAAATGTATATGATCGGTATACATTATGCTTCATCATGCGTGAAGGAAAGGGGGGGGGGGGGGTCGTTTATAATTCCTTGATCGTCAGTAACGGCTTTATTTAGTATGGGTTGATATGTTGATCAGATGGTTTGCAGTGAAATGAATAAACAATCGGGCTGAAAATAACGTTATATTCCTCTTACCGTTCGCCGATGAGACTGGAGGAAAAATATTCCAATTATTTGACGTCGATCTGCTAGATTCATTTCCCGTTTGTATGACGCAATAAACGCAGAAATCATATAGATTATTGCGTTTCGAAAGCGATCCCAATGCACTTGAGTGTTTGTCTGGATCCACGTAACAAGATATTACTGCCGGAGGAATTTCCTCGATGCACTTGGAAATAATACACTGCCAGAAAAACTACAAAATCTTTTTCATTTAGAAAGTGAGTTTAGTAGGAGAAAATACAATTTTAAACATCAGTTTGCATGTACCACACTTAAACAGATGTGTCCTTCAGTTATTGGTGTAAAGTTATGGAATTCTCTCCATAGCGAGCTTAAGGGATGTAACAGTGTTTATCAATTCAAAAACATTTATAAAAAAAAAATATTTAGTCAGTATGAAAATCAAAATGTGATCTGAATATTGAGATATTTTTTTTTTCTCTTCTCTTTCTTTTCTTTATTCTTTATCATTATTATTATTATTTAAATTGTTATTGTTTAACTGTGGATTGTGTTTCTTTTATAATGGTATAAATGATTATTTGTGTAAATAAGGTTATACGCCGACCATTAAGAAAATACATGTTAGTTTAGGAATAAGGGGCAGGTAATTATAAGATTTATTCTTCTTCCTGCTCCTTTTGTCCATGGAATGGCTATTTATGATTTTTTAATGAAGAAACTATGATTGTATTATTCCATGTGGCAAATAAAAAAAACTCTGAACCAGCGCCATTTCCGGTTTGGCTTGGAGTGTAACTTGCCCGATCATCCACCAGGCGGCGGTATTGAGGAGTTGCAATATCAGACAGGGTACAGCTGCAGTCCCGGAGGGAGGCTGGATGAATTATGAATGCCATGGCGAATTTTTTTTATATTGATCCCAAAAACGTGTTTATTCGTTGTTGGCATTCAACGCATGGCGGGCAATAACGAATGATCACGTTGTTGGCGTCCAATGTGTTAATGTACTTTGTATTTATGTGGACATAAATAAAGCATTTAAAATGTGTGTGTGTGTCTGTGTGGATGTCCTCTCACCCCTGTGGAAATGCTGTGTGAGAGAACGGGGGTCTCGCTGGCGGCGGCAAACATGGACAGGGGGTCCGTCCCGTCCAGCATGGAGCTGAGGGGGTCCGGGGCAGCCACCGAGGAGGAGGAGGAGGAGGAGGAGGAGGAGGTGCTGCCTTTACGGCCTCCACGGCGAGACTTGGTGTCCGTCACCTGGATGGGGGAGGAAACAGCTTAGCCGATACCAATATTAAGGTATCCATATCTGTCTGAATACACCTGCATATAATCCTTCTATAAACCTACTTATACACCTGCATATAACCCATAACTCTGTATGATAGCACAATAATGCTGTATATACCGCATCAATATATCAATTTGTGTATATATATATATATCTGTCTGTACATACGTGCATATAATCCTTTTTACATATCTGTAGATACTATATCTTTACATATCCCTTACGTACTCTTACTAGTTACGCTGCTGGCCAGTATGACTTACTACCATAGTGTCTTTATACCTGTATCATAGGGGTGGGAATCACCAGAGGCCTCACGATACGATATTATCACAATACTTAAGTCACGATACGACAGTATTGCAATTCAAAATATATTGCGATATGCTGAGTATTGCGATATTAATATTGAGATATATTGCGATTTATTCGCTTTTTTCAACTGCAAAGTAAAACTTTGTCAACATGTTTTATCTAATAAAATAAAGTTTTCAGTCTGTTCATCTCACTTCAATCATTTCTATTGCAGCAAATGGGATTTTCTCAAGCAGACAGATGTCAACACTGTAATCTGTGTTGCATGTACCTGTAACCTGACAAACTGAACTGTTTCAGGGTTTCCCATTAATTACCTAGACTGTGGTGGTCTAATTAGTCCCGCCACAGTTGTATAATGAACCAAAAGTTCCGGGGGGGCATGCAGCCGGACCCCCCTAGAGGGTCGGAGGTTCACCCCCCATAGTCTCTGAAAATCCTGTGGGAAACACTGCTGTTTGTATTAGAGTCATATTCCAACTTAACTGAATGCACACGTGTGCATGTGTGTGTACTACTGTTTTTTTTTTTTGCATAATTAAATATCGATACTTGGCATCCTTGTATCGATACAGTATCGCCACGCAAAGTATCGCAATACTATACTATATTTCCCCCACCACTACTGTATCACTGTACATATTAATACTACAACTCTGTACATACATCTGATTAGCACTATTACCCAATAGTACTCATTTATATATACTAAGTTTAATCACTTGTACATTGTACATTACTATTGTATTTTACTGTTACATTTGCTCTTTGGTTGGATGCCAAACATATTTTCATTGTACTGTACTTGTGCTTTATAATGACAATACATTTTAATCTGATCTAACCTAATCTAATCTAATCAGTCTCACCCTGCCAGATCAGTCTCACCCAGGAGGTCTCATCTCTTCATTTGAGTTTCTGTTTGCCTCAATGATAAAATACGTTTATTTTATTTTTTTTTATCTACTTTTTCTCCCATTTCGTATTGTCCAATTCTACCCTCCCCTGTCTCGAACGCTGTTAGGCCATGCCTCCCACTGGCCGGCTGCAATGTGGACGAAGCCTTGCATCACGTGTCCCCTCCGGTACACGAGGAGGCAGCCGTTGCATCTTTTCACCTGCACAGCGCGATCTCTCAGCGGCGAGGGTCTGCGTGGGAGGGACACGCCGCCCCCGTTGCTTCCTGATTCTGCTGCGCAGGCGCACCAACCGACCTGTAGGAGTCGCTGTCCACAACGTCCGATCCCCACCCACCAGCTTCCTACCCCTAACACTGCCAATTGTGTTAGTATGAACGACCAGCCAAGCTGGTAGCAATGGCGAGAGCTGGGCTCGAACCCAGCATCTCCTGCATTAGTGGCGAGCGCCTTGCCCACTGCGCCACCTAGCCGCCCCCAGATAAAATAAGTTCTTGTAAATCACTCAACATGTTGGAAATGGTGACGCAATCTTGTTATCTGATGTTAGGATCACAACTGTTTAGGATGCTGAAGTCAAGTTGGCTCCGGTCTATTGCTCCGGTCGGCATCCTCCTTTATAATTAATTATGCCTTGTAAGATTAAACTGGACTTTGAAGAAGTCTTTATTCGTAGCACACATTGCAACGTAGTCATGCAGAGACACACATAGGAACACACACATGCATTTTTTGGGGGTGATGATGGGTGACAATGAAATTTGTCATCCCGTCGTCCTTCCCAACAACGGCAACCGGGAGCAGACATGGGTTGTGGGGGGGGGGGGGGGGCCCAACCGGGGGTTTATATATACGTATATATATATACATTTAATGTGCTGAAGTTACCCAGTGCATAATACATTATTTACTTTATATTTGTTATGCTGTTAACTGTGCCTTGGTTAATTAATAACAGGAGTAAGGCCATGCAAAGACACATTTATTTCTATTTCTGTTAATTGTCTTGCTATAGATAACATATTTATGTAGAGTAATCTTTTTTTAAATATATTTTTTAAATAAATAATACATCCACAGAGCTTTTAGAAAGATGCTGAATAAAAGTATTGCTTTCCCCCCAAATAATGATTGATTAATGAATTTATCATTAAAAACATTTTCACTGGTCCAAAATGAATGTTGTTTACATGTTGTGTGCACGTAACCCCTCCCTACTTTTAAGTTTTAAACTGTAAAAACTTTACATAAGAAACATTTATTCTGGGTCATTACTTTGATATATATTGTACATTTCCTTAAATTTCTTACTTTTATTTTATTCATGCTAATGTTTAAGGAGTGTTAATTGTCTTGCTATTGAACCAGTCACACCTCATTATGCTCTCTGTTTAAGAAATGCCTCACTGGGCATTTTAATGAAGATATCTTCTTCCAAAGATATCAAGATATCCTGTTTATGTCCATACTCCCATGTACTGTATTATTTATGCTCCAGAAACCATACACTGATTCATCTGTCCACTCGCCGTGATGACTTGCTTCGTATAATACTGGACCATCACTCTAATATTAAGCTGGGCTACAGAGCCAAAGCACTAGCCCATCTAGGTCAGTCAGACCATGTATCCCTGCTTTTAATCCCATCCTACACCCCCATTAGAAAGAGTGCCCCGGCCATACCAAAGACAGTTAAAACCTGGCGGGTAAGCGCCACCCCACAGCTGCAGGACTGTTTTGAGAACACCATCTGGGAGGTCTTTGAACATGAAGACCTGGAACTGTACACCTCATCAGTGCTGGGATACATCAAGCACTGCATAGACTCTGTCACCGTGGACAAACGTATCCGGGTCTATCCCAATACGAAGCCGTGGATGACGGGAGAGGTGCAGCGTCTGCTCAGAGAGAGGGACACCGCCTTCAGGTCTGGTGATAAGGAGCTATACAGCACTGCCAGAGCCAACCTGAAGCAAGGTATCAAGAGGTCCAAGGCCGACTACAAGGGGAAGATTGAGAACTGCTTCCAGAGCAACAACACCAGACAGGTATGGCAGGGGGTCCAACAGATGACCAACTACAAACCCTGAACTCCTTCTTTGCACGATTCGAAGCAAGGCCGACGGAAACAGCCACACTGCACATCAACGCCACCCCTGAGGCGGTGCCGACAGAAGCAGCCTCACCACACTCACCAGCCCTCAGCAGCATCATCCTCACGGAGCACGAGGTGAGACGCACACTGAAGGGAGTGAACCCAAGGAAAGCGGCGGGGCCGGACGGTGTCGTGGGACGGGTGCTGAAAGACTGCGCTGACCAGCTGACGGGGGTCTTCACTAAGATCTTCAACCAGTCCCTGTCCCAAGCCATCGTCCCACCCTGCCTGAAAACCTCCATAATCATCCCGGTCCCAAAGAAGAACTCCATCAGTTGCCTGAACGACTACCGTCCAGTCGCACTCACCTCCCTACCTATGAAGGTCTTTGAAAAAACACTCAAGCCCCACATCATCTCTAGCCTCCCTCCCGGACTAGACCCCCACCAGTTCGCCTACAGAGCCAACAGGTCCACGGAGGATGCCATCGCCACAACTCTCCACTCTACCCTGTCCCATCTAGAGAGAGGGGGGGCTACGCACGGCTGCTCTTCGTGGACTTTAGCTCTGCATTCAATACCATCCTGCCTGACAGACTAGTGCCCAAACTCATGGATCTTGGACTAAACCATCCCCTCTGCCGGTGGTCCAAGGAGTTCCTGTCTGACCGCCCCCAGAGGGTCAGGATAGGCCCCCACACCTCCACAGCCATCAGCACCGGATCCCCCCAGGGCTGCGTGCTGAGTCCCTTATTTTACTCTATTTACACCCACGACTTCACCGCAGTCCACCCCAGCAACACCATCATCAAGTTCGCTGACGACACCACCGTGGTGGGCTGTATCTCAAAAGGTGACGAGACCGCGTACTGCGATGAGGTAGAGCAGCTGTCAGCCCTGTGCAAAATTAACAACCTGCAGCTGAATAAGCTAAAAACCCAGGAGATGATCGTGGACTACAGGAGGAAGAAGACCGACATACAGCCCCTGTACATCGACGGGGGATGCGTGGAGAGAGTCTCGTCATCAAATTCCTGGGCGTCCACCTGGAGGATGACCTGACCTGGAGAACCAACACCAAGGCGATCGTGAAGAAGGCACAACAGAGACTCTACTTCCTGAGAATACTCAGGAATTACCACCTTAGACAATACCTGCGGGGCGCCCCAGTGGCGAACCACATAGCACGCTCAGCCGCGACATGGGCGACCCGGGTTCGATTCCCGAACCCGTCGTTATTTCCCGAATGTCTTCCCCCCACTCTGTCTCCCATTCCTCCTCTGTCTCTCCCTACTGGACTGGCCAGTAGAAATAAAGCGATAAAACGCCAAAAAATTTATCTAAAAAAAGAAAAAAGACAAGACCTGCTTGTGTCCTTTTACCGCTGCTCCGTGGAAAGCATCCTCACCTACATCAACGTGTGGTTCCTCAGCTGCACAGCCGCAGAAAGGAATGCGCTCCAGAGGGTCGTCAACTCGGCCCAAAAAATCATTGGATGCCCTCTCCCCTCCCTGGAAGAACTTTACAACTCCCGCTGTCTTAAGATGGCAGTCAAAATACTTAGGGACCCACACCACCCTGGCAACAAACACCTCATACGGCTGCGCTCGGGCAGGCGTTTCAGCGTCATGCCCACCCGGACTAACAGACTGAAGTTTAGTTTTTATCCCAGGACCATATGTGCACTAAACTCAGCTAAAATTTAAAACAACAATCTACCTGCACCCCCCCCCCCCCCCACGCATACACACACAACACTAAGGGATAGTGCAATTATCTTTTATACCCCCCCTGTTTATGTTATGTCTGTTATGCCTTACTCTTGTTTAACTCGTCATCACTGTAAATGAGGGAAACCTCAGTGCTTTCACGAGTATAAATAAAGGTTTGAAATTAAATGAAATGTTTTTATATTTAATACTGTGTTTAGGACTGTGTTTTTATGATCTAGGACTGTGTGACGGCTAGCACCTAGCGCTGCATTTTAAATTTTGTTGTAACATTGTAACAATGACAATAAAGATCATTCTATTCTATAACACCGTACCTCTGTAACAATGGCAACTTAATTCCACTAAAGAAAACAAAACCAGTGTCTTGTTGTCTGCTTCTTACGCAGAGCCCCACAAGAGATAGGCCTCCATCACACCGGCCAGCCAGTAGCTATCTGACACCTGGCATTGAGGTAGACGACAGAGTACAGCAACTTGCAATGGACCTGGTCTACAAGATACACTACACCAGTAAGGTACCCATTAGGGCTGACCTTCGAATTTATTTTTGGCAATCGAAGCTTCGGGGCCGAGCTTCGATTTTAATTCGAAGCTTCGAATTAAAATTTTTTATTATTATTATTATTTGTTTATATATATATATATATATATATATATATATATATGTTTTTTTTTATCTTATGTTGTGGGACTTGTACAGCACTTTGGTAAACTTTGTTGTTTTTAAATGTGCTCTATAAATAAAGTGGATTGGATTAATGAATTAAGTAGCCCCTTTCGTGACTGTGACGCAGCCAACAAGGTTTCACTCGGTTGTGTGATTTAATTCAAGGTGGATCGCTGTTGTCGTTTGAACAACTTCAGATTTCATGGGAACTACCAATCCCCCAAATCAAGAATGTTTAAGATGAATGAAGTAAGATTTTGATTATTTGAAATATGGCCTGTGTAGACTAAACATGCACAGAATTATGTCAGTCTACAAGGTCCGGCAATGTAGACCTTGTAGACTCCACTACAGACCAATTATCAGTGAATGTTCATGCATTTTTAAGAAGGGCTACTTCCACAAAAAAACAAAGAACTCACCAAAACATCTCAGTAGCACCTTATCTAAATGTTCTATTTCATATATGGAGATTCATATTTATTTATGTATTGCATGCATTTCTACATTGTATTTCCTATTTTGTTTATTCATCCCAGTATCTTTCTTTCTTATGTGTGGAATTCTACAAGGCATTTACATTTACATTTAGTCATTTAGCTGACGCTTTTATCCAAAGCGACTTACAAGTTCTGTACGACAGGTCATCAGGAAGGATACAACTCTATCAGCTGAGTAACAATGTTCATCAAAGTGTTGCGTGCTACAGTGTAGGTTAGTTTATTAGGACAAGTGCATGACAGTATGGTTAGTTAGGGTTAGATTTCTTTAATTTAATTTTTTTAATTTTATTTCAGATAATGGTTGAAGAAGTGCGTCATCTGATGAAGATGATACACTCTTTTCTGGACACTTTTTGTATCACAAACAGTACTGTATTTGCAAATCTGGTATGTCATAAAATTCAGATTGGACGGGATTCGGCTGTCCTAACTGGGGTGGGTAGTTCATTCCACCATTGTGGGGCAAGGACTGAGAATAGGCGTGTAGGTGGTGTATATGTGTTTGAGGATGATATCCTTCAAACAGGCAATAGTGATGATATCACCTCCTGGTTTGGGAATAGCACTGCACAAGACCGAAGCAGACTACAAAGAGTGACACGTTCAGCCGAACGCACAATTGGAGGGGGGCTCCCCACCCTCCAGAACATTTACAACAAGCGCTGCAAGGGCAAGGCTAAGAGAATCATTAAAGACTCCAGTCACCCGAACAACTGCCTCTTTGAACTGCTGCGGTCAGGCAAGAGATACCGGAGTCTCAAGGCGAGCACAGAAAGACTCAGAAGAAGCTTCTATCCCCAGGCCATCAGGCTGCTAAACGAACAATGAATGAACACTACACAACAACAACCACCAAACGCACACAGCACACACATCCACACGCACACACTCACTTTAAACAAACACACTGTAGCACCCACTCCACACACTTTATAGCACACACCCACTTTAAACAAACACACTGTAGCACCCACTCCCCACACTTTATATTTATTGATGAAGGACTGCACTACAACTCGTACACCTTACTGTAAATTGTACCTAAATTGTACCTCATCCCATTTCTGCTTTGCACTAGATAGTACTGTACATTAGTACACTGCATAGTATTGTATATTATATGGTAACTCAGAACATTGTACATATGTCTATACCGAACACTGTGACCTCATTTTCTTCTTCTAAATGTTATTTGATACTATCTTGTCTAGCACAGTCTCTGGAGCGTAACAGTAAGAAGCATTTTGTATGAAAGTATTCTGTACTTCTGTATGACAACTATTAAAGAAACTTGAAACTTGAAACTTGATATAATTTGGGCAGTGCTGAGCTGGGTTACTTTCCTCCAGTGTATTTGTCCCCATGCCCCACCCAATGGCCCCATGCACACACACACACACCGAAGTAAAAATAAAAATAAAATAAAAAAATTTGAAAAAAAGAAATTGATTTATTTTATTATTATTTTTTTTAACTTCGATTTTTTTTTAATGTTCGAAGCTTGTGCCATCGAACGAAGCTTCGAAGTATTTAAGACAGCCCTAGAACCCATGTACATGTCAAAATACTTCCCAAAGGTCAATGAATACCACGACCACAACACCAGAGGGAGCTCCACAAATCATGTCAAACCCAGATTCGGCTCAAACAAGGGACTAAACACATTTCGCAATTATGCCACATCAATGTGGAACGCCCTACCCACAGCTGTAAAGGAATGTGAATCACTACCCACTTTCAAAACCACTCTCAAAGAGCACCTACGGGAGACTGCAATTCGAAACTGGCCCCTGTAAATGTCCTAACCCAACCCCCTCCAATGTACAGAAAATGTCCTAACCCAATAATACACGAGACGTCGATAATCCAATGTACAGTTACCCCCCCCCCCCACCCCCCCCCCACCCAACCACATCCAAGTTTCAAGTTTCTCAAGTTTCTTTAATATTTGTCATACAGAAGTACAGAATACTTTTATACAAAATGCTTCTTACTGTTACGCTCCAGAGACTGTGCAAGACAAGATAAGTATGAAATAAAATAACATAGTAAAATTAGAAGTAAAAAAATGAGGTCACAGTGTTCAGTTTAGACATATGTACAATGTTCGATGCAGAATAGACGTAGTTACCATACAATATACAATACTGTGCAGTGTACTAATATACAATACTATATAGTGCAAGGCAGTATCCAATGTAGTTGAGCTGTATTGTGTATTGTACCCATTCTCAAATCTGTTAATAAAGTTTTCAATCAATCAATCAATCCCCCCCCCATCTCTCTGAGTGGTTGTCTCGTAGTGCTGACTAAGGTGGTGGATGTCTCGGGGTCTTGGCCAAGATTGCAGTGACTGTTCTACGTGCACCACCAAGGCCATGGATCAGCTTCTTACCGTCTTCTGTCCGTGGTCTGTCAACGTGATTTAGACGTGGAGTTCATTGCTGGGTTAAGTACTTCTATTCTATTCACATAATATGCTTACTAGTTACTACATATATCTATCTATTCTATTCACATAATATATGCTTACCACTTGTATCTATTGCTATGTCCGCCCATCACAATCACGCGAACTGTCTAACGCCTGTCCCCCTGTCTCCGGCTGTCTCGTAGTGATGACCGGAGTGTTGGACGTCCCGTGATGACGACCGAGAGGATGCAACCCTCTCTGCGCCGCCCCCCTGTCTCCCTGTGAGTGGCTGTCTCGGAGTGATGACCGGAGTGTTGGACGTCCCGTGATGATGACTGGGAGGATGCGAACCTCTCTGCGCCGCCCCTTTGCCTCAAATAGATACGCTATCAGCTCTATCTTTAATCTTTGAAAATGTTCAGTTGCTATCGCATGCACATACTCACACATGTGAGTGCATGCTTTACCAACTGCTCGCCTGTTTTACTGCAACACTACTATCACCGACATCTAAGAAGGGAGATCCCCCCTTGAATGGCCCTTCTAAGGTTTCTCTCCTCCACATTGCCTGTGTTGCATTCATTTTAAATGTTTTGGTCTTTATGGTGTTTTGTTCTTGACCTATTGTGATGTTTCTTCTTGACTTGTTTAAAGAAGACGTGTCCGGTCCATGGGGACATTAACGCGTGTTGTCGGGCCTTACAAATAAATGTGATTTGATTTGATTTGAGTTACGTGCACGCAATATGTAAACAACAACATTCATTTTGGACCTGCACAATTTTTTTTTATGATTCATTCATTAATCAATATTTATTTGGGGGGAAAGCAATACTTTTATTCTGCACCTTTCTAAAAGCTCTGCGGGTGTATTATTTATTTAAAAAATATATTAAAAAATTACTCTACATACAATTTTTATCTATAGCACCTTTAACCTCTTAACGTTCTGACAGCCCGCCTGCGTCGCAGCACATTTGCCCTCGTTTGATGGCGTCCCGCTGTTTTAGTGTCTCTGAACCAATACATTGCTTGAAAGCTAAGATGACGCCGTTTGATTGACATCCTACTTGACCTATTATGTGCTTCCAATTTCGGGCTATAAGACCAACAGGCAACAAGCGTCAGTGTAGAAAAAGTTTGTTTGCAAAATTCAGACGAGAACACTGAGTGCTATTGTAACTCTATTATTAGTATTACTAGTATTACTATTAGAAAATTCAGAATGTTTCCTTTCAAAAGAGGCCAGACTCAGGTATGTGCTATAAATGGTTCAAGAATAGCTTTCAATTTACTTTGGGTATGCAATCAACAGGCGTTTTATGCAAAATTTGCAGGACTGAATGTATTTTTCAACAGGTCATTTGTAATTGTAACGGAATACATTTAAATAGAGTAACCCTACCAATCCTGGTGACGAGGGGTCATGAGACACTTTTGAAATGCACCCCAGAATACTGAGCCACTCAAATGCCCCCAAATGAATGCATGGACAGAGGGAGGGAGGAGACTGATGAAGATGATACACTCTTTTCTGGACACTTTTTGTATCACAAACAGTACTGTATTTGCAAATCTGGTATGTCATAAATGTATAGATGTAGCAGTACTGTCTATCTCTATGTCGTGTGTGTCATATATGTTATGATGAATTGAAAATGGGGGACCCTGATGTAAACAAGACGAAAGTCTTTCTCTGGTCTGCATCCCCTTAACAATTGTATGTATTGAGCTGTACTGTACTGTACCCATTCTGCAATCTGTTAATAAACTTTTCAATCAATCAATCAATCAATCAATCAAGCAATGATGATGAACGGTGGGAGGGAGCAGACTTGGTCTTGGTTGAAGGAGACATTACTACTAGATGCACTGTGGGTGCTGTACTCACAGTGATGGCTTTGAGAGGATGGTAGTCTCCAAACTCGACTGGCACCAGCTCCAGTTGGCAGCTCTGTACCTCTGCCTCATATCTGCGCCCGCGGGAATGCCTATAGGAGACAAGACATGTGCCAGACCTTGGGTCAAAATATGCATTGAAATCTCCACATAGGTGGGGTTTACACTCCAGGGGCAGACAACATTTTCCCATCATATAACAGTAGCTGAATGTATTTTAAACATAGCCTACAGAACACACATCTGTGATATCAGAGCCACACCATGAGTCTGTGAAATTACCTACCTGGGTTCCATCCTAGAGGCAAATCTTTCCTGTGACAAAATGGCATCCAATGTAATAAAAAAAGTCAACCAACTAACTAGATTCTTGTACCGGATCTCCTCTCTGGTAAACAAGAATACCCTGAAGACTCTGGCAGGAGCACTCATTCAAGGGTACTATGACTATGCGTGCACCTCATGGTACCAAAGCACCTCAAAGGCGCTTAAAACAAAATTACAAACATCACAAAACAAACTGGTCAGACTACTACTTGACCTGAACCCCAGAACCCACCTCACCCCTGCCCACTTTGGCTTAGAGTAGACGACAGAGTACAGCAACTTGCAATGGGCCTGGTCTTCAAGATACACTATACGACCGGGGTGCCCATGTACATGTCAAAATACTTCCCAAAGGTCAGTGAATACCACAACCACTACACCAGAGGAAGCTCAACAAATCATGTTAAACCCAGATTCGGCTCAAACAAGGGACTAAACACGTTTCGCAATTATGCCACAACAATGTGGAACGCCCTACCCAAAGCTGTAAAGGAATGTGAATCCCTGCCCACATTCAAAACCGCTCTTAAAGAGCACCTACGGGAGGCTGCAATTCGAAACTGGCCACCATAAAAACGCCCAAAACCCCCACCACCTCCTAATAGACAGTCTCCTCCCCACCGCATGTATATATTCCCTCCCCGCCGTATGTATATTTCCCTCCCACCCACCCACCCCCTCCTAATGTACAGTCCCCTCCCCATCATATGTATATACTCTGTCAGGATCTAGGGGTAACAGTACTGTATATTTGAATACCGCTTATGTCACAAATGTATCAGTACTAAATACCTATATGTCCCTATGCCATAAATGTCATGTATGTTGTGTATGTCATAAATGTCTATATGAAATGAAAATGGGGGACCCTGATGGAAACAAGACAAACGTCTTTCTCAGGTCTGCATCCCCTTAACAATTGTATTGAGCCGTACTGTATTGTACCCATTCTGCAATCTGTTAAATAAAGTTTTCATTCATCATTCATTCATTAATTCATTCATGTGGAATATCTTTGCCTTGCAGGTTAGAAAACATTGCACACATAACCTTTGCTAGTCCAAACCCTAATTGTAACTTCAAGTGTCCAAAGACAAGACCCCAGTAATAATGCCCTATGATTAATAAGCTATATATATAGCAGTTATAGTCATATTATGTTGCATGTGACTCGTATTGTTGATATAATCTGATCATACAAGGCAACACAGGAAAATAACACGTTGGTGTTGTTGTCACTTTTGGGCGACAACAAATAATTAAGCAATGCGTGCGTACACGTGCATTATGCTGTTCAAGTGTTTAGCATGTCCGATCAGTATGTGCAGCAATGTAGATCGTTTCTGACTGCAAATCTAATTTGATAAGCAAAGAGCATCTTACCACTGTACCGCAGCCATTTCTACACAGTCATGTGACGCGTTGGACACTTCCTGGTTGAGCACCAAACTACATTTCCCAGAACCCAACGCAACCCAACGCGACCCAACGCTTTCCACCCAACCAAAGGAGCGGCTAGCTAGTAGAGCGACACTGAAGATGAAGAGGCGGCTCTGCTGAGCTCCAGCTACAATGGAGATTTCACCTGCTGACAGTTTATAATGACCATGGCGTGGGCGTCAGTGTAGAAACACAGCCGGTCATATCGTTTCACCTGGCAAGGTAAGCGTGTTTAAGGTTGGTTTGCTACGGCAGCCAGGCAGCCCATCATCACATAGATCAACTAGCTAGCTTACAACGGCTGGTTATTATGTTATTTATGTGTTACTTCCCCGGTAGCCGTTAGCATGTGAGGAGACCTTCGTGAGGGTTTACTGTCTGTCACACGAGATGGCCATACTACTCTGAACCAATTACATACGTTTATATATACGTCACGTGTATATATAACGTTATACCTACACACACACACACACACACACACAACATGATTTGTGGAGCTCCCTCTGGTGTTGTGATCGTGGTATTCACTGACCTTTGGGAAGTATTTTGACATGTACATGGGTACCTTGGTCGTGTAGTGTATCTTGTAGACCAGGCCCATTGCAAGTTGCTGTACTCTGTCGTCTACTCTAAGCCACCCTAGGTTGTCAAAGTGGGCAGGGGTGAGGTGGGTTCTAGGAGTAAGGTCAAGCAGTAGTCTGACCAGTTTGTTTTGAGATGTTTGTAATTTTGTTTTTAGCGCCTTTGAGGTGCTTTGGTACCATGAGGTGTGTAACTGAGGGGTTACACAACCCTGACTGTATTAAAGATTGTGATAGATTAAACCACTGCTAGTTATGTACTTTAATTACTGGCCAGACAGTACATCAAATATAGATGGTGAACACCCACAAGAACACGGCATTGACACAGAAATACTATTGGAGGGTAATTTATTATTATTAGGCAACGTTAGGTTACAGAATGAGAATTAGGGTCGCGCTTGTATGGCGAAGAATATACGTAAAGTCAGTCAAGAGCATAAGTCACTAAGAATAGCAGGAATCCTACGATGGGTCTAAGCTGACGCCACCTGTTGTATAGTAGCAATTATATAGGGCAACACTGGTACCGACTGGAGACAATGGGTTCCCTCCAGGGTGTAAGGCCTGGAGGGTAGAGGAATGTTCGGGTACTCCGTCTGATTCAATGAGGAATAAAGAGACTCCAGGTACAGGAGTCGGTTCTTGTAAACTCCCTTGATCAGCAGCAAAAGCAATAATTGTAATCCAAAATGCCCGACAGCATTGATGACAGCTAGCCAGCCCCGTCCACGAGGCAGGCCCGAGTTGTAATCCTCACGAATCCCAAACGATAGTGGAAATCAACGATACTCTTCTCCGGTGGTCACGTCCCAAATCAATATAATCCAACCAGGAATGGTTCTGCAATCGCCGACGCCGATTCTCCTGTGTACATGTCCAACGGTTCTCCGCCTAGGACTCCTCGGGTGTGGGCGACGTATTTAGGCCACACAGCCTGGTTAAGTGCACTAGCTAAAGACACGACGAACCGATGGGTAATGCTACACACGGAAGAACTGTGGCCGCACGATATACAATAAATGATCGACTATTTACTTCACATTAGATTAAGTCGAACTCAACGTTACTTCATTAAACTCTGACACTTTTACCATTCTATTCGCACGCGGTTCTCAATGCTCTGTTTAGCCGCAAGGTTGCTCACTTCACTGTATCACCGAACTTGATGAAACAGCTACTTAGACGAACTGATGAACTACTGCTGTTTACACCTGCACCAATATATATACTTAAGTGAATATCTAGTCCCAACCTCAGTCCTTGTCTCGTATTACTACGCTGACTCCGGGCATGTTCTGACATGCCTGCAGTTGTCTTTGAACTTGCCGTTGGGGGCTTGCGCGCTGGCGCCTGGGGGCGCTGTCCAATAGGAGAGCGAATATTACTCTGGTCTGAACGCAGGTAAAGGGATATTCCGTGTATATATATAAATAATATACAAAGTATATCAAACGATAAATATATATTCTCAGTTTAATCTGGCCCTTCACAACAAGGTGCAAGCATAGTCGTAGTACCCTTGAATGAGTGCTCCTGCCAGAGTCCTCAGGGTGTTCTTGTTTACCAGAGAGGAGATCCGGTACAATAATCGAGTTTGTTGGTTGACTTTTTTTTATTACATTGGATGCCATTTTGTCACAGGAAAGATTAGCCTCTAGGATGGAGCCCAGGTAGGTAATTTCATCTTTCCTTGTGACAATATTGTCACCCACTGTAACGATATGTAAGCATATCGGTCTTGCTGAGTTTGTTATTTGAACCGAAGAGAATGGACTCTGTTTTGCCCATGTGCAATGATAGTTTATCAGCGAGCCATATGCAGATTTTGCCTAGTTCCGAGCTGAGTTTTTTTTCAACCTGTAACTTGTTCTTGTCAGAGACCAGCAGGGCTGAGTCGTCTGCGAACAAGAACAAGTTGCAGTCACAAGCTGACGACATGTCATTTGCATAAATTAGGAACAGTAGCGGTCCTAGTATGCTTCCTTGTGGAACACCACAGCTCACTGTGAGGGGGGGGGGGGGGGATGCGTGTGTATCACTTCCGTAACGGATTTAGTTGGATTTCGGTTTCCGGGTTCGCCTGATTGGCCGCGACGGCCACGTGACACGCCGTGGCCCGCCCCGCGGCAGCGCGCTGCTGTGTTGACGCTCGCGGCGGAGTGGACTTGACCGCGAGGCTGGAGTTCACTTCCCCTTTCACATCGGTGCAGTCATCAGTCATCTAATAATATCGCGCCACGCTGCTGTGCAGTCATCAGTCATCTAATAATATTGGCGTGTCCCTTTTGTCAAGAATCACTTGTATGGTAACAGTCTCTGGAGCGCGCCAGTAAGAAGCATTTGCACTGCAACTCGTACACCTTACTGTAAATTGTACCTCATCCCATTGCTGCGTTGCACTATAGCGTATTGTATATTGCTACATTGCATAGTATATTGTATATTGTATGGTAACTCAGTTACTTCTATTCTGCATCGAACATTGTACATATGTCTCTATACTATTTTATTTCATACTTATCTTGTCTAGCACAGTCTCTAACAGTAACAGTAAGAAGCATTTTGGATAAAAGTATTCTGTACTTCTGTATGACAACAATGTATGCCTTTCAAATGTTAAATGATAAATGATTAAATGATACACACTGAAATCTACGCTCTCTCATAAACAGCAGCGCGTCTGCACTCAGAAGATGGCGCGACAATATTGCTCTGGCGTTGAAGTGGGAAAGCGGCAGTGAAACACAGCAGCGTGTAGCGGCGCCTTGCCGCTTCTGCCGCTGCCGCGGGGGCGTGCCACGGCGTGTCACGTGGCCGTTGTGGCCAATCAGGCGAACCCGGAAACCGAAATCCAACTAAATCCGTTGCGGAAGTGATACACGCGGGGGGATAGGGTGCCGTTTACCTCCACCATCTGTTCTCTCCCCTCTAGGTAGCATTGCATCCATCTCACTGATAGACTATCAAAACCCATTGCTTTTAGCTTGTCAATCAGAATGGAGTGATTGACAGTGTCGAAGGCTTTTTGTAGGTCCAGCATGACCATGCTGCAGTATTTGCCCGCGTCCACCTCTTGTTTGATGTGGTCGTTCAAATAGAGAAGGCATGTGTCAGTGGAGAGGGATGTTCTGAAGCCAGATTGGAATTCGTAGATTAGATTTTTTTCCGCTAGGTACTTTTCAATCTGTTCGTAGACTATTTTTTCCATGACTTTCGAGATGGAGGTAAGAATAGAAACAGGGCGGTAGTTGCCTGGGTCTAATTTACTGCCCTTTTTGTGCAGAGGGGTCACTCTCGCAATTTTGAAGTCCTTGGGGACGTGTCCCTGTTTTATGGAGAGGTTTATTATGTGTGTGATGACTGGGGCGATGGCGGCTGCTGAGTCTCTGAGGAATTTGGAGGGGATGTTGTCATGGCCAGTGGCCTTGTTAGGTTGGAGGGCGCTCAGTTTTTTTAGTACCTCTCATCGGTTGTTACCATTTCCAGTTTGAAGTCATCTTTGCGGACCCCTAGGTTTTTGTTGTAAGCTACTATGTGTTCTACCCCATAATGCCCTGAGTGGGAGGGTAGTTTGTTTACCAGTGTTGTGGCTATGTTTGTGAAAAAAATGTTTAAGTAATTGGCTACATCTAGCTTGTCTGTGATGAGTGTGTTGTCCGTCTTTATGTTTATGTTTGAGAATCTGGTTTTTAAGTTTTTTACTGCAGCCTAGTTGATTGTTGAGTAATTTCGCACACACACACACATGGGGGACCCTGATGTAAACAAGACGAAAGTCTTTCTCTGGTCTGCATCCCCTTAACACTTTGAGCGCCAGCCGTGTTTTCCTTTTTACCCCCTTGAATGCCACCATCCACGGCCAATGTTAACGTTAATAATCGCCTAATCTATGTTCTAAATTATGGCTATGTGTCTAATCTGCCCGTCGCTTATCAAATAATCATTTTCCAGTCAACATTGGCAAGGCAGATTATCTTTTTATCGCTTCATTTCCGTTTGATAGCATTTTGAAAATCACCTGTTTTCGGGGAAAAAACAACCCATGCCTATGATAATCGCCTTTTACTGGAATATTCCAGAACGTTGTCATTTGTCGGCCTATTTATGAATAGTTTTCAAATAAACGCTAGATGATCGATAGTATTATGTGTGCGCACGCACGCTCGTGCCGTGGGCTGATAATCGCTGCTCTTATTTCCTCATGGCTTTTACAGTCAAAACAGCCATATCACATATCACATAAACGCTTATAAACGCGAGTCTGATTATCCTAACACTGATAACATAGATTCCTTCCCTGAGGTCAGATGGTATCCAAATGGTTTATTCCAATTTCCGATCGCCATTCGAAAAAATCGATAATTGTATTCATCCATCGTGTGTACAGTATAATCCATATTCGCCGTGGCTCAGAGGCTCCAGAATGAACTCTGGTAGACCCCGGCTGCATCAGTGAGAAGTAAAATGTGGAGTCAGAAATCCGTTCTCCCATTCACTTTCATTGAGTCCATTCCAAAAGGGTGATTTACCATCTGGGAGACGATAGGGGGCGCTTTTTTCACATCTGAGCGCCGGCGGTCCCTGGATCTCCAACGATAGGCTCGCGTGATGCAATATGATTTCAGATAGCTAAAAAAAAAAAAAACAGAGAATACTCGTGACGTGGCATTCAACGGTCGGGGCATAAACCCGAGAAAAGCCGTGAGTGGCATACAAAGTGTTAACAATTGTGTGCATTGAGCCGTACTGTATTGTACCCATTCTGCAATCTGTTAATACAATTGTCAATCAATCAAACACACACACACACACACACACACGCAAGCACACACACACACACACCGCCCCTTTCGTGACTAACTTTCGAAAGGGGCTAACACACACAGTAGTAGTAGTAGGTCAGTGGTAACACAGAACTAACGTTATCTTAATATAGATCAAACGAGTGTTTTTATGTTGCAGTGATGGTTCCAGATGATCTGGTACCTGTCACTTGGTAAACGAGACACAGGCGCTTGTTTTGATTGATTGATTGAACATTTTATTAACATATTGCAGAATGGGTACAATACAGTACGGCTCAATACACACAATTGTTAAGGGGATGCAGACCAGAGAAAGACTTTCGTCTTGTTTACATCAGGGTCCCCCATTTTCAATTCATCATAACATATATGACATACATGACATACAGGTAGACACTAGTACTGTTACATTTAGACATTTATGACATACCAGAGTACAAAAAGAGTCTAAAAAGAGCGTATACATTTGAGGGGGAAGATACTTTACATTGGAGGTCGGGTGGGTGGGGTGGGGGGGGGGGACTGTACATTGGAGGTGGTTGGGTGGGTGGGGGGGGGGGGTAGGTACGGTAGGCGGGGTGGGGTGGGGGGGAACTGTACATTGTAGGGGGTTGGGTTTGGACATTTACAGGGGCCAGTTTCGAATTGCAGTCTCCTGTAGGTGTTCTTTTTTTTTAAACTTTATTTATTTTTTTTATTTTTTAGCGTTTATCGCTTTTTCTGGTCAAGCATGACCGACAGAAACAGGTTGAAAAATGGGATGTAGAGCAGGGGAAGACATTCTGAGAAATGACGGCGGGTCCGGGAATCGAACTCGTGTCCCCCAGATCCGTGACGAGCACGGTTTTCCCCGACGCAGAAATAGCGCCGAGATATGCGGTGAGCTACGGGAGCTCCCCTCCTGTAGGTGTTCTTTGAGAGTGGTTTTGAAAGTGGGTAGTGATTCGCATTCCTTTACAGCTTTGGGTAGGGCGTTCCACATTGATGTGGCATAATTGCGAAACGTGTTTAGTCCCTTGTTTGAGCCGAATCTGGTTTTGACATGATTTGTGGAGCTCCCTCTGGTGTTGTGGTATTCACTGACCTTTGGGAAGTATTTTGACATGTGTACACTGTACAAATGTACAATAACACTATGAACAATAAAACTATGTAACAAACCATCAAATACACTCACAGCACACACATCCACACGCACACACTCACTTTTTTTTATTTTATTTTTTTTTGATAAACTTTTGACCAGTCGGCTGGTTCTTTTAGCGTTTATCGCTTTTTTTTTTTTTTTTTTTTTCTGGTCAAGCATGACAGACAGAAACAGGTTGAATGGGGGGTATAGATCGGGGGAAAGACACTCTGAGAAAGTACGGCTTGTCCGGGAGTCGAACTCGCTACCCCAGATCCGTGACGCGCACGGTTGTCCCCGACGCCGAAATAGCGTTCGAGGTACGCGGTGAGCTACTGGAGCTCCCCTCACACACTCACTTTAAACAAACAACTCACTGCAGCACCCACTTTACCCACTTTATTTTTTGTAAGATTTCTTTTTTGGCGTTTATCGCTTTATTTCTACTGGGCAGTCCAGTAGAGAGAGACAGAGGAGGAATGGGAGACAGAGTGGGGGGAAGACATTCGGCAAATAACAACAGGTTCGGGAATCGAACCCGGGTCGGCCGTGTAATGTGGTTCGCCACTGGGGCGCCCTACTTTACCCACTTTAGACACTTAACACACTTTATATTTATTGGTAAAGAATTTGCACTACAACTCATACCTCATTACACCTTACTGTAAATTGTACCTAAATTGTACCTCATCCCATTTCTGCATTGTACTGTATATTGTATTGTAACTCAGTTACCTTTCTACTCTGCATTGAATATTGTACAGTATGTATATTGAACACTTTTGTCTACGTACTTTACTTTTATTTTATACTTATTCCATACTTATCTATTTTTATCTAGCACAATCTCTGGAGCAAAACAGAAAGAAGCATTTTATATAAAAGTATTCTGTATTTTTGTATGACAACTAATAAAGAAACTTGAACTACATGGGTACCTGAGTGGTGTAATCAATGTATCTTGTAGACCAGGCAGATTGCATGTGTATTTGTGCTGCTCCTGCCTGCGCTACAATCATGTGTTGTTTACTCTGTCTGGGGTACCTTGAGCGACGACAGTGTCATCATCACTTTATAATTCTGTCTCAGGGATGAGTAACGTGAACCTTCACCAACATAAGGTCAGGAGGACTTGTTGTCACTCCTCGAGGTCTGAGTTCTAATAGGCTGTGTGATGATGTCTCACTTAGAGGCGGGTCAGACACATGTTGATATCATCAGTCGTTGCTACTACTAGCATACATTTCCCATTGGCCTCTGCTCACACACAAGTGCTTGCAAGTGATCATAAATCGACCGTCGGAACAGAACTTATTTTCACTGTCATAGTGAGATATTTATTCACTCACACACAAAATGGCGGAGGGGCTTAAGTGTCTAGCTCAAGGACACTTTGACATGCTGCCAGGAGGAGCCAGAATCAAACCCTGGAACTAGGGCTGGGCAATTAATCGAGTTTCAATTCAAATGACAATTTTGGCTTCCCACGATCATTAAAACAAGATAAGCGGGATAAAACAAGTATTGTGCCGCATGTCGCGTTGCTCTCATTTTGTCTCGTGTTGTAAATGCATCGTACCCTTCCTTCACAGCGGTGCAGTAGTTTCGGCTCGTGTTGAGAGGGAGGAGGGAGCCATGGCGCGTTTCTTTCAACTTGTCAACTTATAGAAGATGACAGAAACGCAGCCTTTGGGTCGAGAAGAAAGGTAAAACAAATTCAGTTGTCATGTGATGTTCTCAAATTAATCAGCCAAATCAATGAGCAATCATGTTTGATAATCATGATTTCAATATCAATCAAAATAATCGTGATTATGATTTTTGCCATAATGGAGCAGCCCTACCTGGAACCTTCAGATTACCAGACGAACACTCTACCATCTGAGCCACTGTCGCACTGTTGTCTCATATGGACAGTTTCAGGCTGAGGGAGGGGGTGATAGTGGCTCAGGAAGTAGAGCGGTCATCTGGTAATTGGAAGGTTCTCTGTCGGTGTGTGAGTGAATGGGTGAATGTGAGGCACAAGTTGTAAAGCTCTTTGGATAAAAGCGCTATATAAATGCAGTCCATACATACAACCCGCACAGATTGCCAGATGCAAGGTTGCTTTGAGAGAGAGAGAGGGGGGGGGGTGTTGAGAGTTGAGAGAGAGAGATTGAGAGGGAGATGGAAAGAGAGAGGAGACAGAGACAGAGTAAAGCTTATTACACTGGCAGGCAAGTCTCTCTCTCAATGTCTCTCTTCCCAGATAATAATTAGGCCTATGGGTTGCCATAGAGACTGCAATGCCCTTCCGTGCCATGCTCTCTTTCCCATCTCTCTCTCTCTCTCTCTCTCTCACTCTCTTTCTCTCTTTCTTCCTACCCAGCACCAGATTAAAAGATTTGATGCCTTAAGACTAGTGGGTTCGGAGCTGTGTGTAGAGACTAGACTAGCCTATATGCACTGCTAAATATATTAGGCCTACATTAAAATCTATCCTGGAGAACCCCTCCCTCCTCTATGAGGAGCTGGCCAAGGTGAGGAGCACATTCAGCCATATACTCCCCAACACACCACTAACCCCCTCGGCCAGTAGCCACCAGGCTCCACAACCATGGGCATGTACTGGTCTGCTTCCAATAGATGGAGAGCTGTTGGAACTGTTTGACTGTCAACTACCTAACCCTGCACAGACTCTGACATTTTTATTGTTACGTCAAAACTCTACTCTGACTCTGACATTTTTATTATCTATATTTTATTGCCATTTCTATTACCCTGCCTGTACCTCCCCTCCCCTGTGCTGCTATGAGACCTGAATCTCCCCAAGGGGATCAATAAAGGAAGACTTGACTTGACTTGAATCTGTTGCTTCAGTTTACTCTTTGACTTTTAGGGATAATGGACCGATATAACCTTTTCAGTCCCGATACCGATACCTGGGCTTTGGGTTCTGATCCATTACTTTTAACGAACGGTATAGATTTGGACTGCCATTTTGCGGTCATTGGACAAAGATTATGTAAGGGATAATGTATAGCTACGAGGTCATTGTCGCAAAATAATTGACCGACACTGCGTTCTGGAACACCGAGGCGCAGCCGAGGTGTTCTAAATGCAGTGAAGGTCAATTATTTTGCGACAATGACCGAGTATAGCTATACATTATCCCGCTTATTACATGGCTAACTTACTAACAATATACCTAATTCATTTTACACCATCGACAAGACGAGATCAAATCAAATCAAATTTATTTATAAGGCCCGACAACACACGTTAATGTCCCCATGGGCCGTACATGTCTTCTTTAAACAAGTCAAGAAGAAAACATAATAAGTCAAGAACAGAACAAGAACACCATAAGGTCCAACAAATTTAAAATAAATGCAAATAAATGAAAGAATGCAAGCACTCCCAGACATACCCCACGCGAAGGTAAGGAAAAACTCACTAAAACCTAACAATAGGGAAAAATGCTCCACAGGCAGTGTGGAGGAGAGAAACCTTAGAAGGGCCATTCAAGGGGGGATCTCCCTTCTTAGATGTCGGTGATAGTAGTGTTGCAGACTAACAGTTGGTAAGCATGCACTCAAGTGTGTAGTGAAACACAGATGAGTGCATGCAATAGCAACTGAACATTTTGAAAGATTAAATATAGAGCTGATAGCGATAGCAACTGAACATTTTGAAAGATTGAAGATAGAGCTGATAGCGGATCTATTTGAGGCACAGGGGCGGCGCAAAGAGGGTTGCGTCCTCCCCGTCTTAATCACGGGACATTCAACACTCCGGTCATTGCTCGGAGACAGCCGGAGACAGGGAGATAGGGGGCGGCGCAGAGAGGGTCGCGACCTCCCCGACATCATCGCGGGACGTCCAGCACGCCGGTCACCACTACGAGACCTCCGGAGACAGGAGGGCACACAGAGAGGGTCGCATCCTCCCGGCCTTCATCACGGGACGTCCGACACTCCGGTCAGCACTCCAGGACAGCAACTCACAGGGGGACAGGGAGACGGGACAGGCGTTAGACAGCTCGTGTGATTGTAGTGGGCGGACATAGCAATAGATACAAGTGGTAAGCATATATGTGAATAGAGTAGATATATGAAGTAAGCATATTATGTGAATAGAATAGAAGTACTTAACCCAGCAATGAAACCGCGTTGACGCACCAGTTGCAGACGCAGTTGTTCTGTGGCTCCTCTGTCATCGCCGGCAGGTGTGGACTTGATTGAGCCTGATGTAGTGCAGCTGTGCGAGATAAAGCTGGGAACGAGGTTATAGCTTTCGTGACTGCGATCAAAATGCTTGATTGTGATTGGTCAATAGCGCTCTGTTGCCCCAACAGCGGTCATTATTGCGCGTTGCCCATAGCAGCGGTGAATTATCAAGAAATAATTGACCGCTGCTAGGGGTAACGGAGCGCTATTGACCAATCACAATCAATCATTTTGGCGAATGTTAAAACGCCATGTAATAATGAGATATAATAAATGTTTCCCCATTAGAGAAATTTAACGTGTCAAAAATGCAGCAAGTCACTTTGTTTAGATTTCTGGCACGTTGGGTGTGTTTTCTGGTATCAGATTTTAGTATCTGGGGGGGGGGGGGGGTGATTCTCCAAAACCAATATTCTATTTTCTAAATGGCACTAGGACAGTAGGCCTGCGTGCGAAGCGAGCACGTGCAGCGTTCTTTTTGGGCGGGGGGGGGGGGGGGGGGCTTTTTAATGTTTTTTGTTTTTTTTTGGTGATCAAATATTGAATATTGAACTATAATAATCAGTGCAGGAGCTCACTTATCCTTGAAAGACACTTTTCACTTTTATCACTGACTTAAAAGGCCCATACATCTCCATAAATGTTCAGGGGGGAGGGAATAAGTGCTTACCCTACAGACCCCAAGACGTGCTGTATATTCTTTATTGTTTAATATAAATGCATTTTTTATTCCAATCCCGATTTGTATTTGAGATTCCCAAATCCCATCGGACTTGACTTCTTCGTGTCCCTCAGTGAGTGTAATACCAGCATTCAACTGTATGCGCCACAGCGGTTTCTATCATCATCATCATCATCACCCACGCTGTCCGTGGAGAGGCACGCTGATGAGGCCGTGCAAACTGCAATGGAATACGGGGCATCTCTCTTTCTTTACCTAATATTTAGATTCTATCCTGACATTTTTCAGTTGGATGGGCAGTCTATATGCGCAACGGTAAAAAAAAATATATATATATATTCTTTTTAACACATTGGTTGCCAGCCGGATATGACTATTTATCATGCCACCACGTTAATCAATGGGAGAACGAGCACATTTGCGAACGCATAAACTATATCTTAAATTATGTGTCTAATACACCCGTCGCTTATCAATGACTTGCTTGCAGTCAACATGTACGAAACGGATTGTTTTTTCATCAGTACATTTCCGTTTTATACCGTTTTTAATACGAGTATAGTTTCGGAGAGTTCTAGTAATTTCAGAGAAATTCCGCGAAAATAGCCATTTACTGGAATACACAAAACACGTTGTCATTTTCCGGCTGATTTATGAATAGTTTTCAAATAAACGCTAGATTATCGAGAGTATTTGTGTTCTTATGCACGATACAAAAGCGGGCTGAAAAATCATTTATTCGTGCCGCGCTCAGCGCCTAACACCACACACACAGACACACGTTGTGAAATCTGTGAAAAATAACTCTGATTAACCCAAAACTGGTAACGTAGATTCCTTACCTCAGATCTGATGTTCTGCAAAAAGATGAATCCAAATCCAATCGCCATTCCAAATATTGATCGCGTTTATTGATCCAACGTTATAGTCCGAAACGCATAATCCAAGCTGCTTCCAGCCTCGCCAGTGAATCTGGTAACACGACACTGCTTGCCAGAGATAGGAAAATCCTGGACCGGAGTATTTCTCTGATGCACTTTTTCACTCAATCCAATCCAATGATGTGCATTACCATCCGGGAGATGATAGGGGGCGGTATTTGCCCTTTTTTCGAGCTCAGAGCCATTCCCAATGATAATGTCAGGCTGGACGGATGAAAAATGAATGGATATCGCTAATAAAAGAAATAACGATTAAATAACGAGAAATCTCGTTATTGGCAACCAACACATGGTGGCCAACAACAAGATTTCTCGTTGTTGGCAACGAATGTGTTAACACTTTGAGTGCCAGCCATGAGAAATCTCGTTAGTTCATGCCATGCGTTGAGTGCCAATGACGAGAAATCTCTTTTTTTTTTAATCGTTATTTCTTTTATTATCGATTTCATTTTTCATCAATCTAGCCTCACGTTACCATTGGGACTGGCTCTGAGCTCGAACAGGGAAAATACCGCCCCCTATCGTCTCCCGGATGGTAATGCACGCATTGGATTGGACTGAATGAAAATGCATGGGGGAAAGAAAATCCACATTTTACTTATCAGGCATGTAACCCGAGCCGATTGCATTCATTGCCGACCCTCAGAACGGCGTGGAATATGTGTTTCGAGTACCCAGCGTTGGATCAATAAACGCGATCGATATTTGGAATGACGATCAGGAATTGGAATAATCTTTTTGCAGAACATCTGATGTGAGGTAAGGAATCTATTTTACCAGTCTTGGGGTAATCAGAGTTTTTTCTTCACATATATCTCAACGTGTCCCTTATCTGTGTATGTGTGTGTGTGTGTGTGTGCTGACCAGAAAATAGATAATCGATTTTTCAGCCCGCTTCTCTAGCGTGCATAAGTACACATATACTATCGATAATCTAGCGTTTATTTGAAAACGATTCATAAATAGGCCGAAAAATGACGGTGTGTTTTGTGTATTCCACTAAAGGGCGTTTATCACAGAATCTTTTAAATTTTAATTTAAATTTTAAACTCTCACCGTGCAATCCATTCTTTGTGGATCTAGCCCACAGTATTTCTGACACTGGGAATACATTCCCTGAGATTCATAGATGCCCCTAGAATCAGATACCAAGAACATGCAAATGGACCATATAAAAAAAAAAAAGTCTGTAAATGTGTATTATACATTCTTATTGAATGAATGAGATAAAAACAAAAGTATTATTTAAAAAAAAATATATATATATATTTTGTAATTAATTTTGAGTTAATTTTCATAACGCTATAATTTGCAGTGTAATTAATTAATCAAATTAACACGATAAACTGACAGCCCTAGTTATAAGACATTGATATCAGGAGCTATCTGTAGCTAATGCTAGCCGGCACGGTGGTGTAGTGGTTAACACTGTCGCCTCACAGCAAGAAGGTCCAGGGTTCGATTCCCGCTTGGGGACCAGGTTTCCATGATGCCAGTTACCCAGGTGGGGTATCTCCCAGGCCTTTCTGTGTGGAGTTTGCATGTTCTCCCCGTGCTCGCAAGGGTTTCCCCCCCGATAAGATAAACCCAATGGAAAAACATGCACAACAACAAGATCGCTAACGCTGTGGCGTCCTTGACGAAGACGGACAGGAGCACTTGGATTGGTCCCCTGGCGCGGCTCACGTTGACGCCTGTCTGCTCCCGGCTGTTCTTGGGGGGGAAGGGCGACGGGATGGGTTAATCGCATATACGAATTGCATGCATGCATCGCATGTGTGCCAATTGATGACCTCGGAGCAGGTCCTAAATTATTATTATTATTATAGATAACGTTAAGACAACGCCTCAGTCACAGTGAACTATTTAGTTTACTTGGTAATTTCGTTTAAACAGTGAGCTAATGTGAGCTACCTAGCTAACGGAGGTATCATGCACTACTAGACTATTGCTGGAGCATTTGTTGATATCAGGAGCTATCAGTAGCTAGCCGGCTAGATAACGTTAAAGGAAAACGCCAACATTTTGGGAAATTCGCTTATTTGCCATCTTCCCTGGAGTTAGACAAGAAGATACATACCTTTGTTGTCTCTGTGCGTGCGTTAGGCATGTAAACATGTTGTGACCTGTGTATTTACCACGTGGAGAAATAAAAAATAATTGAATTCGACATTTACGTTTTATATGCAAATATACTCTGAACAATTTTTTGCCGAACCACTCCTCTCTGGGCGCAGTGATTTCAGTGCTACTTTCTAACGTGACGCCCTGTTTGTTTACATTCTCATTTCATTCAAAGGATCCGAAACGATTGAAGTTTATGGATACCATGACTTAAAATCCTCTTACCTTGACGATTAAAAGCCTCCCCAATTTAGAAAACAGTATTCCCATGGCTGGTGTTGATATGCTGCACGCTAACGGAGCTAACCAACAACCGGATACTCAAGCAAATAACGAGGGTACATTTTGACTTCCGGTCGGGGGGTTCCAAAATAAAAGAGCGACGTCTATAGCACTATAGCACGTGCACACTGTGAAGACCCGCCCTACTCTGCTCTGATTCGCAGACTGTGGGTGGGGGGGGGGGGGGGGGGGGGAAACGCTGACGGGATGCTGAATGTGATTGGACCAGAGTAGACAGACAGACACAGACAGGCAGAGCACCGCTTGCAGAGGAGACGGCGGGGAATTTCGAGAATGCCTGCCATACGCACTGGATATATTTTCCTTCAACTTGGTATCACTCCGGAATCACGTTTCAACCAAGTCACTAACATAACGTTGCTGTCATGAGCCTGTGCTATGGTAGCCTACAAGTGATAAAAGAAATAAAACATCCAACTCACACAACGACTCGGCAACAAGTTGCGCGCGGGCCGCACTAACACTAAACTTTGATGTCAAGTAGGGGGCCGCAAAATATCATCCAGCGGGCCGTGAGTTTGAGACCCCTGGTCTAGGGGTTAAGTAAGTCCTGTGAATAAAATTTAGATGAATCTGTTGGTGATCTGGGTTGTGTGAGGATAACCGAACATTTTCCCAGACTGCATCCCAATCAAAATCTACATCCAACTCCGGGACATCCTTTCTCCAAATCGTATCCAGGGGGAGGTCTTTATACGAGGACATGAGTAAATGGCGATAAAAGTTAGAAACGAAGCCTCTCGATGTCTCTTTGTCATAAAATAATTTGTGAAAGCGGTGATGCACTAGTGGAGCGTCCCATGGAACGCCATGAGCCTTCCAGAGCTGCTCTTATTTGTAAATAAAATAAAAAGGAGGTTCCGGGGAGATCATATCCGTTGGATAGATCCTGGAAAGAGCGGAGACCAGAGTTATCGAAGATATCCCCCAACGTGTGGATGCCTTTCTTTTCCCATCTAGGGTACCTAACAGGTTGTTGTCCAATACGGAGAAGATTGTTATTAAATAGATAAATCTTTTTTGCATCTTGAACGGAAGATAGTTACTGTCAAATGACCATGGTATTGTATCCATAGCTATAATATAAAATATAGATATAGCTCTACAAACAAGGTGACGCACAGTGAAACATGTAATGGAAACCTGGCCGTGCTAGAACAGGATGGGGAAATCGAATGGCCCCGAATTAGTTAACAAACCACCACCACAACAACAACAACACATTCACTCATTCTGTCTCTTAACTTTCCACACAGGATGGTGTCGGCCGCAGACTGACCTGTCAGCCTCCTAGTAAATGGCGAGGAGGTCCCTTATTGGCTTCTCTCATTACTGACGCCTTCTGTTCTGCCGAACCCAGACAAGGCTTCCCTCTTATCAGTGTAACCAATACTCACTTTAATCATGGCACCATGCCGTGGGATCAGGTTGTCACTTATTCCCCTCTTAAGAAATGTATCTCTTTTTCTTTTCTTTTTTGCAATGGACTTATCAAGCCCCGCCCCCTTTTCTCCTCCATCCTCCAATCGCAACCGCTTCTTCCCTCGGACGCTTCCCCCGGGACAAACTTTTGTTTGTCCGAGGGAAGCGGCGGCTGTGATTGGAGGATAAAGAACAGAGGGAGGGGTTTGAATTGAGATAGGTTACTGCTTTTGCATCTCCCTGCGTGTTTGTGTGTTTGCACAGGAGGGGGGGGGGGGGTCTGTAATTTGCTGTCAATTATTAATGGGAGAAGTTTTCGTGACAGCCGATGACATTATCCGATAGCCCTCATCCCTGTTCTCTCCAAGACTGACATGTGTCACGCGGTTGTGAGTGGAAACCCCACACTCCTAATGTAAATGAGTGTTCATTATTTTAATGCTTTTTTAGGAGAGAGGGACCTCCTTGACAGCAAACTTCGTGCAGAGTTTAACCAAGTGCCCTTCATCCCTCTCTCTGACACCTGGCTGATTTAGTGTCCCTTCTTAGTTACTACTTTCGCTGGTACTATAAAGCTCGCCGGGGCGCCTCCTCCAAGCCTCACTGTTGACTGTCACGGCGAGCAGCTGATCTCCTTCGGACAGCTTCCCATCGAAGAGATCTCTCTCTCTCTGCCTCCATGACGACCTCTGCGGCCGTCAGGCTGCGCTACGAGGAGCTTCTGTTTTACGCCGCCTGCGTGTGTAACTGCTGGTCCGTGTGCCTCTGCGTGTGTGTGTGTCTGGAACACAGGGGTGGCTGCAAGGGAGGAAGCAGAAAAGGAGGTGCCGGTGGTGGTGGCATGCGCGTGGGCAGCAGCTGGAGGTGGCAGCTCTCCAGGGCCATGCGACTGGCACTGAGGTGGTGCCGCCTGTGCCGTCCCGGGCGAGGAGGAGGCGGCCGCGGGCCGAGCGGTGCCAAGCCATGGAGCACCGGCCTGTGGGAGCGGTGGAGCTACGGCAAGCTGCTGCTCCGGTCCCTGTACTTCAACAGCCTCAGTAACTCGGACACGCTGCTGGACTGCGTGTTTGAGCCAGTCTACTGGATCGTGGACAACGTCACCCGCTGGTTTGGAGTGGTGAGTGGCTGATTCATCATGGTGTCTTTCATTACTGGACAGGTTTATGGCCTGCTGTGCTTAATTTAGTTTACTATATAAATGCTATATGAGTGCACTGTCTGTATTTTCTTTCTGGATTATGAGTTTATTTTACTTATGGACTACTAGGTTATGGATGGGCCTGTAAGGATGCTTTCACACTAAGGACCCGGGGCCGTTTCCGAGCACGATTTCCCCAAAAGTCGTGTAGTGTGAACGCTGCGTTCCGTCCCCGCGGGACCACTTGAAAAGGTGGTCTGGGGAACGATTCAGACGTCCCCGGGCACGGAACCATGCAAGTGTGGACACAACTGTACCTAAACACGGAAGAAGCTTGCTGTAACAAGTGCTTCTGTCTGAGTTTAAGGAGGAGGATGCTAACCTGCTTGCCCAGAATAGAGTTGTATTCATACTTAAATTTTTTTTATATTATTTAGGTCTGTTTGGGATTGAGAGAGTCTGTAAACCTGCTCCAACGAGGGAAGCTGTGTTTCAATTTCAGCCAAGTCTCTCTCTCTTTTCAGAGGCTTCATAAGATATAATGTGACCTCTCAATACCACCTTAACAGACTCTCACAATGTAGCGTCAGACATCACGGGTATAATTCATTTCCATAAATGCTTTCTCCGAGAGCAAAGAAGGGTTGAAGCGCCAGCTTATAGCGTGTCTGTGGCAGTGCCAACTTTACCAGCATCTGGGTGTTGCTCCCTCAAATGTGCTTGGGAATGAAACGAGATTGGTAGTGTGAAAGCTGGCCAGTGGGGAGGGGGGACTATCGTTCTTGGGAACGGAACGGAGGCAACCGTTCCTAATGTGAAAACGCCCTAAGTGTCTCCCCTCCTGATCCTCTGCTCTCTGCTCTCCTATCTCCTCACCTCTGCTCTCTTCTCTCGTCTCTTCTGCTCTCCTCTTTTCTCTCTCTTCTGCTCTCCTCCGCAGCACTGCTCTCTCCTCTGCTCTGCTCTCCTCCCCTCCTCTGCTCTCCTCTGCTCTCTTCTCTTGTCTCTTCTGCTCTCCTCTCCTCTTTTCTCTCTCTTCTGCTCTCCTCCGCAATGCACTGCTCTCTCCTCTGCTCTCCTCTCCTCTGCTCTGCTCTCCTCTGCTCTGCTCTCCTCTCATCTGCTCTGCTCTGCTCCCCTCCCCTCCCCTCTCCTCTCCTCTCCTCTCCTCTCCTCTCCTCTCCTCCTTTGCTCTGCTCTCCTCTCCTCCTCTGCCCTGCTCTCCTCTCCTCCTCTGCTCTCCTGTCCTCCTCTGCTCTCCTCCTCTCCTCCTTTGCTCTGCTCTCCTCTCCTCCTCTGCTCTGCTCTCCTCTCCTCTTTGCTCTCCTCTCCTCTTTGCTCTCCTCTCTTTGCTCTCCCCTGCTCTCTTCTCCCCTTTCCTTTCTTCTGCTTGTTTTTCCATCATCTCTCCGCTTCTCTCTTTCTCTGCTCCCCCTTCCCTGACAGCGCAGACACACCAGCCGCGCACGAAGGCAGGCGGGCGGGCGACCAGCGCTTCACTTTCGCTCCCATGTTAACGGACGTAGCTGTGCCCACCGGTTGTGCGCGGGGGTGTGACTTGCGGGCTGGAAGCGATCGTTTCCGCTTTGTCTGGATTCAGAGGCGTGCACCACGTGCATTTTCACAGAAATACACTCAATATCTGCATTATTAACAGTCACACATGTTGTTCAACCAGCTAATGTGTCTAATATCTTTCCCAATACAAATAAACCATATTACTATACTTTTTCAGGAGTACAGTCACACTGATTATCATTCTAAAATGTGTTCTAACATTCTAATTAATTATATATAACTGGTTACACATGCAAAATGGACAATAGAACACTGGAACTGGAAATCTTTAAAAAATCTTCAAGCGGGGACTGACTTCGCAATAGACTAGGCATTTACAGCTGTTCCAATGTAAATGTGCCTTCCTCCTTGCACTTTTGCCCGCTCTGAAGTCGGAAGCCGGCGGCTGGGTGGCACAGCGGTCTAAGCGCTTGTCACCAACGTGTGAGACACCGGTATCGAATCCGGCTGTCAGCGTTGCCTCCGGCTTGGGCCGGCCGTCATACTGACTCAATTGGCAGAGTCAGCGGGAGGGGAGTCGATGGGTGGTAATCTGGTCGTTGTAAACAGCGACTCCTACAGGTCGGTCAGGGCACCTGCACAGCAAGGACAGGAGATGTCGAGGGTAGTGTGAGCCTCCCACACGTTACAGCAAGGACAGGAGATGTCGAGGGTAGTGTGAGCCTCCCACACGTTACACCTCGCCAATGAGAGTCCGCGCTGGCAGGTGAAAAGAAGTGGCTGGCTGACTCCACATGTATCGGAGGGGACATGCGATGGATTCTTCAACCCTCCCTACGACCGACCAGTGGGGGGCACATGCGAGCAACGATCAAGACAGGGGAGGGGGGAATTGGCACAACTAAATTGGGATGGGAGGAAAAAAAACAGAAAAAGGAGAAAAAGTGGATTAAAAAAAAAGGGAAATATTTGCCTCTAGGATGGAACCCAGGTATATAATTTCATCTTTCCTTGTGACAATAATTGTCACCCACTGTAACCGAGAAGCCGTTGGTCTTGCTGAGTTTGTTATTTGATCCGAAGAGAATGGACTCTGTTTTACCCAGGTGTAATGATTTATCAGCAAGCCAGGTGCAGATTCTGCCGAGTTCCGAACTGAGGGTTTTTTCAACTTGTAACTTGTTCTTGTCAGAGACCAGCAGGGCTGAGTCGTCTGCAAACAGGTGTCAACAGTCACAAGCTGATGACATGTCATTTGCATAAATTAGGAACAGTAACGGTCCTAGTATGCTTCCTGAGAGAGGGGGGTGGGGCGGGTAGTGTACCGTTTACCTCCACCATCTGTTCTCTCCCCTCGGATTGCATCCAGCTCACTGATGAACTATCAAAACTAATTGCTTTTAGCTTGTCAATCAGAATGGAGTGATTGACCGCGTCGAAAGCCTTTTGGAGGTCCAGCATGAGGCCTAACCAAATAGAATTTTTTTCCCATGACTTTCGAGATGGAGGTAAGAATAGAAATAGGGCGGTAGTTGCCTGGGTCTAATTTGCTGACTTTCTTGTGCAGGGGGGGTCACTCTCGCAAAATCTTTAGGGACGTGTCCCTGTTTTATGGAGAGGTTTATTATGTGTGTGATGACTGGGGTGATGGCGGCTGCTGAGTCTCTGAGGAATTTGGAGGGGATATTGTCATGGCCAGTGGCCTTGTTAGGTTGGAGGGTGCTCAGTTTTTTGAGTACCTCATCTGTTGTTACCATTTCAAGTTTGAAGTCATCTTTGCGGACCCCTAGGTTTTTGTAGTAGGCTAGGATGTGTTCTACACCAAAATGCCCTGAATGAGTAGTTTATTCACCAGTGTTGTGGCTATGTTTGTAAAGAATATGTTTAGGTACTTGGCCACATCCAGCTTGTCTGTGATGAGTGTTTTCTGTCTTTATGTTTATGTTTCTGGTTTTTAGTTTTTTGCTGCAGCCTAGTTAAACTGGTTGTTGAGTAATTTCCAAAGTTCACAGGGTTTGTTTTTGTTTTCCTCAGTTTTGTCATTGATGACATTTTTCTTTTTGCGGATTTTATCATGGTGTTTACATCGTTTCTTAGTCTGTTTCTTTGTATTTTGAGTTCAACCACGTGGACTTGGAGTTCACTGTTTGAGCTTTTGGCAAGCTTTGTCTGACTTTTATGAATTTTTTGTCTCTGGTTTTCATAGCGGTCAGTATTTCAGTGTGCATCCATGGCTCAGTGCGTTTTTCTAACCCTGGTGGTTCTTAGGGGGGGCCATGTTGTTAAGTATTGTTGTGAATTTGGTTTTGAATCCAAGCCATAATATAATAATTATAATTTAGGACCTGCTCCGAGGTCATCAATTGGCACACATGCGATGCATGCATGCAATTCGTATCTGCGATTAACCCATCCCGTCTTCCTTCCCCCCCAAGGGCAGCCGGGAGCAGACAGGCATCAACGTGAGCCGCGCCAGGGGACCAATCCAAGTGCTCCTGTCCGTCTTCGTCAAGGACGCCACAGCGTTAGCGATCTTGTTGTTGTGCATGTTTTTCCATTGGGTTTATCTTATCGGGGGGGAAACCCTTGCGAGCACGGGGAGAACATGCAAACTCCACACAGAAAGGCCTGGGAGATACCCCACCTGGGTAACTGGCATCATGGAAACCTGGTCCCCAAGCGGGAATCGAACCCTGGACATGTTTCTTCAACTAGTGTACCATTGAGCTCATCTGACCAGTCCAGGCTCTCCAGTTCTTGGTTAAAGGCCTCGCTAGAGTAGGTTTTGAGGCCCCTAGATGTGACTGTTTGTGACAGCCGGCCTTTTGTTTTAGCTTTTTGTGGACCGTACAGAATATCATATAATGATCTCTTAACCCGCATGCTGACCTCCTCTCTCCCTCTCTCTTCTCAGGTGTTTGTAACTCTGGTGGTCCTGTTGACCTCCTCTCTCCCTCTCTCTTCTCAGGTGTTTGTAACTCTGGTGGTCCTGTTGACCTCCTCTCTCCCTCTCTCTTCTCAGGTGTTTGTAACTCTGGTCCTGCTGACCTCCTCTCTCCCTCTCTTGTCTCTCAGGTGTTTGTAACTCTGGTGGTCCTGTTGACCTCCTCTCTCTTGTCAGGTGTTTGTAACTCTGGTCCTGTTGACCCCCTCTCTCTTCTCAGGTGTTTGTAACTCTGGTGGTCCTGTTGACCTCCTCTCTCTTCTCAGGTGTTTGTAACTCTGGTGGTCTTGTTGACCTCCTCTCTCCCTCTCTCTTCTCAGGTGTTTGTAACTCTGGTCCTGTTGACCTCCTCTCTCCCTCTCTTCTCAGGTGTTTGTAACTCTGGTGGTCCTGTTGACCTCCTCTCTCTTCTCAGGTGTTTGTAACTCTGGTGGTCCTGTTGACCTCCTCTCTCTTCTCAGGTGTTTGTAACTCTGGTGGTCCTGTTGACCTCCTCTCTCTTCTCAGGTGTTTGTAACTCTGGTGGTCCTGTTGACCTCCTCTCTCCCTCTCTCTTCTCAGGTGTTTGTAACTCTGGTCCTGTTGACCTCCTCTCTCTTCTCAGGTGTTTGTAACTCTGGTGGTCCTGTTGACCTCCTCTCTCCCTCTCTCTTCTCAGGTGTTTGTAACTCTGGTGGTCCTGCTGACCTGCTCTGTCTGTGTGATCGTGTACCTGTTCGTCTTGCCCACCATGGTCAACACCTACCCGGTGCTGTGGACAGCCTGGCACATGTGCTACGGCCACTGGCTCCTGGTAAATGTGGTGTTCCACTACTACAAGGCCACCACCACCTCTGCGGGTCACCCGCCTAAGGTACACTATGGTGGGATAAAATAAATGGTAAATGGTTGTTAGATATCAGGGTCCCAGCTCCTCATTGCCACGAAAGTCTCTGCGTTGTGTGTTTTTTCACAAGGCCTTTCGTACCAAGTGGAATTCCTGTCATTCCACCCTAAGTCTGCATGCCTCGCTATTTTCCAGGCTGAAAAATTAACCGCGTACACGGTTCAGTTCAATGTATAACAGAAGGATGTTTATTTAACTACAGACAATTCTAAACAGAATGAAATGGAAAGATTATCTAAATTAAACGAAAGATTATAGGGTGGCCGGGTAGCGCAGCGGACTAAGCGTCTGTCTACCACCACAGAGACAGTGAGATCGAATCCAGCTGCGGTACCTCCGGCTTGGTTGGCCATCCATACTGACACAATTGGCAGTGTTAGAGGGTGGGAAAGCCGGTGGGGTGAGTCCTGGTCGTTGGAAACAGCGACTCCTACAGTTCGGTCAGGCCGCCTTCACAGCGAGGGAAGGATCTGGGGGAGGTAGTGTGACCCTTCCACACGTTGTGAGAGTACGCGCTGCCAGGTGAAAAGAAGCGGTGGGCTGGCTACACATGTGTCGGAGGAAGCATGTGATAGTCTCCTCCCTCCCAGACCGACGGTAGGGGGTAGAGTGCGCAACGACCAGGGAGGGGATTGGGAATTGGCATGACGACTAACATTGGGATGGGAGAAAAACGGAAAAAGGAGGGGGGAAAGATAATACAAAAAAAATACGAAAGATTTAGCAAAGTATAATGTCTCTTCTCCATGTCTCCTCCCCACTCCGTCCTCTCTCTCCGCTATCTCATCGAACTGGCAAAGATTGAACGAAACAGAACTCTTTTCTGTAATCCGTTATCTTAAGGAATGCAGCCCCCATCCTTGGAGATGTGCAGCCATTCTAAATCATGTCTTGTTGCCTAGAATTTACAACAGCAGTTTACAACAATAAATAAAATACATATATATATATATATTTTTACAACTGAAATGATTTTTTTTGTTATTACAGAGAGAGAGTTAAGTATTGAAAGAAGGTACCGTTGTGTACCGATACAGAATTCCAGGAACTGGTACTGGTATTGCTTCAAATCCAATCCAATCCACTTTATTTATAAAGCACATTTAAAAACAACAAAGTTGAAAGTGCTGTACAAGTCCCACAACATAAGATAAAAACATAAAAACACAAAAAGATAAAAGCACACAATAAAAACATATACAATATGTCACATAAAAAAGGCAGGTCTCTGCAAAACTATTTAAAAACCAAAAGCCAAAGCAAAGGCGTGATTTAAACACCTGCAGAGTGGGGGCCTGCCTAACATGCAGTGGCAGCTCATTCCAGAGCTTTGGGGCTGCCACAGCGAAAGCACGGCCCCCCCTAAGCTTCAGCCTGGACTTGGGCACAGCCAAGAGGAGCTGATCAGAGGACCTGAGGGACCTTGGAGGAACATGAGGTTCCAGCAGGTCCGAGAGGTAGCCCGGTGCCAAGCCGTTCAAACATTTAAAAGCAAACAGTAAAACCTTAAAATCAATCCTAAAACGCACAGGAAGCCAGTGGAGGGAAGCCAGTACAGGGGAAATGTGCTCTCGGTTACGCGTTCCAGTTAGCAGACGAGCAGTGGCGTTCTGGACTAACTGCAAACGAGAGAGGGAGGCCTGACTGACGCCAACATATAAGGCATTACAATAGTCAAGGCGAGAGGTCATAAAAGCATGGATGACAGTTTCAAAAACACTACGGGATAAAAAAAAAGGTTTGACCTTGAACAGCCTCCTAAGTTGGAAAAAGCTCTTTCCCATTACAGCATTGATCTGTTTGTCCAACTTAAGGTCACAAATGTGAACGATACCCAACCCTACTGACTATAAAGATGGGGAACAAACAAAGGGGGTGCTCTCACTAATTAAAATTGATGCCCCTAAGGACTTAAATTGGAAACGGGAACGATACACACGGCCCACCTAACCTTTACGTACACGGCTATGGTCATGATACACCCGGCCCACCCAACCTTTACGTACACGGCTATGGTCATGATACACCCGGCCCACCCAACCTATACGTACACGGCTATGGTCATGATACACCCGGCCCACCCAACCTTTACGTACACGGCTATGGTCATGATACACCCGGCCCACCCAACCTTTATGTACACGGCTATGGTCATGATACACCCGGCCCACCTAACCTTTACGTACACGGCTATGGTCATGATACACCCGGCCGGGCGGCTAGGTGGTGCAGTGGGCAAGGCGCTCACCACCAATGCAGGAGACGCTGGGTTCGAGCCCAGCTCTCCGCATTGCATTCAGCTTTGCTGGTCGTTCATACTAATACATTTGGCAGTATTAGGGGGTGGGAAGCTGATGGGTGGGGATCGGACGTTGTGGACAGCGACTCCTACAGGTCGGTTGGTGCGCCTGCGCAGTAGAATCAGGAAGCGACGGGGGCGGCGTCCCTCCAAAGCGCAGACCCCCGACGCTGAAAGATCGCGCTGTGCAGGTGAAAAGATGCGACGGCTGCTACCTCGAGTACCGGAGGGGACTCGTGCAATGTATGGCTTCGTCCACATTACAGCCGGCTTGTGGGAGGCATGGCCAAACAGCGTTCGAGACAGGGGAGGGTAGAATTGGACGATACGAAATTGGGATGGGAGAAAAATAGAAAATGGGAGAAAAAGTAGATACAAAAAATTATACACCCGCCCCACCCAACCTTTACCTACACGGCTATGGTCATGATACACTTGGCCCACCCAACCTTTAACTACACGGCCATGGTCATGATACACCCGGCCCACCCAACCTTTACCTACACGGCCATGGTCATGATACACCCGGGCCACCCAACCTTTACCTACGCGGCCATGGTCATGATACACCCGGGCCACCCAACCTTTACCTACACGGCTATGGTCATGATACACCCGGCCCACCCAACCTTTACCTACACGGCTATGGTCATGATACACCGGGCCCACCCAACCTTTACCTACACGGCCATGGTCATGATTTCTCAGGTGAGTCTCCTGGAGGAACATTATATCTGCCTTTAATTCTTTAAGATGTGCCAGTACCCTTCTTCTCTTCACTCCCCTGTTAATTCCCTTGCTATTCCATGTACAGCATTGGATCAATCTCTCTATCTTCTTTATTATTATTATTATTATTATTATTATTATTATTATTATTATTATTATTATTATTATTATTATTATTATTATTATTATTATTATTATTATTATTATTATTATTATTATTATTATTATTATAATAATAATAATAATAATAATAATAATAATAATAAACTTTTATAGCACCTTTCATACAAGAATTGCAGCCCAAAGTGCTTTACAGCAGTAATGTAGACATAATTGACATAAAATAGATATAGGCATAAAATGAGCATAGCATTGGTATAAATATAGACAGGGATAAAATGAGCAGTGAATTTACATAAAATGAGCAGATAATTCACATAAAATGAGCAGAGAATTCACAAAATAAAAACTGCATAAAGTAAACATAAAATGAGTATAAAACACTATAAACTAGACAATAATCATAAGATAGACAACTTGCATTCATGTGTTATCATAATTGACCTGCGGTATGTGTCACACGACGGCGGAGGCAACCATGCAAGGTGCCAACCTGCTCATCAAGAGTAATTAGCGGTTAAGTGTCTTGCTCAAGGACACTTTGACACACTGCCTGGGAATCGAACCGGGAACCTTCTGATTACCAGACGACTGCTCTACCTCCTGAGCCACTGTCGCCCCCACTTACCCTTAGCTGCAAGAGTTTGTACAGAACTTGTAACGAGGTTGAGTACTTTATTATCTAAAGATGGTACATTAGAGTGTTGTGTTCATTCATAGTTAAAGACATTAGAGGCTGAGTACTTTCTCGTGATTAATCACATTCACACTCCAAATGATTTGGAATGACTTTAAAACTGCAAATACTTGGGCTGTCCAAATAATTTTAAAACTGAGTTATAAGGTTCTTCAGTGCAAGGGTTCAAATGTCCTTGCTTTTTTCTGCAGGAGAAAGCTGACGTCCCCTCGGTATCCTTCTGCAAGAAGTGTATTGTTCCTAAACCGGCCAGGACCCACCACTGTAGTATCTGCAGCACGTAAGACGACAACACTACTTCAATGAATCATATCCTCACGTTCACCCATGGTTTCTCTATGTAGCCGGTCATTGAAGGGTTAAAATACTTCCTGTTTACATTGCAGGTGCATTCTGAAGATGGACCACCACTGTCGTATCCTTTCAACTCTCATCACATCCACACCCATGTGCAGCCACTGCAATAAGATGTCCATCTTAAAGGGGACATGCATTATAAATGGCTTTTTTCAGTATTTAACATTGTTTTATAGCAATAGGGGTTAGTATCAGTTAGTATTAGTGTCTCTAATTACCATATTGACTCATCAGTCTAGATCACGAGATCTTCCCTCACTCAACTAAGCTGTTCTGATTTGACGGTATTGCTGACGTGAATAGGGTACTGATTTGCATAACTAACACCCCCTCTATGGTTGACAGCGACAGCAGAGCCAGTGGAAATATCTTCACTTCCTCAAACAGAGCGAGAGAGAGAGAGAGAGAGAGAGAGAGAGAGAGAGAGACCTGGTAGAGAGAGGGAGGGACCGCGGTGCAGGAGTGTGTGAAACACAAACACACGCATTTACACACACAACCTGGACCGCACGGGGGAAGCAGTGGAGAGATAACTTTATGCTCCGTGTCCCTCTCTCCCTCCCTCTCCCCTCTCTCTCTCTCTCTCTATCTGTCTGCCAGTCGCAGACTGTGGGTGACTCTCACTCAAAGCGCTTATGGGCGGAGCCCATCCAAAAATAGCCTGAAATCCTGAGGCTGGAAAATGAGGCTTTTGGGTACTTCATTAGAAATATAAAACAATGAATTTATTTGAAAAAAATTACTTACAGATGTGTTCAATAGACTCACAGGAATTGTGTAAAGTTGCCCAAATAGTGATGCATGTCCCCTTTAAGAAGGGAATCTCCATCTTAACAAGTCAGTTAATCTTGTACTGACCAGTGTAGCAGCAGAGCAGAGCGATTCCATTCTAAAGTCACACAGCGAGCCGCTCCCTTCTAACCAATCAGAATAAGCACTTGTAGAGTCCGGCAAGGAGGACCATGTAGACCAGGGGTGGGCAATTATTTTTCCCAGGGGGCCGAATGAGCAACTGAAAATATGTTGGGGGGCCGGGCCAAAATTCCAAACTCAATTATGCATAATATACATTTTATTTCTATATAAAAAGCAGTAAATTGCATTGTTTTGACCCCTGGTAAGAGTGTATGTTATTATTTGGCAATTAAAAGGTGAGGTTAGCTTTCAAAAATATCATTTATTCAAATAGAATTTATTTCCAAAATGATAAACAAAATGTGAAACATTAACACTTTAACACTTTGGTTGCCTAAGGTTAAATTAATGATATACCATAGATTGCCAGCGCTATTTGTCTATGGAGAAAGTCCCCTTCTTTGCAGGGCTATAACTTTTTAAATTCTATTGCTACATTGCCATTATTAGGGCCCATTCAAAGTCCTATATGTATTGTTCATTGTGTAGCAACGTTAAACTTTTTCATTCACATATTCATAGTAAAGTATGGTCTAATGTATAAGTATGTTTTCATCTCTTTCTGCAGCTTTCTCCAGAACGTGATATATAGCCCCAAATGCATTATATTGATGATGAAATACAGTTTGATGGCAATCAGCGCGATATAAAAAATTCCAACTAGACGTACTTCTAGAAGTTACTACACGTCATCTGATGTTGACCGGATGGGCGAGGGGGCGTTTATAATTCCGTGGGCAGCGTTATACCAATCATCTAATGTGGGTCAAATGTTGATAATATCAGTTATTATCGAAGACGGTAACGTTACACGCTGAAACTCACCCCAGTCTCCGCGCGCCGTTGGGCGATCATCGTCGAGTAGAAATTTTATCATTATGGGATATATTATTACCCGGTCCATCTCCAGCTTGTATAATGGTATATACGTCCAAATCATGTTGTTTATCGAGTTATTGGCAATCGATCGCTATGTAGAGTGACGAGCTAGAGTCACGGGACATGTACCGAGTGGCCGGAAGCAATACGGACGTCTAGCAAAACCTCTAGTGCGCTTCCTGTTAAGCGCTTGCGCCGATCGGCCACCAGATGGCGCTCCTGAACCGCCAGAGAGCTCAGTGGGTCCTGCTGGTGGATCTCAGGCCAGCGGAGGGACATTATGAATCCGATCGCAGATTTTTGAAATATTGATATAAAGACGACGTACAGCGTCCCCCGGCAACTTTAGCATGGCCAGCAAAGACGTCTAAAGACGGCTCCCGGCACCCAAAGTGTTAACTGCCACACACGAGATATCTCTGGTTTATTTTTATGTGGTTGAAAGCCACTCACAAGATTTCTCGGAATTATTATAATTTTTTTTTAGCGATCTGAAATCATATTGCATCACGCGAGCCTACCCGAGTATACACGAGCACCGCCGGAGATCATATGTGGAAAAAAGCGCCCCCTATCGTCTCCCAGATGACATAAGGGATTTTGGAATGGACTCAATGAAAATGGATGGGGGAAAAAATCCGGTACTCCACATTTTCCAGTCCACTGATCCAGCCGGGGTTACCACAGTTCATTCTGGAGCCTCTGAGCCCCGCTGATCATGGAGTTCTACTGTATCGCGTTGGATCTATACACTTATCGATTTTTTCGAATGGTGATCAGGAATTGGAATATACCAGTTGGATACCATCTGATGTCAGGTAAGGACTCTATGTTATCAGTGTTAGGATAATCAGACTAATTTTGATGAAGTTATAAGCTGTTTTGTGAAATGGGCTCTTTCGGTTTCACTGTAAAAGTCCAAGAGGAAATCAACGCGGCGATTATCCGTGCGCGGCCCGAATGTGCTTGCGTGCACGTATAATATTGATCATCTAGCGTTTATTTGAAAACGATTAATAAAAAGGCCGACGAATATCAACGTTGTGGAATATTCCAGTAAAAGACGATTTTCATAGAATGGTCCAGAATGGGCTGTTTTTTATCTCAAAACGGGTGCTTTTCTAAATGCTCTGAAACGGAAATGACGCGATAAAAAACCAATCTGCCTTGACAGCACTGACTGGAAAATAGTCCTTGATAATGCGATGGGCAGATTAGACACATAGCCATCATTTAAAACATAGATTAGGCGATATTAAGGTTAACATTGGCGCCGATGGTGGCATTCAGGGGGTAAAAAGGAAAACCCGGCGTGGCACTCAAAGTGTTAATAACAAAGGGCATTTTGAGTTTCATATACTATTGAAACAAGGATTTTCTTAGCTTTCTAAAGACATCACATAATCTTATAGCAAAAATAAACAAGACATGTCACTGAACTGTGTAAAGAAAAGTGTCCCAGTTTTGTAGCCTTTTTTACTTTACATGCCTATATTAAACATTTAATGTTTTCAGAACTGTGCAAAAAAAAGAAAAAAAAATATCAAGTGTCCCATTTCACTTGTTATATTTCCACATTTGAGTGTTCTTCAGTTATTTTTTTTTTCATTCAGTGTGAGAAATCCAGTCTCTGTTGAGCTTTAACAAGTCCATCAAAGTCAGGTTGCATGTCTGAGGTGGAGATGCGAAGCACAGCTGCCAGATGTTCATCAGTGAGAGAGGATCTGTACCTGGACTTGGTAAACGTCATGACTGAGAATGTCTGTTCACATATGTAGGTGGATCCAAAGAGAACCAACATCTTCTGAGCATGTCTCCTAAGCGTATATTGTGCGTGTGAACGTTGACATGAAAAGAAAAAAGTTAATTTTTTTTTCTTTTTTTAATTATCATGTAATCTTTCGCGGGCCGGTCAGAATCATCCCGGCCCGCGGGCCGTACAATGCCCAGGTCTGATGTAGACTAACCACTAAACAACTACTAGATTACATTAAACTGGACTTTTGAAGAAGTCTTTATTCATTGCACACATTGCAACGTAGTCGAGTTGCACCCTTGCGAGCACCGGGAGAACATGCAAACGGTGCGCGTCTTCCTACTCCTACTGCATGCACAGAGAAGAAAAAGGTATGTATCTTAACACTCCAACATTTTGGGAACCCTGGAGTTAGACAAGAAGATGCATACCTTTTTCTTCTCTGTGCATGCAGTAGGAGTAGGAAGACGTTGGGAACTAGGCTAATGGAGGAACCTACTTCCAGTGACTGACGCTAAGCTAGCCTAACGGTGCGCCTCTTCCTACTCCTACTGCATGCACAGAGAAGAAAAAAGGTATGTATCTTCTTGTCTAACTCCAGGGTAGATGGCAAATACCGGTAAGCTAATTTCCCAAAATGTTGGAGTTTTCCTTTAACCCTTTTACTGTGACAAGACATAATGTTAACCCTTTCACTGTGACAAGACAGAATGTTAACCCTTTCACTGCCACACGACAGCAGGTTAACCATTTCACTACCACATTACAGAATGTTAACCCTTTACTATCACACTAGTAAAGGGTTAACCTTCTGTAGTGTGGTAGTGAAAGGGGTAAGGGTAGAGTTTACCGACAGAAGGACACGTTGAGACACGGAGAGACCCAGTTTACAGCAGTGAGGCTATAGCCTAGACCTCTATAGAGACCTAGCTTACAGCAGTGGAGCTATAGCCTAGACCTCTATAGAGACCCAGTTTACAGCAGTGGAGCTATAGCCTAGACCTCTATAGAGACCTAGCTTACAGCAGTGGAGCTATAGCCTAGACCTCTATAGAGACCCAGTTTACAGCAGTGGAGCTATAGCCTAGACCTCTATAGAGACCTAGCTTACAGCAGTGGAGCTATAGCCTAGACCTCTATAGAGACCTAGCTTACAGCAGTGGAGCTATAGCCTAGACCTCTATAGAGACCTAGCTTACAGCAGTGGAGCTATAGCCTAGACCTCTATAGAGACCCAGTTTACAGCAGTGGAGCTATAGCCTAGACCTCTATAGAGACCTAGCTTACAGCAGTGGAGCTATAGCCTAGACCTCTATAGAGACCCAGTTTACAGCAGTGGAGCTATAGCCTAGACCTCTATAGAGACCTAGCTTACAGCAGTGGAGCTATAGCCTAGACCTCTATAGAGACCTAGCTTACAGCAGTGGAGCTATAGCCTAGACCTCTATAGAGACCTAGCTTACAGCAGCGGAGCTATAGCCTAGACCTCTATAGAGACCTAGCTTACAGCAGCGGAGCTATAGCCTAGACCTTTATAGAAGGGTGAGCTAATAAAGTATTTATACGTGATGGTAGATACAACAAGTGGAGCGCTGATGTACAGAATGAGTTACAGATAGGATGTACACAGAGATATGGATAATAAAGTAGAGTTGGATACGACTGGGAATGAGGTGGAGATATGGGTGAAGGCTGTGCGTATCTGACACGCACGTGTGAGAGATATGAGTGAAAAAGAGGGGGGAGAGAGATATGAGTGAAAAAGAGGGGGGGGGGGATGAGGGGAGAGATAGGAATGAAAAAGAGAGGGGGGAGAGATGAGTGAAAAAGAGAGGGGAGAGATATGAGTGAAAAAGAGAGGAGAGATATGTGTAAAAAGAGAGATGAGGGGAGAGAGATATGAGTGAAATGGAGAGAAGGGGGGATATGAGTGAAATGGAGAGGGGAGAGAGATATGAGTGAAAAAGAGAGGGGAGAGAGATATGAGTGAAAAAGAGAGGAGAGATACAGTGAGTGAAAAACAGACATCAAGAGAGAGAGAGAGTGGGGATATGAGTGATTTCTTTGTGTCTGTGATAGAGAGAGATGGAGGGGGAGAGATGTGTATGAATGACGTCTGTGTGTGTGTGTGTCTGCATGTGTGATAGAAAGAGAGAGATAGAGGGGGAGAGATGGTGTATGAATGACGTCTGTGTGTGTGCGTTAGGAGAGAAGGGCGCGAGACGTGTGCGAGAGAGAGAAGTGTGTTGGTCATTCCTTCACAGTAGACTGAGTCAGTGTGTCCAAAATTCAAACTCCCGAAAGATCCTACACATTGCATCTTTAAAATACTTGTTAAGGCAGGGTATTTTTTCTTCCCCTCTGCTCCATGTACATATTGGCCTTAACGTGTGTGTTTGTAGCCTGGCTGAACAACTGCGTTGGCCATTTCAACCACCGTTACTTCTTCTCCTTCTGCCTCTACATGACAATGGGCTGCTTCTACTGCAGCGTCAGCAGTAGGGACATGTTCCTAGAAGCCTACAACGCTGTGGAGGTGAGTCTCTGAAAATGTAGCGTCAAACAACAGGGTTTCACACACGGCTCAATCAGGCTGGCTGCGTTAGGGCTGCTCACTCTCACCCTCTCTGTTTCAACTGCACCCAGATCAGCACTGGGCTTTCCTCACCGACCAGCGAAACGCCACGCATTCTGAACCCCATGTGCGAAGGTCAGGTGTTGCTGGGTTTAACTCTGAGACACAGATATAATAATAATAATAATAATAATAATATAATAATAATAATGCATGCCACATTTTATTGAAATTGTTTTACTTTTAAGATAAAAAAAATATATTACTTTTATTAGATTAGATTAAAAGGTATTGTCATTATACAACACAAGTACATTCAATGGAAATAAGTTTGGCATCCAACCAGAGTGCCAATGTAACAGTAAAGTGCAATAGTAATATACAACATACAGGTGATTAAACTGTGTATAATATATATAAGTTAGTGGCCAGCTAAGAGTAGGTAAGAGATATGTACAGATAGATATAGTATCTACAGATGTATAAAAAGGATTATATGCAGGTATGTACAGACAGATGTGGATATATATATATATACTGTAAGAATAAATATATATACACGGTATATACAGCATTATTGTATGTGTTATATGGGTTATATTCATCTGTTTTAATTATTGATGTTTATTACTTATAATCTCGACCCAGTTGAAAACGAGGGCAACCTTAGTTAGTCTCTGGGGAAGGAAGTGGAGGTTTGAAACGCGAGCCGGGCCGCTACACAAATATCCGGGGCCCTTTTGAACACAAAGCCGTGTCCTAGTGGACAGTTTGGGCGGCTTCCCGGCCTAAAGTTCACTCTACACTCTTAAGAGAAATCGTATCCAGCATGTTAGCATTGTAACTTAACCCATATTACTTATCCATACTGTAACCTGCCCCCCTCTCTGGTACGGTCTCCGAAATAACTCTTGGATAGCCTGTAGAAAAGGTCCGTCTCGGTTACTTGTTGTTTCGCGGTCAACCATAGATCTTATTCATGTATGCGGTCTTGTCCTCCTACTCTGTTTACACGGGTGTGTGATGGATGGTGAGTTTATTTATTAAATGCGGTTCCGTCCGTTCTCTACGGAACGCTGGAGGTAAGTGATTAGATTAGATTCAAATGTATTGTCATCATAAAGCACAAAAAAGAAGTTTGGCATCCAACCAGAGTGCAAATGTAGCAGTAAAGTGCGATAGTAATATACACTGTACAGGTGATTAAACTGTGTATAAAATATATAAATGAGTACTACTGAGTAATAGTGCTAATCGGATGTATGTACAGAGTTGTAGTATTATGTACAGTGATACAGGTATAAATATAAAATGTTAGTGCTGTAACCGTTCTATGTTACTGTATGGGTATTTTCTCTTGGCAGGGGCCTCTCTTTGGGCCCCCCCCCCCCCCCCAACATCACAGGGGCCCGGGTGCAGACCCCTTCTATTTCCACTGCTGATATAGTTGACTGACTGACTGACGTGTCTATTCTATTGACCTATCTCAAACCCTCTTTTCTTGATCCACCAATCAGGAAGCAACAGTTGTGATGGGTGGATCATGAAAAGAGAGCAGGGGGTTTGAGGTAGGTCAGTTTAGTTGATTTGAAGGTGTTTATTTTCTTGGCACTACATGAGGGTGCAGGCAGCAGAAGCAGACCTACAAGGAGATGTAGTCACAGGACTGGGGATCGTTATCAGCCTGATGCACACAGAGAACGTTACCGGAGAGGTAGCACAGGTACGGTGGCGAGCTAGTGTTTCTAGTATAGCCTTGTAGGATTAGGATTAGCGGACGCCTATTAGGCTAAACCAACCATTAGTGCTGTTGTTGGGAGCACTCATTGTGTCAATTCACTTTCGGTTCAATCAATTAAGAATGTCTTTTTGAAACTAGTGTTTATTTGTTAGTGACCTATGGCCTAGCTTAAGCCCTGCCCTCTTTTCTCGATCCTCCAATCACAACTGTTGCTTCTCTCTGACAAACATGAGATGGGTTGTTAATAGATGGGATAGACTAGTCAGGGATGTCCTGGGTATTCCATAGTATTGTCCATAGTATTGAATGGTTACCTCTCTCAACCACCTCCAACCACCATGATCATATGTGATTTATATATTTATACAGTATGACCTAGTAGCCTTACTTGCCAAATTGTAGTCAACCTTTCATCTTGGATTTGGAGATGTAGATTCTAGTTTACAGTTTGGACTTCTAGATGAATGGTTCATGTAGCTTCCCCCTTGGGGAAATGCAGGCATCGTAGCAACATGGGGAGGGGAGAGGGGAGGGGAGTAAAATTATAGTAGTAATTTATTTTTAAGTCAAGTCATTTATTTATAAAGCACGTTTAAGAACTCAAGAGCCAACCAAAGTGCTGTACAATCAAAGCATAAAATGTCATAATATAAAATACAAAAATGCACAGCAGGACAAGACAGTACATTCAGAGAATAGGACAACAGTAGGCCAACACACGGATAGGGAAGCACAAAGTACAATATAGCACACAGGGGACAAGAAGAGATACAAGGGGGAGGGGGCAGGATAAAATTGCATGGGAGTGTGTGAGTTAGGGTGTGGGGAAATCAGGGTTTATTGAAGGCTAGGGAGTCAAAGTGGGTTTTTAGTCAGGCCTTAAATGTCTCCAGCGAGGGGGCAGATCGGATCTCCAGGGGTAGCTGGTTCCACAGCTTGGGGGCCACTGCCTTGAAAGAGCGATCGCCTCTCTTTTTGAGCCTAGTGCGGGGGGGGTTCAAATAAGCAGTAGGGCTGTCTTAAATACTTTGAAGCTTCGTTCGATGGCACAAGCTTTTTGGCGAAGTTTTTTTTTTTGCCTCAAATCTTGCTGCGCCTCCATTCCAATGAAACGAAAGTAAGCGGCGCCTTCCCGCCTCCATTCCAATGAAACGAAAGTAAGCGGCGCCTCGACTCCACCTCTCTACAACAAGCACGTGGAGATTATCTGTGTTGAAAACAACAAGGACATGTGCAGCAGACATGTCGACGAAGAAGTCATCAGACGTGTGGTTACACTTTAAAATATGCAAAGACGATGCCCAAAAAGCCGAGTGCCAGATATGCCAGAAGAAAATGGCATATCACAACTCTACAACAACTTTGTCAAATCACCTAAAAAACGTAAGTATCGTTGTACACGATGGCGACGCCACACAAAACGTTAATAAGGCTATGCCTATGCTGCTATGACTAATGTGTTACCAAGTTGGCTAATTTAATTGTAATCATCTGCTTTTGTAGGTGCATTGTCTGATATAATTATAAATTAAATATAATATAATTGTTTGCTTGATAGACGAAGGTTGCAACATAATTATGTAATGTCATGTCGTTGGCTGTGAGAGCAGCCCCACTGCACCCAGGCAGCGCAGCCGAGTGAAACCTTGTTGGCTGCGTCACAGTCACGAAAGGGGCTACTTAATTAATTAATCCAATCCACTTCATTTATAGAGCACATTTAAAAACAACAACGTTTACCAAAGTACTGTACAAGTCCCACAACATAAGATAAAAAAATTAAATAAAAAAATTATAATTAGGTCAGCCCTAATAAGCAGTAAACAATATAATTAACTCTGAATATAAGCATATGAGCAGGGTAAACAGTGTAATCAAAGATGCAGACATCCAGAAATGGGCTACATGATTGCAAAATAAAATTACTGTATACAGTTTCCTTTCTTATCTTGTTATATTATAAGGTCACTAAGCCTACCTGCCCAACTATGGTTAGGTTTTCTGTGACTGTTATGTTCCTACGCCTCACTTTGTCAATCATCTTTTAAATTCAGAATTTAATATTTCCGACTTACAATGATGTTGTAGATTGGTAGTCCTTTCTCAGCACAATCCATGCTGTTCTACTACTAACTTGTTCAGAAAACGAATCAGTCAATGGAGCCACGCTCCAGTATGGACAAGCCCTGAAATAAACACAGAAACCTCCTCCATACACTTCATCCAAAGTAGCATTTATTTCCAGGCTTGTACAGACTGGAAAGTGGCTCCATTAACTTTGCATTGAGTCTTGTGGAGTCCATGCTCCACAACCGTGGACCACTGCCAGCAGCTGGAGGACTAACTGCTGCAGAACTCAAGAACTATTAGGAATGTCTGACTCCTAACCACCAAGACCTGCTTGGACTACAACGTATGACGTATATCATGCCAGTTAGGGAGACATAATTATTTCCTCATAAGTGTTCTTGTATTTTTATAATCATATTTAATTTTATTGCCTATATTTATGTCTTTCTGCTATAGGGAGGTGTAGTGGTTAACAACCAGTGACGTCAGACTACACCTCCCTATTACCCTGGGGGCGAGAGTGGCTTGGGAGGTAGAGCAGTCATCTGGTAATCTGTAGGTTCCAGGTTCGATTCCCGCTCCCGGGCAGCGTGTCAAAGTGTCCTTGAGCAAGACACTTAACGTTAGGTTATGGCTATAACCAAGTTCTGTTAGTTAGGGGTGACGCTTGGCATCACTACTGCACTTCCTCGCGTACGTGCACGCGCACTGAATAAATTCCACAAATGTACCTTTAATACCAGTATTAGTCTGACCACACCCCTCATCAGCTTACCTTCATAAGCAGGTGTGTGGTCACCTGCTCTCCTCCTTCCCAAGCTTTCACCACAAGGTGAGGTCAAGGGCTGCAGCGGCCGTCTGATGCCAAGCGTCACCCCTAACTAACAGAACTTGGTTATAGCCATAACACTATAGGCATCACTACTGCACAAGGGGAGGCCAAGCGGAGCCGCTGGCTGACAAATACACCCCGCTGACAGCCCCCCAAAACCATCAGAACAGGGAGGGCCGAGCCCCCCCGACCCCCCCTTATGGAGGGTATCCCCCCTATTAGGGGCTTCACGGGAAGGCGACGGACCCGACCGTGCGAAGAGGCACTCAAGCAACTCAACGCACAGGGTGAGCAGACCGCGGCTTGACCCCACGACTACACACACGCACAACCCGCATGCCACCCGGGAACGAACGGAGGAACAACCTCGTTACTGCCCCCAGAATCACGGGGTCAAGGGCAAACCCAACCCCGTGGCAAGGCCGTAGCAGCGGAGCGCGAAGGAAGACCCAGACCCACCAAAAGGACTGGACTCCCTGGAATGGGGGCCCGGAGAAGTCCATGATGCCAGCATCAAGACCCCACCAGGTGGGCACGTAGTGCCCCGCCCCCCACATCGCCAGCGTATTCGGACAAAGGCCCCTCAGTTACTGCACCTGGCATTCCCAGGCGGTAACCCAACCAAGTACTAACCAGGCCAGAACCTGCATAGCTTCCGAGATCGGACGAGATCGGGCGTGTTCAGGTCGGTACGGCCGTAAGCCGAGCGGGCCCTGTCCCCCCAATAGTACACCGCCTGCAGAACAGGCAGTCAGCATGGCCGTAAGCACACAAAAAAGGTTAACCAACGGAAGCAGGCAGCGCACCGGGGAAAAACCAGGCAACAGGCTGTCAACCCTAGCCTGGAGACTGCGGACGAGACAGGCGCCAGAGGGGACAGCTGAACACAGCTGCCCCGGCGGAAGGGGCGTATGCTGGCGTTGTTGCATGACCAAGCCTCCATTTAAAAACCCCCACCCAGAGGGGTTGAGGCAGAGAAGGCTGACACGATTGGCAGACGTCATGAACGTGCAGGGGCACCCTCAACCGGGTAACCCGGGAGTTGACACTGCTCCAACACACCAGGGAATCAACCACCTTGGTGTTACCCAATGCGGTGGTTGTTCCTATAACCCCTCAAGAAAAAACTCCAAAACACACCTGCGGGTATACACCGGCTATACCGCAGTACAAGTGTCTCCGTTTCCAAAAAAGGGTTAACCCAGGCCTACGGGTCGACGAACATTACCTCGGACCGGGCCTGGCGGTACGGGAAGCACAGGGTCACCAGAGGAGGTCAAAGACCACCCCCAACAGGCCCCTCTTCGCCATGCGTGAGAGAGGAGCGAAAAATAATAATGGAGAACCAGCCCCTAAGCACACCGTACTTGGTATTCCCAGGCGGTCTCCCAACCAAGTACTAACCAGGACCAACCTGTGTAGCGGCCGAGATCCGACGAGATCGAGCGTGTACAGGTTGGCATGGCCGTAAGCCATTACGACAGTGCTGAGTAAAAACGTACCCAACCAGGGTCTCCATAGCGCTTAACCCTGTGACACCCGGACCGACCTGGCATTTTTCCCCCTGAAAAAAGCCCAAGTCCCTCAGGGTACCAGAACAGCAGATCTGCATCCCCGGCGGACAACGGGTTCAACTGATCCGGTCCAGCGTGACCAGAACCAGTCCCGTGCCCTAACCACGCCGACCTGCCAACTCCAGGAGAAAGGGCAGATATGCGTGTCGATCTTAACATGAAAAAGAAGGCGCCACCCAGACGTTCGGCCGAACCGCGCCTGGTGGCCCACCCCAAGGGCGTGAGACCCCTCTACATACGTTCAGATCCATTCCGTCATCAACCCCCAGACATGAACGAGAATCCGTCGAAAAACCAACCCAGGTCGTGGGACTTGGTCGTCGGAAGAGGAAAAACCCCCATCTCAGTTGCTTTATAAAAACGCTGTTTCAACCACAAGCAACCAAGGCGTGCCAGTCAATCGCCTGTTTACAGCGAGCTAGCACTATACGTGCGTCGGGACACACCCCCATCAATGAACAGGCTATTTAGACCTGTCATTGAATCCCCAAGGCGCCCAGGGGAACGACAAGAGGGGTGTGACACTCCCTAACTCCAACACTTCTGGAATAGAAAAGAAGGAAGCATCAACAGTATGTATCCCAGTCTACACAGCCGGGGTACAAATTTTTCACATTTTTACATCCCACCACCCTCCCATAGGAAGGAGACGGGGATCCCCAGAGAGACTTCTCACGCGAGCTGTACAGATTGAAAAGAATATATTGCACCTTGAGCCATGTAAAAAATTGGTTTTAGGGCTCTCCGGGGAAGAGGCACTGAACCCATACACACTCAATAATCGAATTGAATCGAATACATATACAATAGAATAGGACCCTTCTAGAGGGTCCACTCACTTTGACAATCTGAGGAGGAAGGCTCTGTACTCTGATGGAGGCTCCCTCACATGGAAGAAGGAGTCCGAACTCACAGAAGGCCCGAATAGGCGCTTGGTGAGGAGGAGCCCTGACCACCCCCCCGAAACAGATCCATCACATGGACCTGAACAGCACACGGAAGTCCTACCAACAGAGACGCGCACGGTGACGTACTCTATGGCGGGGGAATTCCTGCGGTGCACACGCCCAATATACCAGGCCGTGGGACCAGGAAACCCCCCCCCCCCCCCCCCCCCGTAACGTGCCGAACCGCCACGTGACGGAAACCTTGAAGGACAGGGGGTGTACCCCTGACCGACAGAAACAAGGGGGAGAGGAAAGGTTACCAGTTCACCCCTTTATGACCCCACACCCATGATACGATGTAATGACAAAAAGAGAATATGACACAGTCATAGTCGGCTCTATGAAGCGTTTGACAGCTCCACACAGCGCATGAGCTAACCTGCTATCTGATTTTTAGGAAAAACACAGAATAGAGAGGGCTCTAAGAGCCCCGGTCCAACATACACATGTGCTTCTGTGGCCAGTCCAACCCAGTTGTAGGTCACATGACACACACAACCCATCATCACCTACAAAAAATGGCAAAAAACACTCAACAGAGGAACACCGTTTTTCACAATGAGAGAATACATCATTCTCGATTAGTATCGGCCACAGGCCTTGCTAAGCACACATGACAGCGACCAAACCATTTTTTCTTTTAGGAAAATAAAGTTTCTCCAGCTGATTTAGCACCATCCTCAGCAATCAAGCTAAGAGTTACATCGCATCCCTACCACACAAAAGACACAATTAGTGCACAAACATGTCTGATAGGAGGATGAAAAAGTCCCCAGGGAACCGGGGGGAAACACAATCCTCTTATTTTACCCTCAATACGGCCAGTTAAAACAGGAAAACCTGTTAATATGTGAACACACTGTTCATTGTCATCACAGGCTGAGAAAAGAACATTCTTTTACTCACTTGTCACCAAGCATAGCTTCATAGGTTAGTTACCTTAGTTGTGAGTACACGGTACATATAAACACCATGATGTTTCTCACACAACAACCAGATCATTACATCCCGATTTGCACGGAGAAGCTAACTGCCAGTGACAAAAACAGCTCACACATAACCCGCGCCGTATCCCAAATGCATTGCAGCAACACACGTTTTGGGAAAAACATCGTTATTCACAATACATTTAGAAAAGTAAAACCAGAAAACGTGTTATAAGGTCTGGTCAAACCTGTTCCTACCCGGAACGTAGATCAGCGAAGTGCAGTCACAGACACCGTAGGAACACAGCCGCTCCTGTGTTGTTCGAACTGGGCAGCGTCGCCGCTCCAACCCGCACTACAGTCCTTTGTTGATGCAACCTTGCCGTCCTGGCTCAGGGCAGGGTCGACGAAACATCCCCTGTCAAGGATGACGTCGTAGTCAAGAGTGTAAAACATGTTAAAATCAAAGCACGTTCAACAGAATAGCATCAAGCTAACGGCCGCTCCAACCGTTCGGGTGCCACTGCTTCTGCTCGCGAGACGCCGAGCTAACGACGCACGCGATCAGAAGCGAGCTCACGGCGGCGCGCAAGAAGCTAAGCTACCCCGCGCCAGGCCATGGCCTATAGCAGCAAGCTAACGTTACCTAGCGATCACGACATGCTAGCACCGCAGCTAACAGCTGTGAGCAGGCCATGCAGCGATCCCAGCAGGCTAACGCAGCAGTTAACAGCTGACTGGCTAACCGTAAGCTAAGCAACTATCAACTGAACCTGTAACAATGACATAACACTCACCCAGACAGGCCGCCGTTCTGAACCTCTCCTCACTTTTTAAGAGAAAAGAGAAAACAAGATGTCAACACCGCTTCACAACGGTGATTTTACCAACACCCGACGGAATCAGCACAATACCAACTGGCCTGTGTAGCTGACTTTGAACATGGATCTGCCGCTATCGCACATCCATGCACATATCCCCTCGTGAAGGAATACTCTCATTTGGATATGAAAGACGGGGCCTTAACACGGTGACAGAGAGAATCCACTCGTCCAAAACACACAGGGATCACCAGTGTTAATGGTCGCGGCCCACTAGTTAAAACTATAATGGTCTTCAGACCAAGGTCTTCTGTCGCCTAGGTGGCTGAACAAAGGACCCTAGCCTGGGGCCGGTTTCCATAAACATTGTCAAGTAGCCCCCATAGCACTAACAGACAAGTGGAGCCTGCCAGCAAACACTACTCACCCAACCTGGAACGCACCGCTTCTCACAACAGCGGCATGTCCGACAGTTCAGCTGTGGCCTGACAGGTTTCACCCCAACAAACACAGCAAGGAACTGCAGTTGAGAAGCATGCAGCGGCGTGCTCCCAATACGAAAAACCGGTGGAGGGTTTTTAGAATGATCATCATCTTCTAGACACTCCAGTACGAAGACAATATCGCCGTATTTTCTCGAAAATAGTGAGAGAGAAAATAAAGATATGATGTCAACGTATCTCCTTCCTTGTAAACAAAAATGTTTCTCCACTAACAACACGTCAAGTGGGGTACTACCGAGGCACTTTCTTGTGGTGAAAGCGAGAAGGAGGAGAGCAGGTGACCACACACCTGCTTATGAAGGTAAGCTGATGAGGGGTGTGGTCAGACTAATACTGGTATTAAAGGTACATTTGTGGAATTTATTCAGTGCGCGTGCACGTACGCGAGGAAGTGCAGTAGTGATGCCAAGCAGAGCCCCTTAACGAAACAGAACCCCTATCTGCTCCCGATGAGCAGGTTGGCACCTTGCATGGTCGCCTCCGCCGTCGGTGTGTGAATGTGTGAGTGAATGGGTAAAATGTGAGGAACAAATTGTAAAGCACGATAACAACGCTATATAAATGCAGCCATTTACCCTGCCCATACCCGACTTTCCCCAACGGGATCAATAAAGGAATGTCTTATCTTATTAGTTTAGCGGCTAACTAACATTAGAGCTGGACCTGCGGGTGTCCAATATGAAGAACCGCATGGATTGTGCTGAGAAAGGACTCTTATTGATCGACAAAATCTTTGTCTAAGTAGGAAATGGGGCTAGGGATCCAAAATTGTGGCTTTGCCCTTTTAAGCAGCAATCTATACTGTTGAGACCAATGACAAAGAAACTGATGCATTTGGAAACATTAAGTTTTATGATTCTTTAATTTGGATATGGGATATGATTCTTGGTCAGACGATGCAAGTACGTTTGTTTTCAAATTTGATGGGATTGAAGTGCTAAAGAAACACATACAGAAAGGAAAAATAGAGAGAAAACTGTAAACTTGGTGCAACATTATAAGCTAATAATAATAAGCTAACGCGGGAAGTAGGGAGGGGAGCAAATTTGAGCAAAGAAAATCTGATTCGTGCCACTGCCTGCAGTGTGAACATAGCCTAAGTTTAAAGTGACCTTTTTGTCAGGTTTGTTTTAATCATGTGGCATTGCCAGAGGGGTGGAGAGGGTGGCTCTTTTAGCTATTGAACAGAAAATCTCATTCTATTCACCCACAGACTTTGCACTGAACAGCCTACAACAATATTAAGAATATGTATTATTCTGAAGAACTTCCTGAGCTGTTTGCATTGAAAGAGAATTTACACCGTCCTGATTCCTGGCTGAGTAGTGTAGTTGCACGTGTAGTAGATCCTTAGTGATCCTGCCTGGTGTGTGAAGTAGGCTATGATATAACTCACACTAGGTGACTAATCTAGCAGCATTAGTTGTTGTTGTGATTAGCGTTGCTAGCGGTTATGAGATCTCCGGGTCGACTGTCACGTATAGTCTCCCATTTTACCTCCCTAGTCCCTACTTCGTCTCCTTGATTGATTGATTGAAAATTGTATTAACAGATTGCAGAATGGGTACAATACAGTACAGCTCAATACACACAATTGTTAAAGGGATGCAGACCAGAGAAAGACTTTCGTCTTGTTTACATCAGGGTCCCCCATTTTCAATTCATCATAACATATATGACATAACATGACATACAGGTAGACGGTACTGTTGCATCTTTTTTTTTTTTTTAATTTTTTTTATTATTGCAAAACAAAACTTATTAAAAGTCAGTACTCAACACACAATGTATAATGAAACTTTCAGTAAAGGTGGTTAAAATATATGCAAGTACAGAAACAGGATAAAACAAAAATAGTCAATAATAACATTTTAACCGTATACCGTGTATATCCAGCGAAGTTACAATTATATAAATGTTAGTATATAATATACCCCGAATACCTATTTTCTAAAACCCTACACACATATGCTCCAGCTCAAATCCCCCCCTCCCGGACCCCCTCTTGGATAGTACCTCCATTATCCCTCACTCCTAACCAGACATCACCATTATAGGCTAGCTTTTATTCTCTCCACCACTTCTAACCACATTAACATTTTGGATTCATTGAGCCCTAGAATTCTTGCTGTTGATATTTCTTGATATATCACATCAAGATATGTAAGAAACCACACTTTCCGGCACATTTTTTCCGGTTGAAACCAACGTGATGCAATCAGTTTTTTAGCTACTGTGATACCCGATAAAACCAATCTTTTTAGTTGTGGGTTCACTGCAAACTCAAAAACATCATTCAATAGCAATACCGCGGGGTGTACAGGTATATTCCAAAATACGAGTATTGATAATTGTTGGGACACATCTTCCCAGAATGCCTTAACTGGTGGGCAGTCCCAATACATGTGCATAAATGTTCCTTCGTCCCCATTTGTACATTGGGAGCATTTGGAGTTTTGTATAAGCCCCATTTTGCACAGCCTTATAGGAGTCAAGTATGTCCTGTGAATATAGTTCAGATTGATTTGTTGATGATCCGGGTTCCTTGATGTAAGTCGGACATTTGCCCAGGCTCCTTGCCAATCAAAGTCATTTTCCAGGTCTGGTATATCCCTCCTCCAGACATTGTCTAGTTGAAGGGTTTCGTACGAGGACGTTAGTAATTGTGAATAAAAACCTGATACAAAACCTCCCAATGTATTTCTGTCATAGAAAAATTTGTGGTATCTGTGGTGTTCAATTGGTATGTGTAATGGAACACCGTGAGATCTCATACAAAGTTTTAACTGTATGTAAAAAAGCCATGTGGACTCGGTGAGGTTAAACTTTATGCATATTTCGACATAACTACAGAGGCCCTTGTTATTAAAAATATCCCCTAATGAGTGTATGCCTCTTTCTTCCCATACAGGGAATCTTATAGGTCGTTTTCCCATTAAGAGAGCATTGTTATTGAATATGGGAGTGTGATTATGCCATACTTGATTGTTAGGAAATTTCCTTTGAGTTTCCCGCCATGTCCTGATTGCATGGGTTATTATTGGGCCAAATTCTCGCTCACAATGCTTGATTGAAAGTTTAGTGTATGCTATGTCTTTCAATCTCTGTGGGGCTACTATGTTTTCTTCTAATTTTCTCCAAGATACCAAAGCCTCGGGGTCAAACCATATCTTCTTCAATGGTCTTAATGTGAAGGCATTAAAATATTGTAAAAAATCTGGGACTGCCATGCCACCGTCTGCTTTACTTCTCTGTGCGGTGGATCTTTTTATGCGAGGTGGTTTGTTATTCCAAATAAATTTGTATGTGGAGGTTTGTAATCTTTTCCAGTAGCCCTCTGGAGGAGGTAACGGAAGCATTGAGCTGAAGAAATTGATTCTTGGTAATACATCCATCTTAACTATTGATACCCTTGCCTGTACTGAGTTTTTAAGTTTTGCCCACCTGTCCAGGTCGTCCTTGATTTTGTTCTGTATTTTTGTGTAATTGTGCTTCACCGTTTGTCTTATGGTGGGGAATATTTCCACTCCCAAGCATCTGAAATGTTTTACCATCGGTATCGCACCTGGGAGGGTTATATCTTTTTTTGCAGGGGTGTTAAGTGGAAGGAAAGCCGACTTCGGCCAATTTATCTTAAATCCCGATAAATCACCAAAATTCTCAATCAACTTGAGCAGATGAGGCAATGTGGTGTTGGGGTTTTGCATGAACAATATTACGTCGTCCGCATATAAACTAATTTTTTGTTGTGTGCCCTTGATTACGATTGGTTCTATGGATTGGGATTGTCTTATATATTGTGCTAAAGGCTCTAATGATAAATTGAATAGTCCGGGACTAAGAGGGCAACCCTGTCTGGCAGAGCGTGATACCGGAAAGATTTTGGAGATGATTGTGCCTGTTGTAATCATGGCCGATGGGTCCTTGTATAGTACTTTAATCATATCAATGAAACCTTTTCCTAACCCCATCCTTTCCAATACTGCCCATAGAAACGACCATTCCAACCTGTCAAATGCTTTCATAGCATCCAGGGATAGTATCGCCTTAGGTGTGATGTCCTCTTTGTCTGTATCTAGTACGTGCAGTATTCGCCTTATGTTATCATTGATCAGGCGACCTTTTATGAAGCCTGTTTGGTCCGTATGAACTAAAGACGTCATATGCTTTTGCAATCTGATGGCTAATATCTTAGAGTACAGTTTGACATCGGTTCCGAGGAGGCTTAAAGGACGGTAACTACCGCATTCAGTGGGGTCTTTGTCTTTTTTGTGAAGAACTGAAATGAGTGCGGTATTTTGGTGTTCGATGAAGCTTCCCTCTTTGACTGAGTATAAGATCATATTTAGTAATAAGGGTCCAAATATGTCCCAGCAAGAAATGTACATTTCTGATGGGATACCGTCAATTCCCGGAGCTTTGCCGTTTTTCATTCCGGATATGGCCTTCTTGAGTTCTTCTAATGTGATCGGTACTTCTAACTGTTTAGCGTCTTCATCTGTAAGTTTAGGGAGAGTAATTTGATTAAGATATGTGTCTAATTTGTCTTGATCAAAGGTCGTTTCTGAGTTATATAAATCGGAGTAGAATTCTTTGAATGTATCGTTTATTATTTTGGGTTCTGTTACTAGAGCTTGTTGTTTCCTAATGGCAGTTATATCTGCAAATTTTGCATTAATTCTTAGTCGCATGGCTAATAGGTGACTAGGTTTAGAACCTTGGAAGTACTGCTGTTGTCTAGTGCTGCGTATTTGCAATTCCGATTTTTGTCTGTACATTGCTTTGATCTCGGTCTTTAGAATGTTAACTTGGTTATCTAGTCTAGTAGAGTTGTTGTATTTTAAAGAATTAAAAAGCGTTGAGTAAAGTGTTTCCATTTCAGACAGTTTTGTGTTTTGATTTTTGCGCAATATGGAGGTAAATCTATCCGAGAAATCCTTGATCATACTCTTTACCGACATCCATAATATTCTGGGATCTTGCACCGAGTTAGCATTAACTTGTAGGAATACTGTGAGAGCTTCTTTAATTTGTGTAATGAATTCCTTGTTGTTAAGCAGCATCGAATTAAAACGCCATCTTGGGGCCCGGGTAGATAATGTACCAAATGTTGCTTTCAGGATTAAGTAGCAGTGATCTGATAGCGCATTGGGTGTCATTTCCACTTCGTATTTATCAAATATTCTCGGGGATGCAAAGACGTAATCAATTCTGGATAGTGTGTTGTGTCTCGCCGAACGACAGGAGTACTTGCGGGTCATGGGGTTAAGTGAACGCCATAAATCAGTTACTCCTGTTGATTTCGACCAATCTTTTAATGCTTTAGATGAATTCTTTTGTTCGCTGGAGAAGGAAAGGTAAGTTTTGTCCATCCTTGGGTTCCAAATGGCATTAAAATCCGCACCTATTATGTATGAGTACTCGGGATGGTTTAACATTTCTCCTGTTAGTGAAGTGAAGAAACCCACTTCGTACAAATTCGGGGCATATACCGCTGCCAATGCAATTTTCCTGTTATTGTGTATAATCCTAGCTATAGTTATGCGCCCCTCAGCATCCGACCATACCCCTTTCAATTCGATATTTAATTTGCGTCTGACGACTATGGCTACCCCTCTAGTTCTCGTAGCAAAAGAAGAGTGACCAATATTATGGTATATGTTATCCGCTAACGTATTTATGTCTCCCTCTAAAATGTGCGTTTCGCTTAATAGTGCCACGTCCACATGTTCTTTTTTCATCAGTGTAAGCACGCTTTTGCGCTTGTGTTGTTTGTTTATCCCACCGGTGTTCCATACCATTATATTCAAACTAGCCATGGTCTATGCATGTTTTCGTGTAGTTTTTGGTAATGTTTCTGGAGTATGAAGCTACAATAGATGCACATCCAATTAATGAGGTCCCGTTGAGAGCTGAGCTTAAAAACATATATATATACAAATAAAAATCCCCTATTTTCCCCTCTCCCAGAAAGTCGAACATGCCTGTGTTCCAAGAACACATCCTCCGCGATTGACTTTCTCCCATGGTCCACCGGATTGCCCAACCTGAGCATTGTAATCCTAATTTTCCTATGCTCATTGCCATAGGATCTAACATTTCCATTCTATTGCAATAGAATGTCGCTTTTGGTCTTGCACCTTCCCTTACTGTAATGAAGTATTGTGATAAATAACCTAAAGATAAAAATAAAAAATAAAATAAAAAGAGAATAAACCTTTATCGACATATTCCTTTGAACCCTCCACCAACGTGTGAGGGAAAAAAAAAAAGGAAAAGATTGTAGATCAGTATTGACACTTAATGTGAAGAACATTGGAAAAGAATAATGTAAGTTACAATATATTTAAAAAATATATAGTAATATTGACACCTTAATGTGAAGAACATTGGAAAAGAACAATGTAAGTTAAATTATATTTAAAAAATATAGGGTGATGAGAAGAAAAAATTTAATAAAATAAAAATCAATGGAAAGATATAGATAAGGAATAAGAGATAAATAATTATCAACGTGGAGAAGCCACTAGAACCGATTTAACTGATTAGATAAGATAGAAAAGCAGCGCCTTTTAGCGCTTCAATGTGCCTTTAATGGAGTGATTACTTAAATTGTTAGAATAACCTTGCTGTGCCCATACGTTTATGTGTGGATAATTTTAAAGTATTATTAAGGGCTGATTGCACTTCATTTAATTTATATATGCTATGTGTATGCACACCGAATGTTATTGTTAGAGTTGTATGCTTCGTTGTCATGGTGCCTTATATTCTAGAAGGTTGTAGAATATACTAGTGCCTAGACTATTTTACTTCGTTGTCATGGTGCCTTATATTCTAGAAGGTTGTAGAATATACTAGTGCCTAGACTATTTTACATTCCAGAATGATCTAAGAGACCCAGGGCATTTGAGCATTATAAGAAATTATAATGTATTATGAATCGTATTATACACTTTAAACATTGTTATAGACGACTTGCATATCGTTTGCTACTTTGATGAACACAGCAATGTTATTCCAACACTGGTGGAATGACCTCATTGATGAACACAATAAAGTCATTCCTACACTGGTAAATATTTAGAGAGAGGCTTAACTGATTCCGGCATTTCCGTCATGCTTTGGGTTATTTGCTGCATTTTGAATCAGGAAATCCTCAGCATCAAAGGGTGTAAATGGACCTGACCTGCGGCCGTTATTGTCCAAGAATGATAACAGCGCCGGATATGCTAGCCTTGGCTTGTGGCCGGCTGTGTACAGCTTTTGCATCACAACTTTGTATGGTTGACGTCGGATGATGGCCTCTCTGCTCAAATCTTCGTAGATAAATATTGGTTTATCACCATACTTCAGCTTCCCACGTTGGTTGCGAGCATATTTGATGATTTCATCCCTTGTTGTAGTTTTCCGCAGAGTGACAATGATGACTCTCGGCCCGTTGATATTTTGCCCCTGGGAACCAATTCTGTAAACTTGTTCCACTTCTGGCACTTTGTTTGGATCGGAGTTATTCAAAATCGTTGATAACTCGTTTGGAAAGTTGATGTCATCGCAGTTCACTGATTCATCAAGCCCCACAATGCGGATGTTATTCCGCCTGTGGTAACGATGGGTTTCTAGTTGCCTCTCCATCACTTCGTTTTTAAGCAATTTTATTTCCCTCCGGTATTCATCTTTAACTTTTTCCATCTCTTCTCCCATCACTGTCATGATACCTTCGTTCGCCTTGACTGCTTTTGTGTTTTCTGTCACCGAAATCTCCACTGTCGTGATTCGCACGGACAGCAAAGTGACTGCTCTCATAACCTCTTCGAATTTAGTATCGATGTGTTCAGCGTGTGCGACCAACTGTTCTTCTACGTGTGCTTTGAAAGCGATCATCTGTTCTTTTATCAGGGTAGTCAGAGAGTTGAAGTCGGGCTGTGCAACTGAACTGCTTGTGTCAGTTGATGTTGTTGGAGCAGTGAGGGATCCGATGGATGATTGTGCTATTATCTTCTCAAAATCGCCTGCTTTTTCCTTCACGGTACTTTTTTCTGATGTTCCTGCTATGTTGTCATCTGTTGTCTCCATCTCGGGGCCAGTTGTCCTTGGTCCCTGTGTATTCTCCTCTATATTCCCCGCGCCGGGGCTCACCAACGGATCTGCCACAGCGTCGCCTGTCATTGTCTTTGACCGAGTTTCAATCTGCGCCGTTAGCTTTGCCGTTTCTTGTTTCTTTCCCGTCTTTTCCCTATCCCTAACCATGTTGTCTTTTGATATAGTTAGTAGAAGGTCTTATCAATACATACGATGTGGTCTAGTCTCTTTTGGTACTGTCCAAATAAGGTTTTTAAACGAAATTAACGATAACGGGAGCGGAGCTATAACCAATTGCGTGCGCTACATATTGCAGCTTAACCGGAAGTCTACTGTTGCATCTATACATTTATGACATACCAGATTTACAAATGCAGTACTGTTTGTGATACAAAAATTTTCTAAAAAAGAGAGTATATTCTGTCTTTCAGGAGGCCTATAATGGGACGGTCCTTGTGTTTCTAAGAATATTTGTCACAAATATTACAGGATGGATTCAGTCAACTAAAACTGAGTCGTTACCGTAATTCAGCATGCTAGTGGAAGTCTGTGGTTGGCATGAAACATAAACATTGCTTTATAACAGAATTTAGAATGTGTCATGCCTCCTGCTGACGTGCTTAGCATGATGCTAATAAATGCTACCATTTAAAGGTGCTATAGATAACGTTTTTATATAGAGTAATCATTTAAACAAAAAATAATATAAATAATATATCCACAGAGCTTTTAGAAAGGTGTGGAATAAAAGTATTGCTTTTCCCCCAACAACGTTTTGATTAACTCATTGGACGCCACGCAGTTGAGCATCGTTTGTACTTACCACGCCAAGCTCTAAGAGATGGGAATAAGTGGCGGTGTCTGCAGGGCTATAACTATATTCTATATTATAGCTATGGATACAATACTATGGCCCATTTGACATAGACTATCGTTCAATATGTGAAAAAGAAAAAAAGATTCATCCATACATTCCCGTTTTATACTGTGGTGAATATGAGTATAGTTTTAGAGTGATCCTGTCTAATCCTAGAAAACGATGCTATGCAGCAATACGTGGGGGTGGGGCGTTTTTTTATGCTTTGATCGTCACCAACGGCATACGTTGTGGAGTAACGTTACACACACATGTTGTGATCGAGGTGAAGTAATGGTTGGATCACAGCAGGATTGATATCATATAGCCCTTACCTTCACTAGGAGGTACCCCAAAAAGAATATTCCAATTATCTGATCGCGAGTCCCAGTATTGGTGTCGATCGTGTCGCCAACATAATCCGCCACACATCATGCATCGGGAGCATTTGACGCTTCTCAATCCGATCGGGACAACCGCTCCACTTGCTCGACAAAGAAAAGTCCGACCGGAGACATTTGATCGACGCACAGGCCAAGATACAAGGTTTCAAAGGATGCTCGATACGCCACCTGGGAGGATGTGGCCGGTATTGCACTTTGGTGATCTCAGGATGATTCCCCATGTTAACCCCGACGTCCGTGTGCCTGTAATGAATAGAAATAACGAATAAAAATAAATAACGATGAAAACCCGAGTACCGTAATTTTCGCACTATAAGCCGCACCTGAATATAAGCCACAGCAGCTAAATTGAATGATGTGTACATATATAAGCCGCACTGGACTATAAGCTGCAGGTGTTTTAATATTTAATTACAGTCTTCCCACCAGCATTGGGACACAATACTGTCGGACAAATAACAAGAATTAACTCATTTACAAGTTGTATTAAGTTTAGCAAATAAGGGAACAGATAAATAACATTTCAATGCAGTCAAAAAAGCAATATTGCGATTTTTACATTTTCGGGTTTGGTCACGTCGAGTCACATATAAGCCGCACCGTTATATAAGCCGCAGGGTCGAAAAATGGGGAAAAAAGCTGCGGCTTATAGTCCAAAAATTACGGTATACTCTGGTTTTCGGGGGTCCTGGCGCTCAACGCATGGCGAGATAACCAGACTTTACTCGTGGTTGGCGTCCAATGAGTTAATGAATTTATCATTTAAAAAGATCTTGCGGGTCCAAAATTAATGTTGTTTACATGTTGCAGGCATGTATCCCCTCCCTACTTCCCATTTCCCCACATGGAATGCACCTGATTGGATAAATGACATGTTGGTGCTCTAGTGCAACATCTAGTGGCTGAATGTTATCTATAGCACCTTTTTTAATATCTCAAAAACAAAACATTGGTGCTTTTTGGAGCAAGTCGTTTGTGACAAATCACTCTGGCTTCTTAACATCTGGACCATTCCTTACTTTTTAGGCAGAATGGTGTCTGACTGTATTCTGTTCCTCCTCCAGAGCTACTACCAGACGCCTCCTCCTCCCTTCACCTTCAGCGAGACGACCTCTCACAAGAGTCTCATCTTCCTCTGGGTCCTAACGAGGTCAGGAAACACTTCACTGCAGAGTAATATCATAGTCTGTAGAGGTGGAACCGTTCAATCCAAGGCCTATTTGATTCCCATTCTTTAGGTGACAATTTGATTAGTAAAATCTTAAATTTTGAGCATTTTCAAATGACTGTTACAGGACTGAATTTGTCAACAAAAACTGAGTCATTGCTCCACAGAATCATGTATATGAACGTATTCAAATAAATCAAACATGCATGCGGTTCTGATATCGATTTTTATAGATCAACACAGTTTGATTTCCAGAATCTTGTAAATATATTGTGTTGTGGAATAACTTGACCAGATCTTATTCACGGAGGCTGACAAGAGTCTTTGATAAGTTTACTGACAGAATGACATGTTGCAACACAGAGACCTATAGGTTATAACAAAGTATTTATACAGGAGAGTAGACCAAACTAAGTGGTACCTTGACGTACATAATATGAATTATAGATATGATGTACAGAGATATCTGGATAATGACGTATACTCATGAGACAGCTGTGTGTGTGCTCATGTGTGTACAAGTTGAAGGCTGTAAAGAGAGAGAAAGGAGGGGTAGTGTGTCTAGATAGATATGTCTGGGAGTGATGTGATGTGTATGTGTGATAGTAAGAGAGACAGAGAGAGAGGTATGTTGGTAAATCATATTGTAATGCATTGATTCTTTTCTCTTATTTATTTCCATGTAATGTACCTCCCTGCAGCTCGGTGACGATAGCGTTAGGTGGGCTGACCTTGTGGCATGCTATCCTCATTACGAAAGGAGAGACCAGCGTGGAGAGACACATCAACCGCAAAGAGGCCAGAAGACTCAGGGAGCAGGGCAAGGTACACTATGGCTGTATTAACTCATTCTGTGCCATTCACGTATATATACATTATTTGGTCCGTTTTCTATTTTTAATATTCTATGCAGTCTCACGGACCTCTATGTTACCGTTGAAAGCCATACTGAGACCCAGAGAGTGCAATACCGGCCAGATCCTGCTAGGTGGCAGTATCGCCCACCATTTGAAACCCTGTTCCAGACTGTGTGTCACATCTAATGTCGTCCGAGCGAAGAATTTTGGCCCAGGCAAGTCTAGCTGTTCATCCGAGCACATTGGAACGCGTCCAGGACACTCGATGCATGTGTTGTGCCAGATTATGTCGGGGACCCGATGGACATCAATACTGGAAATCGCGATCAGACAATTGGAATATTCTTTTTGTAATAACCCCGATCAAAGGTAAGGACTATCTGACGTCAATTCCACCTTGATCCTACAATGATTTCACATCGATCCAGCCGTTCAACGTATGTAGTATTCAAAACGAATGCCGTTGCTGGGGATCAGAGCATCAAAAAATGACCCCCCCACCCCTTTGATGCATTCATGATGAAACATAATACCTATTATATACCTTTTATTTGGAAACAGTAGCGTGTCCATGCGAGAAACGCGAACGACTTTAGCAAAATTACATAGCGCTCCATAACTCAGCTTTCAGGAATTAGCCCGGATCACTCTGACTATACAATACAACTATACAATATTCACCACGGGATAACGTGCAAACTTATACATGAGAAAATTAACAATTTTTTTTGCATGTTGGACGAGAGATAGTGACTGTCCAATGAGCCATAGTATTGTCTCCATAGCTATAATATAGATATAGCTCATCAAACATTGTGACGCACAGTGAAAATAGGCAATGGAAAGCTGGCGCATTGACTACAGGGATGAGGGTAATAGCTGGCGCTGAAAGTGTTAAGAAAAAAAAGATTTTGTGATCATTGTTTTTCCAAGATAGTGATTTTTGACTTTGTGGCTTGGCCAACATGTGAGAAATGTACCATGTTATCAACATGTTTCTTTGCCAGTAAAGATGCCTGTGGATGTATTGTATTTTGTGAAGTAACCCCCCCTTTCTATATTAACACTGTGGTGTATTTAAAGGTGCTATAGATAACATTCAGCCACTAGATGTCGCACTAGAGCACCAGCATGTCATTTATCGGGTGCATTCAACGTGGGGAAATGGGAAGTACACACAACATGCACACAACATGTTGACTACAATATACATTTTTGACCCGCCAACATCTTTTTATTATGAATTCATGAATGAATCATTTATTTCCCCTCACCTTTATAAAAGCTCTTTGGATGTATTATTATTATTATTATTATTATTATTATTATTATTATTATTATTATTATTATTATTATTATTATTATTATTATTATTATTATTATTATTATTATTATATAAATGATTACATAATCCTTTTGCTGATATTATGTATCGTCCAGTGGATGATGAGGCAATTTATGAGCCCTCTTTGTTTCACTCAGGGGTTCAGAAATCCATACCACCACGGAAACATGAAGAACTGGAAGATCCTGTTAGGTGTCGAGAAGACGAGGTGAGTCCCCACATCCCTGTTCTTCAGCCTGCAGAGTAAATGATCCTCCTGACCTAAACCACCAGTCAATGCCCTCACATAACCCCCCAGTCTAACTCTCAAGTTAGATTGTTGTGTGAAATCTGTCGTAATTCTGTCTTAAATCCCAAAGGCTTGTTTTTCTTCATTCATTTCTTAATTCCCAGAGGTATTAAAAAGTAATAATTCTCAATTTATGGCCTTAAAAGGTATTCAAAAGTCTTAAATATAATTTGCACAGGTATAACATTTTTGGGTGGGCAGCCCGGCTGTCGGGAGATGAAATAATATTAAATATATGAAATGTTTTTGTATTCCAAGTCGTTGTTTTTTGCAGGGTTAAAAACATGTGACGGCACTGTTGTGTTGTTTTACAGTCACAGCAGGTTAACTTGTTTCTCCTCTAGTCTCTCTAGTCACAGCAGGTTAACTTGTTTCTCCTCTAGTCTCTCTAGTCACAGCAGGTTAACTTGTTTCTCCTCTAGTCACAGCAGGTTAACTTGTTTCTCCTCTAGTCTCTCTAGTCACAGCAGGTTAACTTGTTTCTCCTCTAGTCTCTCTAGTCACAGCAGGTTAACTTGTTTCTCCTCTAGTCTCTAGTCACAGCAGGTTAACTTGTTTTTCCTCTAGTCTCTCTAGTCACAGCAGGTTAACTTGTTTCTCCTCTAGTCTCTAGTCACAGCAGGTTAACTGGTTTCTCCTCTAGTCTCTCTAGTCACAGCAGGTTAACTGGTTTCTCCTCTAGTCTCTCTAGTCACAGCAGGTTAACTTGTTTCTCCTCTAGTCTCTCTAGTCACAGCAGGTTAACTTGTTTCTCCTCTATGACATTGACTGCACTGCACTAGTCCGTACTGGATCTCTGCACACTTCACTTTATATATATATATATGTATTTTATTTATTGATTAATCCCCCACTGCACTGTTTTCGTTTCTTGTCTGTGTTGGTGTTTGTTTACTGTGAAAAAAGAAAGAATGCATACACTGTATTGCTGCAACAATTACCAATGTGTTTTACACAAATGGCTCAATAAAGGAATCTGAATCTGAATCTGAATCTCTAGTCTCTCTAGTCACAGCAGGTTAACTTGTTTCTCCTCTAGTCTCTCTAGTCACAGCAGGTTAACTTGTTTCTCCTCTAGTCTCTAGTCACAGCAGGTTAACTTGTTTCTCCTCTAGTCTCTAGTCACAGCAGGTTAACTTGTTTCTCCTCTAGTCTCTCTAGTCACAGCAGGTTAACTTGTTTCTCCTCTAGTCTCTAGTCACAGCAGGTTAACTTGTTTCTCCTCTAGTCTCTCTAGTCACAGCAGGTTAACTTGTTTCTCCTCTAGTCTCTCTAGTCACAGCAGGTTAACTTGTTTCTCCTCTAGTCTCTAGTCACAGCAGGTTAACTTGTTTCTCCTCTAGTCTCTCTAGTCACAGCAGGTTAACTTGTTTCTCCTCTAGTCTCTAGTCACAGCAGGTTAACTTGTTTCTCCTCTCGTCTCTCTAGTCACTGGCTGACCCGGGTGCTGTTACCGTCCGGCCACCCTCCCCAGGAAGACGGGATCATCTGGGACACCGTCTACTACAGGAAGGACCCCACTGCCATCTGACCTTTGACCCACCGAACCCCCTATTAAAAAGACCTATTCCACTGTCCTAAAGTAGAAGCACCTCTTTCCGACGGTGTGGAAGTGAGCTCTGGAGACAATGAGAACTCCCAAGTCCGTCCCTAAATTCCACCCAACATTTGTAGATCCTCCGGGTCTTAATGCACCACCAGCCCTCCCCCAGTGGCCGTAGCTCTGTTGACTGACTGGTTTCCATTGATGGAGATGCTGCTGGTCAGCGTCTTGTCAGGCCCATGCAACGTGGTGTAGACAGCTGGAGGTTCACCTGGTCATCAACCCCCAGTGCACTTTACTGTCGCCCAAAGCGCTGGACCCGAAAGCCCCCAAGAAGAACTTCCTCTATGGTTGTTACCGCTGGTTAAAACATTTATATTAGCCCTAATATTTTTTACTATGTAACATAGAAACCCAGGGTTCTCAAAATATTCTAGAATAGAATAGCATGGACTTCTTTTGTGCTTGTTGTAACTGAGGAAACTATAAAAGAAGGAAGGGTCGTCGCGTGAATGCACGCCGGTGCCAAGTGTGGAAACGCTCAGTTCGGCCGACATCGAGTTGAAAGCGATCAGCCGTCTCTTTGCTTATGACCCGTCATTTAAAACAGGTTATTACCTCAGATGTCAGAATCATCTGCAATCTGTTGCTTTTGTTAATGTTTGATATATCGGTTGATGTATATTTTTTACACAGATGACTGGTATTAATTGTAAAACAGGTTATAATTGTAATACAGGCTTCAGTAGAACTGGCACCAAGCAGAGCAGAGAACGCTGGTATTCTGATGTGATGCCCCTTCCGTCTTTTATAGCTATAACGGTGATGAAAAAGACGATAATGGATGAAGTTGAAACTCTTAACACTTTCTCTGCCATGCTTATATCCATCAATGTTTTGATCACTGCCACCAGTCTAAGCCTATGGAGATGTTTACCTTCTTTGCAGGGCTATAACTTTTTAAATTGTATTGCTAAATTGACATTACTATGGCCCATTCAACATCGATTATCTATCGTTCAGGATGTAGGAACGTTTTACTTTTTCATTCATACAAAAATACCGTCTAGAATATAAATATGTTTTTATCGTTTTCTGCAGTAAATCCTAGAACGTGAGATATAGGCATAAATGCATATATACATTATCAAATGCCATTTGTTGCCGATACACGCTATATTAAAAATGTCAACTGTACATGGTCCTAAACGTTATGACTGATCATGTGTGGGTGAACGGAGGGGGGGGGGGGTCGTTTATAATTCCGTGATCGTCGTTAAATGATTTATGTAGTATGGGTGATATATAGATCAGAGCAGTTTGCATCGATAATAATAAACAAACATGCTGAAACTCACGTCAGCCTCCTCTTACCGTTGGGCGATGATACTGGAGCAAACGGATCCCAGTTATGTGATGGGGATCGAGGCGATCCATTTCCGGTTTGTATAATACTAATACACGCCCAAATCATGTCGATTATTGAGTTATGGCAGCGATCGCTACACATGGACGTGTGTCTTGAGACGCACCGAGACCCAACCGTCCACTTCCGGTTTGGCAACTCGCCGATCATCCACCAGGTGGCAGTATTGAAGCGTTGCAGAGTCCCACAGCATCCCACAAGGCTCCATGAGTGAAATATGAATACCATGGCGAAAATATGAAATATGATCAGAATAACGTCGTACGCCGTGATCTGGCAGAATTCGCATGGACTTGAAACCCATTGTATGACGTTATTGGCGGAGAAAGTGTTAACGAGTAATCAGTGTTTTGTTTATTTTGAATTAGATGTATGCGACTGCTTTATTTGGTTGCTATGTGGTAAAACTATTGTGGCTCATCTTAATTCTTTGCTAGAGACTACGGCCGTAGGGGCACGGGCGTTGGAACCGGAGGGGGTGACCGGGACGTGTGTATATTTTCCCTAACGGAGTTGCACTTCCGCGTTCGGTTTGTGCGATCTGATTGGCCACTGATGTTTTTTTCGGCGCCAATCGCGTTACTCCTAACAATCGCGCCAGCAGGCTGTTACCCTAACCTTAACCAACTAACCCTAACCAACTTCGAAAGAGAGCGACTTCGAAAGAGTCGCCAAGCTTAACCAGTTTGTTAGGAGTAACGCGATTGGCGCTGAGAAAAACGTCAGTGGCCAATCAGATCGCGCAAACCGAACGCGGAAGTGCAACTCCGTTAGGGGAAAGATACACGCAACCGGGACACTGCTGAGTCCTGTAGCCTTTAATGTCAAATGAACGAACAAGACAAGCTTTTCGTCTCTGTCGTGCAGTGCTGTTAGTAGCGGGACTGGATATATCCTGGATACTCCTCGGATGGGAGTGATGGACGAGGCAACTACGGTATGATGGACCATTTACTAGTGGGCTCAGGAGGTAGAGTGGTCGTCTGGTAATCGGAAGATTCCCTGTTCGAGTCCCACTCCTCCCGGGCAGCGTGTCGAAGTGTCCTTGTGCAAGACCGGACACTTAACCCCTAACTGCTCCAGATGAGCAGGTTGGCACCTTGCATGGTTGCCTCTGCCGCCAGTGTGTGAATGTGTGGGTGAATGTGAGGCATAAAATTGTAAAGTGCTTTGGATAAAAGCGCTATATAAATGCAGTCCATTTACTATTTACTAGTGAGGTGCTTGGGATGGACCATAGCTTGAGGTCCATACAACTGTGTGGACGTTGTCCCTGCACTCAAAATCAATGTTATTTTGCATAATGGTCAGTGTTGTATTATTTTTATTTTTTCATCTGTTTGTTTTTTGGTACTGGTTGGATGTGTCTTGTCCAAAGTTGTTGTTATGTAGTGTTTTTTTGTTGTTTATTATTCCTTGCATTGAGGAGTTAAACAGATGAATGTCTCTGGTGCCAAAGAATAGCTGACCACCAAGGGCTTGGACTATGTGCTGGAGGATGACCCCACAGAGGGTCCCTGAACCCGTCTAAACACTGATCAATAGCCCAGAGGCCATTGATTGAAAACTTTATTAACAGATTGCAGAATGGGTACAATACAGTACAGCTCAATACTAACAACTGCTAAGAGGATGAAGACCAGAAAAATACTTTCGTCTTGTTTACATAAGGGTCCTCCATTTTCAATTAATCTATGACATACAAATATACAGTACTGTGTAAGAAAAAGAGATCATAAAAATATATATATATATATATATCCGAAGGGGAATAAATGTACATTGGAGGGGGTTGGGGTGGGTATTTTGACATTTACCGGGGCCAGTTTCTAATTGCCATTATGTCTGGTTTTTAAATGTGTAACCTGGGTTGTCCCCCACCCCAAGAAGCATAATTACTCGACCAGATAAATAAAAATTCTTAAAATAACTTCCAAGTGCTACTAACACATAAGTCAACTTAACTTCAAAACACAAGAATAATCTTTCAAGGTCATCTCTAGGTCACTGGGTAATACTCGTGACGACTACTTTGCTTACAAGCGTTACTAGTCTTGCCAAGGATAAGGTTCGATAAGATATCCCTTTATTGATCCCCTTGGGGAAATTCAGGCCTTCATCAAATTCGTCGAGCCTTGTTTTCAGTTTCTTCATATTTAGTCATCTTTATATCAGAAGTGTGCCTTGTTCAGCCTTTTAAAGTAGTTGGGTTCTCATCAACGGAATGCAAAGCACTGTTGATGTAATGCAATCTTTTTATATGATAATCGTTTATCACTCCCTCCCCAATTCTCCTTCCACCCACATTGAGATCTGGTGATGGAGCAGCTGGGTACATTTCAGCCACTCGGCAGTGCAAGTTCATCAAATGGTTGTGGAGCCCGGCCCCTAGTTGCCATAGTGATAGAAGATGACTTGATGTGATGTCCTTTTTGCACCAATAGGAGCTGTGCTCCGTTGTTTGATTTTGCATATCTGTCATTGGTTTTTGATATAAAAAAAAAAGTTGATATCTCAGACTCACTTTAGTTTTTAATCATTTGATAAAAAGCTTCTACTCAAGATGTCTTAACCTAAAAAATCTTTTACTTCATACAATTACAAAAAAGTTTTTTATTGACAGGTTAACTTAAGACATTTTTAAATATTGTCCACAACATAATTATGTCCTTGGCGTAAGTTGATGTGAGGTCCAAAGTTGGTTGGCCTTTGCTGAAATGATTAACAACCACTAACCAGCCAGCTATTGTACCCATTACATCTTCAAATACTGACCAAGTACTTTCAATATACTGTACACATTATCCTCCAATCTTTAACCCTTTAACGTTAGAATAACATCCTCAATATAGTTAGATATCCGATTATGTAAAATTAAATCAGTTTAGCTCGTCAATTTAAGTGCCAAACTATAAAAAACATTCATCTTGAAATCTAGGCAACAATATACACGGAGACGTTTGATTTACCTCACCCAGTGCACAGACGACCGGAGTACATTTGGCACCTTAACCAACCATTCCACTGGTCCTGTACATCGCAACCTCCACCCGGGCGGTGCACTGGATGAAACTAAAATTAAATGTACATATGACGACACACGTTCGCTTGGATCAAAAGACCGCTCTCAGTGCTCTACTTCAAAGGATCAGTGCTGTTCTCTGTCAGGTGTGTCGATGTAATTTGTCTATCCTGGAGGTTAACCATCCTCATACACAGTAGCCGGATGTAAACAAGGGTGGAAAGGAATCCCAACCCGAGTGTGACATAAGAGCAAAATGCTCGCCGTGTGAATATGGTCAATGCAAATAGTCAAAGTAAGAGAAGTGGTTAAAAAAAAAAGTGAAAAAAACATCTCTTTGTGCGTCCATATTGTCGGCCAGTACTTGTGCTACGTACAATTAGCGGCTGCAAATGCGGGTAGTTTTAACAAACTTTTCCTACTTTTTAACCAGAAGCTGTAGATATGTTGTGTGTAGAAGTGACAAACATGACTCATTCACATTCTATCCTACTGTATTTCTGTTTGAAATTCTCTTTTTTAAAACAACACGTCTTGGTCAGTCAAGCTCCTCCCATTGGGGAGTTGATCAAAGTAGAAGAAGTATTAAAAGGGAGGCGGGGATGGAGGAAGATCCAGATGATGGACAGACACTGAAGACTTGGCCCCAGAAGAGGGTGCTGTTGCCTGGGGTTCCAGAGGCTTGATCCTGGGCTTGTGGTCCTGGAGGTCGTCCCACATTTTTCTTCTTCCATGATAAGTCAGGGTTAGGGTGGGGGTTAAAGGGTTAAAGTTGGGGTGGGGGACCGGGAGGGGGGGTTAAAGGGTGGGGGACCAGGAGGGGGGGTTAAAGGGTGGGGGACCGGGAGGGGAGGTTAAGGGGTGGGGGATGTGGAGGGGAGGTTAAAGGGTGGGGGACCGGGAGGGGGGGTTAAAGGTTGGGGCGTGGGGTGGAACGATCACCTGCCTCCTGGACTTCCTAAGAGGAACCTAGAGGGAAAATAAGACCAGAGCTTGTGATGTGTTTGAGTTTCAGGTGATCTCACATACAGTATGAGATTACAATTTTGAGAACTGAACATTCTAATGATGATGTCACCACAATGGCTACTGGCCACTGAAAGCTATAATAACAATAATTCTAAAGATAAAAATCTGAGAAAATATTCCAATTTTTTTTTAACCTGAAAAGGGTTAAAGTGGTGAAACGGAGACATATCCAGATGAAGTCTAGTAGCTTTCCTGTCAGTCTGACCGGCTTCCCGTCTTTGTTAACACATTGACTGCTGTTCACGTAGATCTACGTTTCTGTCGCCCGACGGTTGAGTGCCGGAAACGTAGATCTACGTTTCTGTCACGGTATTTCTTTTATTATCTATTGCCATTCATAATTTAGCGGGGCACCTTGTGCATACTTGTGCAGAGTGTGTCTGAGCTGGCAGACGGTATTATACCGGCCTCTAACGCCTTCGGCCAGTAATGCACCCCGTTAGAAACGGGTTGGTTTATTTTCTCTACCGAGCTGCGGCATGGGGGCGGGTCCTAAACACTCCGGCAAAACACACGCTTGTAGGGATGCTTTGGACTACTGACCCCGCCCGCCCATTGAAGAGCAATGTCCAACAACGTCGGAGGCACGATTGCTGTGGATAACTGGAATGGCGATGAGATTATTGGATAATTTTTTTTCATTACTTCAGAGACCAGGTAAAGACACCATATATGAAAGCTTGCGTTGATCTGATATTTATTTCTACTGCGATTGAAGCTATCTGTGTTATAGCTGTTTGGCTGTTTTCCGTTGGGTTGCAGGAGGGGGGGGGGGGGGGGGCGCCGGTCTAAGCCACATTGCATGCGTGCACGACAAAGGATAATAGTGATGATCTAGCATTGATTTCAGGAAGATCCGATAATCAGGCGAAAAGTGTCTTTTCCCTGGAATTGCTCAGAAGCGGCCGGACTATGTTCATATTCAAAACGAATTATGAAAAAATAATCTGTTTTTTGCACGTTGACCAGAAGCAGCTCAATGAGACTCGGCAGCGTTATTAGACCCATAGCTATACTATAAAATATAGGTTTAGGTCTACAATAAAATATAGGTTTAGGTCTACAAAGTACAACTACGTTTACATGGGGTTAATGGACGGCACGGAAGTGGTCACTTCACGGAAGGGGCGTGACACTCAATGTGTTAAGAGCAGGTAATGGGGCAGTTTATCACCACTTCATTGAATCAAGGGACTTTAATCTTAAATGCTCACAGTACAGTAATATGTAACTTAGCAATATGGCATTTAATTGTCATCTACAGAGTACAAACCTTCATGGGGAGACAGGTGTTTGACATCCCATGTTAGGCTATCCCATAGAAACTTTAGAGTTATTATAGTTAACTAAAACTACACTAAAACTGTGGAAAAAACATTGTACCGGTAGTTAACTGAAATATATATATACAGGTGCAGCTCGATAAATTAGAATATCGTGGAAAAGTTATTTTATTTCAGTAATTCAATTCAAAAAGCGAAACTCTCGTAGATTATAGATTCATTACACACAAAGTGAAATATTTCAAGCCTTTATTTGTTTTAATTTTGATGATTATGTCTTACAGCTCATGAAACCCCAAAAGTCTATCACCAATAAAAAATGTATTGGTGAATATGAAATGTCGGCCTTCTGAAAAGTATGTTCATGTATGTTCACTCAGTACTTGGTTGGGGCTCCTTTTGCACAAATGACTGCATCAATACAGCGAAATATATTGACTTTTCCATGATATTCAAATTTATTGAGCTGCACCTGTATATATAAAGTAACAAATCATAATTATTGTGTTCTTACAAAACGAACAAATAGAATACAAAGAGTCTGTTTTAGTCTTGGTCAATTTGAGTCTGATGTCTACACATGACTGCGTCAATTACCTTCATAAAGTGATATATTACACAATACCTTCTGAACTTCTTAAATCTTGTCCCTGACAAATACTCCCCATATAATAATATATATATTATTTTTTAAACTAAAACTGAAGTTTATAAAAACTCAACTAAAACTAAGCAATAATAAAAAAAAATGAAACAAACTAGCAAAACCAATAGGCTACTGAAACATATTACCGTTACCATTGCAACCTTAACTATTGATACATATGGCAAAAATTGCAGTGTATAATTATTGTCATTAATGGTTTCACCTGGTAATTCAAATGCCTCAAGTGTCCCTGTAGGCTACAGACATCCCATCAGCATCTTCATTTTCTTTTTAGTAACGACCCAAACACTGCTAGCTGTGTAACCATTCTCAAAACTAAAACTAAAACTGCTGACTGTCTAACCACTCAAAACTAAAACGGCTGACTGTCTAACCATTATCAAAACTAAAACTAAAGTCTTACCATTCTCAAAACTAAAAATGCTGACTGTCTAACCATTATCAAAACTAAAACTAAGGTCTTACCATTCTCATAACTAAAACTGCTGACTGTAACCATTATCAAAACTAAAACTGCTGACTGTCTAACCATTCTCATAACTAAAACTGCTGACTGTAACCATTATCAAAACTAAAACTGCTGACTGTCTAACCATTCTCAAAACTAAAACTGCTGACTGTCTAACCATTCTCTAAACTAAAACTGCTGACTGTCTAACCATTCTCAAAACTAAAACTGCTGACTGTCTAACCATTCTCTAAACTAAAACTGCTGACTGTCTAACCATTCTCAAAACTAAAACGGCTGACATCTTACCATTCTCCCCGCGCCCGAACCGCCTCGCTCCTCACCATCCTCTTCCTGTCATCCAGAGGGGCAGCCAGAGCCCGCAGAACCCTGGTCCTGAATGGCAACACCTGGGACAGTGGATCAAGGAAGGTTATAATAATAATAATAATAATACATTCAATTTACACATGCTTTTCAGGGAACTTAAAGACGCTTTACAAAAAAAATAAAGAACGGGTCAAATCAAAACAAAAAGTAACAAAGGGGAGAAGATACGTACAGCCTACAAACATCTCTGTATCCGATTCCATTCATTTGTGCTAAGCTATAGGCTAGCTTGCAGTCGGATAGCTTTCTATTGAACACAGAGGAAATTGGTATCTATCTTCTTGTTGGACTCTGGAGAAGACGGGAAGCACATTTCCCATAATGCTGGCGTGTTCCTTTCATTTGTACAATTACATTTGGTCCCCTAAAACGGGGGGGGGGGGGGGGGGGGACGTATATCGGGACACAAATCCTACCGGGTTCAAGGAATTACCCTAGTCTTTTCATTTCTCTCTAGCAGACAGCTGGGGCATTCCCAGGAGGTGGAGGCGAACACTGCATGTGTGAATGTGAAATAAACACCGTTTATCCACACCGTCAGAGTGGTGATTAAAAATACAATGACAGAGTAATGACAGCAACGCAGTTCACTACTGCTAAGCCTGCCGAATGAAGAACGAGTTGGTGAGTTATTAAATATAGTCTTTATTGCCTACTATATTTATTGTAACATATACTATAACCGATAGGGCATTACAGACCCTCATCTGCACCTTTGTTTACACCGTTTATTTTTATATTCAGATTTAATTTTACCATTACCCTGCCCATACCTGTACCTCCCCCATGCTGCTATGACGCCCCCAAAAAAGGAATATCTATTCACCTCGTGTTCAGGGAGGTGGGACAGAGCGTTGATGCACCTCAACGAAACCATGCGCACATCCTGTAGAGGAGAACAGAGACATTACCTTCAGCTTGTGAATGGGTGAGAGTTGAGTAAATAAAAGAGCTGATTCATATTCAATGTTTTCTACACTGTAAGGGGTGTCATGTCTACTGTGTGTGTATGTATATTGATTGAATGTACAGATTCATGACGCATGTGTATTTGATTCATGTTTGGTCGTTGTGTATAGCATGTACAATAATGCTGTATATACCTTATATATATATACAGTATATATTTATTCTTATCGTATATATATCTATCTGTCTGTACATACTTGCATATAATCCTTTTTACCTGTAGATATTATATCTATACATATCCCTTACCTACTCTTACTAGTTACACTGCTGGCCAGTAGGACCAGTGTCTTTATGCCTGTATCACTGTACATATTAATACTACAACTCTGCACATGCATTCAAGATTCAAGAGTTTATTCATCACATACATACCAGGGCATACAGTGAAATGCGGTTGGCCATGCCCGCTACGATTGTGCAATAAAACAATAGTAATAATAATAAAAAGATAACTAGAATAGACATGGTAAATAGACATGTTAATAAATCGCTTAAGGCACTGGATCCTATGTACAGTACACTCCTATACAATGTGCAGTTTTTCTTCTATGTCCCTATGTTTTCTTCTATGTCCCTATGTTATACTTGCTGTTACTAAGTAACTATACTATGCAACAATCACAACAACTTTTTTTCTTAAAGTGTCCTTTTCCTTCCTTTAAAGTGTCCTTTTCTTGTGTGTTTAAAGTGACCTATGGTGCGTTTGTGTGTGTGCAAGTGCAGAATGTTGTGTTGTGTATGTGCGAGTCCATATGGGCTGGGCACCGAGAAAAGGTGCATGACACTTAAATAAAATGTATAAATCATGAAAGGGGGAATGTGAGGACATAAAGAGTATCCTTTACGAAGGAGAAAAGGTAAATAAAATGAATGAGTGAGCGAACAGAGATTGTGAGTGAGTGAGTGAGTGCGAGAGTGTGTGTGTGTTTCCATGGAGGGACCAGGCTAACCATTTCTCGGCTGGAGGTGAGGGCCAGCACCCTGGTGACCAGGGCCTCTAGCTGCTGGATCAGGGCAGGGGGAGGGTCCAACAGGACGGGCTGGAGGCAGGACAGAGTGGACAGCTGGACCCCCTGGTCAGGACAGGACAGGGCTTCCAGCAGTAAGGGCAGCAGCTGGACACACATTTACATTTAGTCATTTAGCTGATGCTTTTATCCAAAGTGACTTACAAGTTGTGTATAACAAGTTAGCAGGAAGGGTACAACTCTGGCAGCTAACGGTATAGGTAAGATTGTTGAACTTGACTGCTACACTCTTGAGTGCATAGTAGTATAGACATATTAGCATAGTAGGTAGTAATATAGACATATTAGCATAGTACGTAGTAGTATAGACATATTAGCATAGTAGGTAGTAGTATAGACATTAGTATAGTAGGTAATAATATAGACATATTAGCATAGTAGGTAGTAATATAGACATAGTAGATAGTAGTATAGACATATTAGCACAGTAGGTAGTAATATAGACATATTAGCATAGTAGACCATATCAACTACAGACCATCTCCACATACATATCCAGTTAATTTGTTATGCTTCATAAATCCAATAATGTACTTTTGCACAAATTACCAGATTGGCACAAGCGAAATTATTTGATAAAATGAACGAGAATCAAGTCAAGTCAATCCTAGGGAATCCTAGGGATGGGGGCATACGCTAATCTATTTAACACAAACACTTGACCCGCTTGGAAAGGCTTAAAAACAAAATAATAATTTCTTTTTATATTCAGAGTTAATTATATTGTTTACACTATTATTTTCTTTCTCCATAGTTGTATAGATATAGATATATAGAAAACTGTATTGCCATTTCAACACATGGTTGATTGGGATTTGTCGTGGTGACAACACATACAGTACATACAGTATAAAAACATACAATATAAAAACACACAAGAATACATGCAATGTAATCCCCACAATAAAAGTATTACACAAACAATAAAAAAATGCTACAGTACCTAAAATAGCTCAGTGTTCCAGTTTAAAGTGCATATTGCCTTAAAAATGTTTAAGTGCCTGTCGGCTAGTGCTAGCCCTTGTGGTACAAAGTGCCTGTGCATTAGGACTTGAGTTCAGGTGTCAAGTCAAGAGATTTATTTGTCACGGCATACAAGTATACAATGAAATGTGGGTGGTCTTGCCCGCAACGATGTGCAAATAACATATAATAGAATCAACATTGTGCAATAAACAAGTAACATTGTGCATAAACAAGTAACATGTTAGGGCATATCGGTATATGTACATAAGTTATTTACAGAGCATGGAGGACATACTAGGTCCTTTGGTAGTGTCTTTCTGTACATGCTAATTTATACAATACTATTTTTAAAGTGACCTTTCCTTAGTGGCCATAAGTGTGGGCATGTGCAGCATGAGTGTGTGCTTGCTCATGTTAAAGTGGCTGCTAGTGTGTGAGCGTGTACAGTGTGTGTGTGCTCATGTGTGCTTGTGTGTGGAGAGTTCAGTGTTCAGGGCTCTGATGGCCTGGGGGAAGAAGCTGAGCCGAAGTCTCTCTGTCCTAGCAGCTGGTGTTCGCAGGCGTCTGCCTGACCTGAGCAGCATGAACAGGCTGTTGTTGGGGTGGTGTGGGTCTTTCATTATTCTGCAGGCTCTGGATTTGCACCTATTGTTGTATAGGTGACGGACAGCCTCGGGATATGTACTGTTTTTAAAACGAGACGTCCTGCACCTGAGACTTTGGAGTCTTCTGCCAGAGGGAAGGGGGTTAAAAAGGTAGAAAGCAGGGTGAGAGGGGTCACCGATCACCTTCTCCCCTTTCCGCCTGATTTGTGTGGCATAAATGGAGGCCACAGAAGGGAGATCACAGCCAATGATTTTTGACGCTGTGTGTACAGTCCTTTCTAGCTGTCCCCTATCATGGACGGTGGTGTTTCCGTACCACACAGTCATTGAGAAGATATATATTCAGTTAATGATATTGTTTACATCATAATTTTTTTTATCCATCGTTTTATATTCAGAGTTAATTATATTGTTTACACAATTTTCTTCCATATTTTTTATATTCAGAGTTAATCTTGTTTACACTGTTCATTTGTTTCTCCTATTTATATATTCCCCCGCCCATGCTGCTATGACGCCCTGAATTTCCCCAAGGGGATCAATAAAGGAATGTCTTATCTTATAATTTAGTCTCCAAAAGCAATTAATTTCTGCGGTAAAATTGCACTGATTTGGAGAGTAGTAGAGAACGCCCTGTATGGTTTGCCTCCATTGCTCACGCTGGTAAAAATAGCAGCAGGAACAAATTCAATAGACCACATTTTACAGTTCATTCAACGTTTCTACTGAAAGTGGGCCTTTGTGCGCCTAGTGGACTGGTTCCGGTTGGAACGCTGGAGAACTGATCATATTTACACGGCGGCCATTTTGCTCTTACACTTCATTTAGTTTCAAACCTTCGTTTATACTCGTAAAGGCACAGAGGTTTCCCTCATTTACAGCAACGACGAATTACATACAGAAAGAACTGTCATACATGGAAGCATTTCAAATTACAACAACCCTCAAATCACCCTGTTCCCACCTTAGGTATCATGTGTATCATCCCACCTTAGGTATCATGTGTATCATCCCACCTTAGGTATCATGTGAAACCCAGATTCGGCTCAAACAAGGGACAAAACACGTTTCGCAATTATGCCACATCAATGTGGAACGCCCTACCCACAGCTGTAAAGGAATGTGAATCACTACCCACTTTCAAAACCACTCTCAAAGAGCACCTACGGGAGACTGCAATTCGAAACTGGCCCCTGTAAATGTATATACTGGTACCCTCTTTTTTAGACTATTTTTGTATCACAAACAGTACTGTATTTGTAAATCTGGTATGTCATAAATGTATAGATGTAGCAGTACTGTCTATCTGTATGTCATGTATGTCATATATGTTATGATGAATTGAAAATGGGGGACCCTGATGTAAACAAGACGAAAGTCTTTCTCTGGTCTGCATCCCCTTAACAATTGTGTGTATTGAGCTGTACTGTATTGTACCCATTCTGCAATCTGTTAATAACATTTTCAATCAATCAATCAATCAGGTGGAAAGAGATCCCAACCCGAGTATGACATGAAGAGCGAAATGGCCAATGCACCACAAAAAAAACATCTGTCCAGGGTGTAGATATCTTTTTCCTTTAAAGTTAACAAGAATCCGGGCGGCTACGTGGCGTAGTGGGCAAGGCACTCGCCACGAAATGCTGGAGACGCTGGGCTCGTCAGTTCGAGCCCAGCGCTCCACATTTGCTTTCAGTTTAGCTGGTCGTCCGTACTAATACACATTGGCCGTATTAGGGGGTGGGAAACTGATGGGTGGGGATCGGGCGTTGTGGACAGCGACTCCTACAGGTCGGTTGGTGCGCCTGCGCAGTAGAATCAGGAAGTGTCGGGGGCAGCGTGAGCCTCCCACTTGTTACTCCTCGCCACTGAGAGATCGAGCTGCGCAGGTGAAAAGATGCGACTGCTGTTACCTCAAGTACCGGAGGGGACTTGTGCTATGTATGACTTAGTCCACATTGCAGCCGGCTTGTGGGAGGCAAGAAACAGCGTCCGTGACAGGGGAGGGTTGAATTGGATGATACGAAAATTGGGGGATGGGAGAAAATATAGAAAATGGGAGAAAAAGTGGATAAAAAAAAAGAAAAGTTAACAAGAATCCTATCATCTTATTTCATATATGCTGTAATGTAATTACCGGTATGTAATGTAATTATTGGTACACTGGTATTTGTTCATTTTTAAAGGCCCTTATTGGTAACCTACCTCCTTATACTACATCATTGTTGGAATGGAATCTTGGAATGTATGGAACCCGTTCCAGTGACTGGCTGGTCCTTAAGGTCCCCTGAGTTCACTCGGAACAGGGTAAATCTACATTTTGCTATGATGCCCCTAGCTCATGGAATGAACTCCAACAGTCAATGAATGAATGAATGAAACTTTTTCATTCATTCATTCATAACTCCAACAGTCCTTAAAGCTTGAGATTCTCCCCTCTGTTGCAGAGTTTAAAACGGTGATCTCCGACCTTTGTCAATAAATGTGTACAAGTTTTAATTGATTTGTTATCCTTGCCCTTTGCCTCATCTTGTCTCCGTTATGATTTGATGTGCTTTTCTTGCTCATTTCTGTATGTACACTCGACGTGACTGTAAATGAGGGAAACCTCCAGCACCCAAGGACAAATCTCTGCACTATGGGAGATCTGGCTTTTTGCTCTTCCGCTCCCAGTCTGTGGAATGCTCTCCCTGACTACCTGAGAGCACCACAGACTGTGGATGCTTTTAAGAAAGGCCTCAAAACTCACCTTTTTAGTAGAGCCTTCTGTTGACTTTTTATCACATTTTTAGCTCCACACATTTTATGTTCTTTTACCAATTTCTTTTATTAGTTTTATTTATTCTATGTTTCTCTATGTTATTATATGTTTTAGTCTTGCCTATTTTTATATTCTTTCTTTCCTTTATTCTCGCTCATTTTTAAGTTCTTTTAACTGTAGCGCTTTGAGATTTGCCCCGCAACTGTAAAGCGCATTACAAATGGAATCTATTATTATTATTATTATTAAACCTCAGTTGCCTTTCGAGTTTAAATAAATGTTTGAAATTTTATTAAATAAAAAATGTCACGATACAGCGATTGACATGCTATATTTCCTGAAAGAATCAAAAAGGAGTATCATGTTCAAACAGCTACGTCATTTACATTTATCTACATTACATTTATCTACATTCAATTTACATTTATCTACGTTACATTGGGGAGGCATGATGGATATGAGGATTGTGTGTATGTGTAACTAGAAGGGATATGAGGACTGTGTGTAACTGTCTATGTGTGACTAGAAGGGATATGAGGACTGTGTGTATGTGTAACTAGGAGGGATATGAGGACTGTGTCTATGTGTAACTAGAAGGGATATAAGGACTGTGTATGTGTAACAACTAGAAGGCATATGAGGACTGTGTGTATGTGTAACTTGGAGGGATATGAGGACTGTGTGTATGTGTAACTAGGAGGGATATGAGGACTGTGTGTGTGTGTAACTAGAAGAGATATGAGGACTGTGTGTATGTGTAAATAGGAGGGATAGGAGTTTGATTGATTGAACATTTTATTTACAGATTGCAGAATGGGTACAATACAGTACAGCTCAATACACACAATTGTTAAGGGGGTGCAGACCAGAGAAAGACTTTCGTCTTGTTTACATCAGGGTCCCCCATTTTCAATTCATCATATATGACATACATGACATACAGGTAGACAGTACTGTTACATCTAGACATTTCTGACATACCAGATCTACAAATATACAGTACTGTTTATGAGTACAAAAGGAGTCTAAAAAGAGAGTATATACATTTGAGGGGGAAGAAACTGTACATTGGAGGAGGTTGGGTAGGTGGGTGGGGTGGGAAACTGTACATTGGAGGTGGTTGGGTGGGTGGAGTGGGGGGGGGAAACTGTACATTGGAGGGGGTTGGGTTTGGACATTTACATGGGCCAGTTTCGAATTGCAGTCTCCCGTAGGTGCTCTTTGAGAGTGGTTTTGAAAGTGAGTAGTGATTCACATTCCTTTACAGCTGTGGGTAGGTCGTTCCACATTGATGTGGCATAATTGCAAATGTGTTTAGTCCCTTGTTTGAGCGAATCTGGGTTTAACATGATTTGTGGAGCTCCCTCTGGTGTTGTGGTCGTGGTATTCACTGACCTTTGGGAAGTATTTTGACATGTACATGGGTACCTTAGTGGTGTAGTGTATCTTGTAGACCAGGCCCATTGCAAGTTGCTGTACTCTGTAGTCTACTCTAAGCCATCCTAGGTTGTCAAAGTGGGCAGGGGTGAGGTGGGTTCTAGGAGTCAGGTCAAGCAGTAGTCTGACCAGTTTGTTTTGTGATGTTTGTAATTTAGTTTTTAGCGCCTTTGAGGTCTGTGTGTGTGTGTAACTAGGAGGGATATGAGGACTGTGTGTATGTGTAACTAGGAGGGATATGAGGACTGTGTGTGTGTAACTAGGAGGGATATGAGGACTGTATGTAACTAGGAGGGATATGATGACTGTGTGTGTGTAAAGGCCTCTACATGCTACAGCAACTTCAAAGCAACTTCAACACAACATCAGCGCGATTTCAGCGCGGTTGTTGTTTAGGGTCTTGTAGACTGTGTTGCGAGGAATCTGCGTACATGTCTCCAAAATCTAACCTAAACAACCGTTGCGTTGATATTGCGTAGCAGTGATTGGTTGGTTAGCGAATGGGGGCGGGGCTGTCATAGAATAATATAGGTCTCGCAGAGAATACCATCCGCCATTGTTGTAGCCAGCCAGCGTTGATGCTAAATAATTAGCGTCACATAGCTGGCCTTTTTCTGAAAACCCAAGCACATATTGTTCCATAGCAAACGCCTTCAGTTGATCATGACAAATCCTCTCTTACCTTGACGATAAAAAAGCCTCCATAATTTAGTAAATAAAGCTGTAGCCAGCCAGCTAGCATTGGTGCTATACAAAATGCTATCCACATTAGCTACATATCTAACCAACTAAATACAATGGTATCCTGAGGTAACTTTAACGTTAAATACAACGTTTGCTAGTCGAAATGACTGGACACACACAGGGACAAGTTAAACATCAATCAATTAATTTATTCCAATAGGTAGTTTGAGCTGCATGTGAGCCGGTCTTTCTCTCCTCTCCATTGGAAACTAATGAAGTTACGTTAAAAAGCAAAGAACCGGCTGACAAAAGTTAAGCTGCTAGCAACAGACACTATAATACTTCCGGTCGGGGAATTTCAAAATAAAAGAGCGACGACTAAAAGCACCGTAAATACGTTTATTTTGTACATTATCTAACGTTAACACGAACCTAAACTAACTTTAGATTAGTTTAGGTTCGTGTAACGTTAGATATTGTAAAAAATAAACGTATTTACGGTGCTTTTAGACTCGCTCTTTTATTTTGAAACCCCCCGCCCGGAAGTAAAAATTATGCTTATTTTTCTGCTTTTATCAATGGGTTGGTTGAGAAGGGAAGCGTCATCTATCTAGGGAACCTAGCTACATACGGGGTACAATGTTACATAGGCTGCGCGTTGATTTTGCAGAAGCATAAAGGTAGAGTGTCTGCAACACCGTTGCTTTGTCGATGTTGTGTCGAAGTTGCTTTGAATTTGCTGTAGCATGCAGAGGCCTTAACTAGGAGGGATATGAGGACTGTGTGTATGTGTAATTAGGAGGGATATAAGAACTGTGTGTATGTGTTGAAGGAATCTATGTTTTTCAATGTGTATATAAATGTATATATCGGTGGGTGACAGCATCTGCTATTAGATCTCAGATGAGGAGGACAGTATTTAGTGGTGTGTGTGTTCAAGTTAGACTGGGAAGCCAGTTCTAATAGAGCCCTGGGCTCCGAGGTCATCAGCAGGTTTGTAACAAAAACACTGATAAGCACTGGTGGGGGAGGTTTAGTCAGAGCTATGGGGAGAGTTTGACATCGATAGAAGAGGATGTTTAGTGTGTTAAAGGTGAACAGCCGTTGCCATGGTAGCGTGTCACGTAGTAACGAGAAGAGGGGGCGGGCCTGTTGCTATGGGGAGAACGTTATGAGCCATGGGTTCCTTCCGGGGTAAGTTAGACTGAGACACGACGAGCAGACGCGCTGATCAGAGACTTTCATCCCTCCTCACCCTCGCTGGGTGGGGAGGGGAAATAGTGACACATCATCGCTAGCTTCGGCTAACAGGGAATGGTGGTTGGCTACAACGAGGCCCTGAACCATTGGACTAATAAGAGAAGAGACGGTGGAATGAATTAAGACTGTTCAAGGACAATACAGAATTGGTTACATCTGGTACAGAGGCTATGTTTATGAAAATAAACACGAGGATCTAAGGAAAGAGATCATGTTGCAGTGTCGTTTTCTTATGACTATGGATGTACTAACAGGGGTTGATACAGTGTGTGACAGCCAATGTGAAGTATTGAAAACAAACACAACGCGGAGGGGAGAGTCACGGAGACGAGAGGAGATTGGCTGATTACCGAAGTATCCAACAGTGTGTAACTAGGAGGGATATAAATAATACTCTCCTAAATAATACTAGAGGTCGATTCCTTTGAGGTGCCACCTAACAGTGGGCTGTCACTTCTTTCTTTCTTGTCCAAGTCTTAATCTGTTGTAATTTAATTAGGGCAGGGTGCAATATGAAGCTTTTTGAAGCTTTTGAAATGAATTTACCTACTTATGTATTATGGTTGCACGTCTATGTATCGTCATATTTGTCTGAAGTCCTTTTTACTAACGGAATGAATTAACATTTTAATCGCCGAAAACGCTGGAACTCGTCTTTCCCCGCCATGCTCATTCTGCCGAAGACGCCGTAACACGTCTTTGATATCAATATTTCAAAAATCTGTGATCGAAATCATATTTCTCCTCCGGGGACCTGAGATATACTGCTGAGCTCCACTCAACTGTCTAACGGTTCAAGAGCACCATCTGGTGGCCGATCGGCAGATCGGCCAACAGGAAGTGACGCGCCAAACAGGAAGTGCTCATCCATATTTCGTCCGGGCACTCGCGATCGTTAGCCGGACTCCATCTCGACACACTGGATAATCAATCGCTCGCCCTAACTCAATAAACAATGTTATTTGGACGTATATAGTATTATACAACCTGGAAATGGTTCATCTAGATCAACATCCCATAATCGAAAACTGTCTACTCCAAGCTGATTGTCCAACGGCGCGAGGAAGATACGGTAAGATCCAGCGTTATTTTCCAACGTGTTCTTTACTAACTGCTCTGATGACCATATGACCCACACTAGATGAATGATATAACGTTGCCCACGGAATTATAAACGACCCCCCGCCCATCCGGTCAACATCAGATGATACGTAGTAACTTCTAGAAGTACCTCCAGTTGACATTTTTTATCTGGCACCGATCGCTACCAAACTGTATTTGATCATCAATATAATGCATTTGGGGCTATAAATCAAGTTCTGGAGAAAGCTGCAGAAAACGATAAAAACATACTTATACTTTAGACCATATTTTAGTATGAATATGTGAATGAAAAAGTATAACGTTGCTACACCCTGAACAATAGATATAGGACATTGAATGGGCCATAATAATGTCAATTTAGCAATAGAATTAAAAAAGTTATAGCCCTGCAAAGAAGGGGAACTTCTCCATAGACAAATAGAGCTGGCTAGGGATGGTAAATTATGAATTTAACCATGGCGATCAAAGTGTTAATGAATGATTGTGTATATTTTTTCTTCTTCTTTGTTTACACTGTTGTCGCAGAATGATGCAGCACTGATGTTCCAAGTAAATTTTCCCCTCTGGGACAATAAAGCTTATTCTTATCCTTATTATATGAGGACTTGTGTACATTGACAATAAAGTAATCTTCTTCTTGCTCCTCCCTACTTACCGCTGGCAGCTCAGTAAGCTGCACCTGCTTGGGCAGGTTGTTGACTATGTGGGAGAGGGCCTTCAGGTAGCTCGACTTCTTCTCTGGAGGGAAGAGAGAGAGAGAGAAGGAATGGAATTAGAAAATTAACAGAATGGAAGATGAATGAGATTCTTGAAGCTGGCCGCTATCCTGGAGAACCCCTCCCACCCCCTCTGTGAGGAGCGAGCCCAGACGAGGAGCACGTTCAGCCACAGACTCGGTGCGTGGGACAAGTGTTTAGAATAATGTTCCTGGGAACAAGTGGAAACAGAATTGCTGTTCCGTCTGTCTTGTCTGTACTATTGGTCCCGTCTGTCCTATCTGTGCTATCGGTCCTGTCTGTACCGTCTGTCCTATCGGTCCTGTCTGTACTGTCTGTCCTGTCTGTGCTATCTGTCCTGTCTGTACTGTCTGTACTGTCTGTACTGTCTGTCCTGTCTGTGCTATCGGTCCTGTCTGTCCTGTCTGTGCTATCGGTCCTGTCTGTACTGTCTGTACTGTCTGTCCTGTCTGTGCTATCGAAAAAAAAATGACTTAATACTTTTTTCTTCTCCCCTTTCCCGTTTTTGATCTCTGTATTAAATAAATGTAACATAATTTTTAAATAACAGAGAGGTATAATGTGGTACCTTGCGGGGCGGAGTTGAAGCCCTGGACCAGCTTGGCGGAGTTCTCGGTGAAGAACCGCTGGCGGTACATGATGCGGACGTCGGCGTGGCAACCGCGGTTCAGCACGTCCAGCGAGTCGCTCATGAGCAGCGAGAAGCCGTCGGCCGCCATCGTCCCCAGCTCTGAGTCGCTGAGCAGGCTGAAGAGCTGGGGACCACACACGAGGGGTTAATGATGCGTGTGTGTGTGTGTGCATGCGCTGGGAAGAAAACAGAGGTTTATTGCCGTGTGTATCGACAATAATCAAGATCAAGGAATCACAAATGTGTCTTTATATCGGTATTATTGTACATATTAATACAACTCTATACATACATCTGATTAGCACTATTACTCAGTAGTACTCATTTATATATTTTATACCCACCAGTTTAATCACCTGTACATTGTATATTACTGCTACATTTGCACTCTTTGTGTGTCTCTGTGTGTGTCTCTGCATGTGTGTGTGTGTGTGTGTGTGTGTGTGTGTGTGTGTGTGTGTGTGTGTGTGTGTGTGTGTGTGTGTCTCTGTGTGTGTCTCTGCATGTGTGTGTGTGTGTGTGTGTGTGTGTGTGTGTGTCTCTGCATGTGTGTGTGTGTGTGTGTGTGTGTGTGTCTCTGCATGTGTGTGTGTGTGTGTGTGTGTGTGTGTGTGTGTGTGTGTGTGTGTGTGTGTGTGTGTGTGTGTGTGTGCATGCGAGCGCCTGAATGACATTTCTTTGACCTCGACTGACCCTTATTGGTGAACCAGCCTTTTGTTTTAAAGGTTTATGGCTTGATGTCATCATAACCAGACAGGCTTTATTACATTAGCTTTGATCCTCCCCTTGGCAGAGATGTAGCAATACACTAGAGATATCACTCCCTCCCCCAAATCAAGTTTAAACCAACCCAAAGTCAAATAGACTGTCTATGTAATCAATCTTCTATGATAGCATGTTTTGCGACCCGAGGAAGATCCACTGGATCGAAACCTTGTCTGATCACAATAGATTCAGCTCTATTTTGTGAGCTTAAAACAGTGGACCATCTCCTTCTGTTTAAGTCTATTGTTTTGGATATTTCTGTGTTCATACAGTTTGATTTGGATAGTTTTGTGTTCTCATACAGTTTGGTTTGGAATCGGATAGTTTTGTGTTCTCATACAGTTTGGTTTGGATAGTTTTGTGTTCTCATACAGTTTGGTTTGGACAGTTTCGTGTTCTCATACAGTTAGGTTTGGATAGTTTTGTGTTCTCATACAGTTTGGTTTGGATAGTTTTGTGTTCTCATACAGTTTGGTTTGGATAGTTTCGTGTTCGCATACAGTTTGGTTTGGATAGTTTGTGGACCGGCCACATCCAAACTCATTTGGTCAGAGGTGACCCTTGTTAAATTCACCTATAAATACACTGGTACTGTAAATGCAAACTTGGAAGCCATGTTACTTCTAGGCACGATTACATTAATCTGGGACAATGGAAAGCAGAATAATGAGATTAATGGAAGGGCTATAACCATCCTCCGTTTTGAATTCAAAAACATCATTACAGTTTGGATGTTTAGCATTTCACCAACTTCGAACGATAGTTGGATTTTATAAATCTGCCCAAATCTCCTCTTTCCAATGGCAGAGTTAAATATGGATTTAGTACCACCAGGCAACAAAGACCATAATTGAAATCTCCTGTAAGTACAGTTGCTTTTGTATAATTTCCATAGCTCCGCCATTTTTACCGGATTGCGACGCAGTATTTTCCTAGACGTTCACAGAAAGGTAAAGAAAAATGGTTGGCCTTCGTTTGTCTGCGGCTGGTGTAGTTTTATGAAATTTAGCCGTCCATCGAAAGCCCTGGGTCTTCTCTTTCTTAAGACTACAACGATTTCATGACGGCTTCCTGTCCTCGCCTCTAAATCGTCCGTTTTCCGGTGCAATTAGCTATTTCTATCTTTTGAGATTTCTGTCACTAATAACACTTAAAATCGTTGGTAAACAAACGTAGTGCTGAGAATATACACTTTGACTTGAGCTTTAAATTGAGAATTGTGAATTTTATACTTTTTAATACCCAGCAGAAAAGAAAAAAAAAAGACGTAGACAAAACTAGCTCATTTCATTGTCCATCACTAGCTTGTGACTAGAGTGTGTGTGTTTGTGTGTGTGTGTGTGTGTGTCTGTGTCTGTGTGTGTGTGTGTGTGTCTGTGCGTGCGTGCGTGTCCCCCGGGACATAAGAGGGATGTATGTTACCTTGTCAGTCAGGGCCGTGGACAGGGGGTGGTATCTGAGGAGCAGGGCCTTGGCCACCTAGGAAGACAAGAGCAGCATTCAGCATCACACTCATCATCACACTCATCATCACACTCGGCATCACACTCGGCATCACACTCGGCATCACACTTGGCATCACACTCGGCATCACACTCGGCATCACACTCGGCATCACACTCGGCATCACACTCGGCATCACACTCGGCATCACACTCAGCATCACACTCGGCATCACACTCGGCATCACACTCGGCATCACACTCGGCATCACACTCAGCATCACACTCAGCATCACACTCAGCATCACACTCAGCATCACACTCATCATCACACTCAGCATCACACTCATCATCACACTCAGCATCACACTCATCATCACACTCATCATCACACTCAGCATCACACTCAGCATCACACTCAGCATCACACTCAGCATCACACTCAGCATCACACTCAGCATCACACTCAGCATCACACTCATCATCACACTCAGCATCACACTCAGCATCACATGCGCTCGACATGAATGGGCTCAGTGACTCCATCACAACAATAGACAATAGGCCAGACGGGCCCCATTCACCGCCATCATCTCAGTATCAATGACCTCCGAGCTTAATACACAGAGGCCACGGGTGGCAGCGGAACAGATAGAGGCTTTTATATCCTGTTTCACTCCCTGTGCCAGGAGAGACATGATACACTGTCAAGCCACGGCGAGGAAACACCATCTGCGACGGCGGCACTGGTACACACTACACAGTCAGTGTGGGGGCAACAGGCGCAGTGGGACAAGTGTTTAGTACGAATAATGTTCCTGGGAACAAATGAGAAACATAACTTCTGTCCTGCCTGCGCTATCTGTCCCCTCTGTCCTGCGCCATCTGTCCCCTCTGTCCTGCCTGCACTATCTGTCCTGCCTGCGCTATCTGTCCTGCCTGCACTATCTGTCCTGCCTGCACTATCTGTCCTGCCTGCGCTATCTGTCCTGCCTGCGCTATCTGTCCTGCCTGCACTATCTGTCCTGCCTGCGCTATCCGTCCCCTCTGTCCTGCCTGCTCTATCTGTCCTGCCTGCGCTATCTGTCCCCTCTGTCCTGCCTGCGCTATCTGTCCCCCTGTCCTGCCTGCGCCATCTGTCCCCCTGTCCTGCCTGCGCTATCTGTCCCCTCTGTCCTGCCTGCGCTATCTGTCCCCCTGTCCTGCCTGCGCTATCTGTCCCCCTGTCCTGCCTGCACCATCTGTCCTGCCTGCGCCATCTGTCCCCTCTGTCCTGCCTGCGCTATCTGTCCCCCTGTGCCATCTGTCCCCCTGTCCTGCCTGCATCATCTGTCCCCGTCCTGCCTGCGCCATCTGTCCCCCTGTCCTGCCTGCGCCATCTGTCCTGCCTGCGCCATCTGTCCCCCTGTCCTGCCTGCGCTATCTGTCCCCATGTCCTGCCTGCGCCATCTGTCCCCCTGTCCTGCCTGCGCCATCTGTCCCTCTGTCCTGCCTGCGCCACCTGTCCCCCTGTCCTGCCTGCGCCATCTGTCCCCTCTGTCCTGCCTGCGCTATCTGTCCCCCTGTCCTGCCTGCGCTATCTGTCCCTCTGTCCTGCCTGCGCCATCTGTCCCCTCTGTCCTGCCTGCGCTATCTGTCCCCTCTGTCCTGCCTGTCCTTTTATTTAATTAATTCTCTGCTCATTTTATGCCTGTCTATATTTATGTCTATTTTATGTCTACATTACTGCTGTGAAGCACTTTTGGCTGCAATTCTCAAACAAAATTTTATTATTATTATTATTATTATTATTATTATTATTATTATTATTATTATTATTATTATTATTATTATTATTATAAAAAAAGCAATAGTTAAGGAGATGAAACATACAAGTGTACTTGGGAGTGGGTACGTTTCACACAAACAGGATTTGATAATAATATGCAGCCAAATTTGCTGCAATAGTGCATTATTACCGTAGCGACACATATCAACGTAGACTATAGACTACTTCCTCATCTCATCTACAAGTATTCACTTTGGATCATGTGGAGGAGGGAAATAGTGGTACACTAACTGTATCGCTAACCGAAGCAAAGTCATATTGGTATAGCAGCAATGACTAGTATTAGAATACACTCACGATATTTTGCGTGCCAATATTACATTGATGGCAAGTATTGATATAATTTTTTTTATAATAATATTTTTTTTTACAATCACATTTACTGCAATAGAAACTATTATAATTAGGTGAACAGACTGAAAACTTTATCTTATTAGATAAAAACAGATGATGTATATTTATTGTTATTGCAGAGATTAACAGTTTTCCGTTGGGGACATCATTTGCAGTTGAAAAAAGGCAATCAATTGCAATATCGTGACTCTAGCGACAATGGTGATTCCCACCCCTATAATACGCCGTCTGAAAATCCTCCACGTAGCGACTATAATGCGACAGGAATATGAAGAGCCTCCACGTAGCGACCATAATGCGACAGGAATATGAAAATCCTCCACGTAGCGACTATAATGCGACAGGAATATGAAAATCCTCCACGTAGCGACTATAATGCGACAGGAATATGAAGAGCCTCCACGTAGCGACTATAATGCGACAGGAATATGAAGAGCCTCCACGTAGCGACTATAATGCGACAGGAATATGAAGAGCCTCCACGTAGCGACTATAATGCGACAGGAATATGAAGAGCCTCCATGTAGCGACTATAATGCGACAGGAATATGAAGAGCCTCCACGTAGCGACTATAATGCGACAGGAATATGAAGAGCCTCCACGTAGCGACTATAATGCGACAGGAATATGAAGAGCCTCCACGTAGCGACCATAATGCGACAGGAATATGAAGAGCCTCCACGTAGCGACCATAATGCGACAGGAATATGAAGAGCCTCCACGTAGCGACTATAATGCGACAGGAATATGAAGAGCCTCCACGTAGCGACTATAATGCGACAGGAATATGAAAACTGCAGTGAAACACTGCAGGGGGTCTGACCCAGAGCATCAGAGTGAAGGCCTGCGTCCTCAGGGGAGAGGAGGGAGAGTCCAGCTCACAACACACTCTCTTCATGGTCCTCTGGATGAGAGAGTCCAGGGCCTCACCTGGACAACAAACAAAACAACCACAACTTCTGTTTTTATGTGCTCGGTACGTTTCATAACTTTAGCACGCATTTCCTCAAAAACACATCATCGCCTGAAAATAGGACACGTCGTTCCTTGATTCCTGATGTACTGGCGATACAAGCTCGTCAGCGATAAGTCCACTGGTTCATATTTTACTAATGGAGATGCAATCCTTTTTACATATCTGTAGATACTATATCTATACATATCTTACCTACTCTTACTAGTTACGCTGCTGGCCAGTAAGACTTACTACCATAGTGTCTTTATACCTGTATCACTGTACATATTAATACTACAACTCTGTATATACTGATTAGCACCATTACTCAGTAGTACTAATTTATATATTGTATACGCAGTTCAATCACATGTACATTGTATATTACTAATATATTACTAATGTCCTAACCCAGTTGTACAGTAAATGACCAAGTATGGCTTTGTCAGTATTCCAATGTACAGTGTACAGTGTGTGTCCCCCCTACCCAACCCCCCCCCCCCCCCCCCCCCCCCCCCCCAGTACTGTCTATCTGTATGTCATGTATGTCATTGAAAATGGGGGACCCTGATGTAAACAAGACGAAAGTCTTTCTCTGGTCTGCATCCCCTTAACAATTGTATGTATTGAGCTGTACTGTACCCATTCTGCAATCTGTTAATAAACTTTCCAATCAATCAATCAATCAAGCACTTTACCGTTACATTTGCGCTCTGGTTATATGACACACTTCTTTTTGTTGTACTGTACTTGTGCTGTATAATGACAATACATTTGAATCTAATCTAATCTAAAATGGCATCGTTGATTATGGCTTATTTTGCAGAGGATACACCCAGAAGGATAAATAAAAGGATGACTCAATATACTCACCAAAAATAAATAAAAAAAAACGTGGCACAGTCTGTAGAACTATCCTTCAGGTTGAGATACTGCCCGACAATATACCACTCGAGTTATACTGTATATATGCCTCCTGTGTTTTAAAAGCCCCGGAGTAAATTTGAATCTAATCTAAATCGGACTCATGTACGCCTCAGAACACTGACACGGTGAACGGTGAGCGGTGAACGGACCTGGCGGCCTCTTGTTGACGAGGCCGGCGTAGCACTTGGCGGCGGAGGTGTAGGAGAGAGGATGACAGCAGCTACAGCTGAGCTCCACCAGCTCCTCCATCAGCCTGTCGACCTGGGGCACCTCCACCTGGAACACAGCACCACGCACAGCGCAGTGCAGTCAGACCGGGAAGCGTCTATGCTTTTACCAACGCGTTCGTGTTTCCGGGGTCCCGTTTTGCACTCCGATTGGCCAGGTCATGTGACATGTGCGGCAATCGTGAGACGGCAAGTTCTGCGCCTATTTCCGGGTCGAACAGCCTGCAAACTACCTAACGCCTAGTTTATCACGGCAGTTGGTTAAGGTTAGAGTTTGGAATCAGGGCTGGCGTTCTATCGCCCTGCTATAAGACAAACGCTAACCTTAACCAACTTCGAAAGAGAGCCTAAGCTTAACCAGTGTAGAAACTTGCGGTCCCACGATTGTGCGTACATGTCACATGACCTGGCCAATCAGAGACGCGGAAACACGAACGCGTTGGTAAAAGCAATCAGGCGACCGGGAACAACACGTCACACGGTGCAGTCAGACTGGGAACAACACGTCACACGGTGCAGTCAGACTGGGAACAACACGTCACACGGTGCAGTCAGACTGGGAACAACACGTCACACGGTGCAGTCAGACTGGGAACAACACGTCACACGGTGCAGTCAGACTGGGAACAACACGTCACACGGTGCAGTCAGACTGGGAACAACACGTCACACGGTGCAGTCAGACTGGGAACAACACGTCACACGGTGCAGTCAGACTGGGAACAACACGTCACACGGTGCAGTCAGACTGGGAACAACACGTCACACGGTGCAGTCAGACTGGGAACAACACGTCACACGGTGCAGTCAGACTGGGAACAACACGTCACACGGTGCAGTCAGACTGGGAACAACACGTCACACGGTGCAGTCAGACTGGGAACAACACGTCACACGGTGCAGTCAGACTGGGAACAACACGTCACACAGACGGACATTTCATGCTGTTGAGTGGCAGTGGTAGTAGTAGTAATAGTTGAAGTAGTAGTATTAGTAGTAGCGGTAGCAGTGGCAGTGATAGTAGTAGTGGTGGTAATAGTAGTAGTAGTAGTAGTAGTAGTAGTAGTAGTAGTAGTAGTAGTAGTAGTAGTAGTAGTAGTAGTAGTATTTAACAGGATATAACAATGTGTACTAAATATTATATAGTACATGTGTATGTGGAGACTTACATCTGGAGGCAGGGAACACACACAGCCCATGAGGAGACACACCATCTGAGACTGGCTCCCCGAGTCTCCCTGCTGCTCCCAGAGACAAGATCATTGGTTAAAACATGCAGACGTCTGATACACTGTCTTCATCTTGTTGTAAAACTAAGTGGTAGGAAATCACCATGACACGTGGTATATTTGGTGTCAGGCAGGTAAATGTGTCAATCTACCATTCACTGTATAAAAATACATCATTTTCTTTGTTAAAAATCTAACGGAAAGTTGAAATAATGAAAAGGGTAGGTACTTCCCTGGGATCTCAGCACTTGTATATACAGATTAGCAAATAAACTAATCCAGCCCAGTCACGTTTTGACACACACACACACACACACACACACACACACACACACACACACACACACCTTGAGCAGCTGGATGTGGGAGGGGAAGGAGTTATCGGGCAGGAAGGAGACGTCACCGTCCAGGAAGAGAGACACGGCTCTGGACGCTGTCTGGCCAGCCATTCTGGTGAGACCGTACCCAGAGACACACAGGAAACACCATCAAACAATAGAATGTACTGTACCTGAGGCTGAGACATTTGTGATGCTGAGACATTTCTAATTTGACAGCATATCTACTGGTATGTTCTTCACATGAGAACTGTGCTCGGCGATTCAGAAAAAAGAAAACATTTTATGTTTATGGGATTTACACTAAAACGTGAGAGAGAGAGAGCGCGCGAGAGAGACAGAGACAGAGGGAGGGAGAGAGAGAGAGAGAAAAAGATATTGAGGGAGAGAGGGAAAGAGATGGATTGTTTCCATGTGATGTCATTATGCCCCTCGGCAGCCATTTTGTGTCTCTCCTTTTTTTTTTTTTTTTTTTTTTTTTTGTCTTTTTCCCCCTCCATTTTCCTCCGATTTTCTCCCATCCCAATGTTAGTCGTATGCCAATTCCCAGTCCCTTCCTGGTCGCTGCGCACTTACCCCCCACAGTCAGATCATCTGGGAGAGTGGAGGCTACCACGTGCTTCCTCCGACACACGTCCAGCCAATCACCGCTTCTTTTCACCTGGCAGCGCGGATTCTCATTGAGAGGGCGTAGCGTGTGGGAGGACCACACTATCCCCCTCGAGTCCTATCCGCGCTTAGCAGGCGCCCCGACCGAACTGTAGGAGTCGCTGTTTACAACGACCCGGACCCACCCCGCCAGCTTCTCCCACCCTCTAATACAGCCAATTGTATTAGTGCAGACGGCCAGCCAAGCTGGTGACAACCCCGGAGCTGTGAGCTGGATTCGAACAGGCGAATCCAGCTCACAGCTCCGGGGCTGGTGACGAACGCAATCTCCGCTCGGCCACCTAACCGCCACCATTTTGTGTCTCTCCTAAGCATTCTGTATTATTATCATTACCTTACATTATCATACCAACTGGGAGCCAAAATGACACTTGTGAAAACAAGCCACACTAAGATGATACTAAAGACAGACGATACTGAAGACAGATGATATTGAAGACAGACGATACTAAAGACAGACGATATTGAAGACTGAAGACAGACGATACTGAAGACGGATGATACTGGAAGACAGACGATACTGAAGACAGATGATACTGATGATACTGAAGATAGATGATACTGACGTGGGCTGTAACCTGGCGCAGGTGGTGCTGATGACAGGTACCATGGCCGACAGGACCGCCTCCTCCATCAGAGGACTACAATGACCAGAAGACCCCTTGCCTACAAACAGGAACAGACATGAGTTTCACTCGCAAGTGAAATATTGAAAGAAGGTAGTTTTACTCCTTTGCACTTAAATGTAAGACTTTTTAAGACCTTTTTAATACCACTTAAAGCAAAATGTAATACCAATTTCACGACCATACTAGTAGCAACACTGAACTGGTGGCTGCACTTTTAAATTCTTGCACGTTTCATACAAGGTCTCGCCAGACGCACAAAGCTCCCGGTAGCCTCGCAAAAAGCAAAAACATTTAATATATTTATATTATTTAATCTCTCGACAGCCGGGCTGCCCCCCCAAATATGTAATACCTGTGCAAATGAAATGTAAGACTTTTTTTAATACATTTTAAGGCCTTATATTGAGAATTATGAATTTAATACTTTAAGACTTATTAATACCCCACAAACACTCTGGAAGGGGGGAAAGGAATTATTAATCTGGAATTAAAAAACAACCCTGCATGTCTGTTCTCTCTCTTTATTCACAAAAATAAGAAATAACAAAAACATGGACACCACACATAAACATACACACCCTTTTCCCATAATACAACCCCCCTCTACTGTCATCTACTACAGTAGTACCAATCATATGATAGAAAATAGTAAGAGTATAGGATAGGGGTGGGATAAAAAAGTTGATACTGTGATTATTGATATGATATTGTTGTACTACTGCGAGACGGCATTGATACACTGGCATCTAGTATCAATATAAAAAAAATACATTGATTGCTTGACAATCCAAATTCACTGCAATGAAAGTGATTGGAATGAGGTGAACAGACTGAAAACCTTATATTATTAGATAAAAACAGATTTTTGTATTTTTTATAACAGATGGTAACAAAGTTCTGTCAATAATTAGTTAATAATAATCAAGTTGTGGTCAGTGTGTTAAAGAGGCACTATGACATTTGCTGTACATTGTTTCATGTACAATTGACCAGTTTGTGATGCACACTAAAGAATTTTTTTAAATCAATTCTGTGAATAAATACATCATTCCTACTTTTTGTGTTTTTATGGGTATTTTTTATCTTCAGTTACACAGATATTGTGACGTGTCGTAGATAAAAATGTCTTGCAATATATTGATTATCGCAGATGTTGTGTATCGTAAATGGTTTATATAGCTCTTTTATCCAAAGTGCTTTACAATTTGTTCCTCACATTTTACCCATTCATTCACACACCGACGGTGGAGGCAACCATGCAAGGTGCCAACCTGCTCATCGGGAGTAGTTAGGGGTTAAGTGTCTTGCTCAAGGACATTTTGAAACGCTGCCCGGGAATTGAACTGAGAACCTCCGGATTACCAGAAGACTGCTCTACCTCCCTCACTGTCGCCTGTGATATTATTGTTATCGAGGGCCACATTTTGTTACTTGTTTTTTTTTTATCCACTTTTTCTCCCATTTTCTATATTTTCTCCCATCCCAATTTCGTATCATCCAATTCAACCCTCCCCTGTCACGGACGCTGTTTCTTGCCTCCCACAAGCCGGCTGCAATGTGGACTAAGTCATACATAGCACAAGTCCCCTCCGGTACTTGAGGTAACAGCAGTCGCATCTTTTCAACTGCGCAGCTCGATCTCTCAGTGGAGAGGAGTAACGCGTGGGAGGCTCACGCTGCCCCGGACACTTCCTGATTCTACTGCGCAGGCGCACCAACCGACCTGTAGGAGTCGCTGTCCAACGCCCGATCCCCACCCATCAGTTTCCCACCCCCTAATACGGCCAATGTGTATTAGTACGGACGACCAGCTAAACTGAAAGCAAATGTGGAGCGCTGGGCTCGAACTGACGAGCCCAGCGTCTCCAGCATTTCGTGGCGAGCGCCTTGCCCACTACGCCACGTAGCCGCCCTTACACATTTTGTTACTTGTATCGTCCCACCCCTAGTATAGGATAATAATAGGGCTGATGGTGTGCGTTTGCTATCATCTTCCTGTGTGTGGTGAGGGGCGGGGCCATGGGTCCCTCACCTTGCAGAGCAGCCTGCAGGGCCAGAGCCAACAGGCGCGGGATGATGACGTCGTGGAAGCATCTGGCCGTCTCCTCCGTGTCCTGGGCCTGCTCCGCTATCCTCTGGAGGCTGTGACACGCCTGCACCACTTCCTCCAGTGAGAAACCAGCGCTCCCTGCGAGGACAGAGAACCCCACAGAGTTGGTACCAGGGATGCACCGATTAAACTCTTCCAGATCCGACACAGATACCTGGGCTTTGGGTATCGGCCGATACAGAGTACCGATCCGATCCATTAATTTTGAATGAACAGTATAGACTTGGACTGTCATTTTTGGGTCATTGGACAAAAACTATTGAGATATAATAAACTTTTCTCCATTAGAGAGAGTTAACGTGTCACTTTGCTTTGATTTATGGGCACGTTAGATGTGTTTCTTGGTATTGGATTTAGTATAGTACCAAGGAATACTAAGGAATCTACCTTGCTTATACTACTACCTACTATGCTAATATGTCTATATTACTACCTACTATGCTAATATGTCTATACTACTATGCACTCAGTGTGTAGCACTCAAGTTCGACACTGTTTGACGAACAATGTTACTTACCCTTAGCTGCCAGAGTTGTACCCTTCCCTTCCTGCTGACTTGTTGTACGTCAGCTAAATGACAAAGTATGAATGTAAAAGTGTAAATGTGTGCAAGTGTTAGTTTTACCGGTGTGTGCCGAGCTGAGGACCTGGATTAGGACAGGCGTGCTCTCTTGGACCACGCTCGGCTGGGTGGACACAGCGGCCAGCGCTGAAACGCACCTCTGGCGCACGGCGTGAGGAGAACGCTCCTTCACCAGGGTGTTGCCCTCACCCTGGACCATGGGCTCTGAGCACAGGAGAGGAGAGGAGAGGAAAGGAAAAGAGAGGAGGAGAGGAGAGGAAAGGTGAGGAGAGGAGAGGAGACGATAAGAGAGGAGAAGAGAGGAGAGGAGAGCAGAGGGTTTAAATAATCAGAAATAAAGTATGTTTGTCTTGGCAACATTGGTGCAGAAGACACACAGTATTATACAGACTAGTGCTGGGAGGTGTGAATGAATGTGGCTGATTAGAGTCGTAATAACTTACTCAGTCGGTGGATCCGGTTAATACAATTTATTAACTCAGAATGAAAATATCAAATACAATTTACTCAAGAGATATATGGCTTGAATGGCTCTCACCAAATAACTAGCTGTTGGAATCTGGAAGAAGAGAGATTTCCGAGAAATCCTCTTTATACACAGGAGGGGGGGGGGGGGGGGGGGGTTGGGGAGAGGGAGGGAACAAGTTCTGGGAGTTGACAAGTCCTAGGAGGAAGTCCTGTTATCCTCCACAGAGGTGAACCCAGTGTGAAGACCCACAGTATATACAGACTAGTGCTGGGAGGTGAACCCGGTATGAAGGTATACAGTCATGGAGCAATGCAAATAACTGGAGTTTTACAATACTGTCTAAAATAATAATACAGTAATGATACAGTATAAAATGTTTTCGTGTATACATGTAGCTGTAGCTCTGTCCTTCTTGTATGTGTTAGACAAGTCTCTCACCTGAGAAGATCTCCTCTTTAAGCCTTGGGACCATTTTAGTTATGAAGGCTGCCGGGTGCAACGTGGCCAAGGCCCCAGAACACTCCACTACTGCTAGACTGAAGAGAGAGAGACATCCATAAAGAGAGAGGGAGATCCATAGATAGAGAGAAAGAGAGACATCCATAGAGAGAGGGAGAGAGAGACATCCATAGATAGAGAGAAAGAGACATCCATAGAGAGAGGGAGAGAGAGAGACATCCATAGATAGACATCCATAGATAGAGAGAAAGAGAGACATCCATATAGAGATAGAAAGAGAGAGAGAGACATCCATAGATAGAGAGACATCCATAGATAGAGAGAAAGAGAGACATCCATATAGAGATAGAAAGAGAGAGAGACATCCATAGAGAGATAGAGAGGGGGAGTGAGAGAGACGGATAGAGGGAGAGAGTGAGAGGGAGAGTGAGAGGGAGAGAGAAAGTGACTAAATTAAAAGGCATTTGTGGAGGTTGAATAGAGGGGGCCAGGAGAACAGTACAGATGCTTTGAGATTACTTGAGGTATAAACGTGAAGTTCTACAAACCTGACTTTCTCATCATCGTCCTCCTCCAGAATGAGTCTGGTCAGGTGATCTACGGCCAGCTCCACATCCGAGAGCAACAGCAGACCTGTCAGAAACAGAAATGCTGTTATATACCGTATATATATATATATATAATTATATATCAATCCACATCTGTCTGTACATACCGGCACATGATCCTTTTTACACATCTGTAGATACTATATCTATCTGTATCTGTACATATCCCTTATCCCTTAAGGGGCATTGTAAAAACGCCAACCTATAGAAATGTGTTTTGAGGCACTGCTTAAATCATTCAACAGATTCAGCTGATGTGTGTGAGGGCTGTGTGCGTGTATGTGTGTGTGGGACGGGGTGCGTGGTGTGTATGTACGTTGGTCATCCGGCGCAGTCATGAGCAGTCGCATTACAGAGAGCTCTCACCATCGAACCAAAACAACAAGGTTTTGTGCACATTTTCTCCTCCTGCTAATATGGATTACGGATTTATACCTCAATTCATCAATGAAGCAACATCAAACAGAAGTGGAGAGAAGTGAAAACGGTTTTAACGAGACCCACAGTGACTTCTACCTTCTCAATGGCTCTGAAAAGAAACATCTACACGTCGGAACGGCGGCTATACACACGTTACTAACAGCGAGCCCGGTACGTAAGAACTTACCCCCGAATGGCAGATTGGACCGTAGGACCATGATCATCCTGGTTCTGCTACTTTCGGGAGACATTCATTTAAACCCAGGCCCGGTCTTGACCAGAACTCAGGCTAGAAGACTTGGTCTGGCAGCGCAAGAAGCGAGGGAGGTTTCCATCGCGACCAACATCAACAACTCGACCCGTGGCAACATCCACTGCGCGGACGGCAACTCTTCCCCAATGACGCCGCAGCAGACGAGCACACGTGAGGCAGAGACGAGAGGAGGTGAACCGAGGGTCGAAACCATGACGACCATCTCGACGCGGGATTTAAACATCTCAACGCCCGATAGCCGGCTAGCCAGCGGAGCTAACAGCAAAAACATCCAGGAAAAAAGGACTCTGGAACGAGTCTTTTGTTGTACCAGCACGGCGCGGGACCCGACCCCCCCCCCCCTCCCCCCTTCCCACCCACAACAACAAAGCCCCCCCAACCGGCAACCCCACGGACAAATCGCCTGCTAAATTAGCCAACCTAGCCAGGCTGGCTATGTTTACCAGCCCAGGAGGACAAAGGGTTGCCGCCAGAGAAGACACAGGACAAAGGACCCCCCCTCCCCCCTCCCCACACACCAACACACAGACCTCACGGAGACAACAACAAAGCCCCCCCCCCACCCTCCCCCACAGCAGCACCAGACACAGACGAAGTCAATTACCTGGAACTTGACGACATCAATACCACAGCATATAAAAACGGACTACACATTTTTCACCTGAATTTAAACAGCATAAAGCATAAGCTGGATGAAATAAGAAACCTGTTTATGAGCGGTAAGGTAGACTTAATATGCTTTACTGAAACTAAATTGGATCCATCTGTAACAGACCCTGAAATAGAGTTAGAGAACTATACTATAGTCTGTAATGACAGAAACCAGTATGGAGGTGGTGTTTGTATGTACATACATAAGGACACCAAATTCATTACCCGTACTGACCTTCATCATGAGACAATTGAAACCGTATGGGTGGACATTTTATTTGAAAGGGCAAAATCTGTTCTAGTCGGCACAATATACAGACTGCCAGATCAAACTGGCTTTTATGATACTCTGGATGTGTGCTTAGCTGGAGCTGAGGATGCGGAAAAAATTCTTATTGGGGATTGGAACACGGATATGCAACAAAAAGATGCACCCGTCTTCAAATCCTTCAATAGGTTTTGTGATCTGCACGGCCTCAGCCAACTAATCACCCAACCCACAAGGATATGTGAATCAACTCAGACTACCATTGACCTCATACTGACCTCTGACAAGTCCAAGATCTCCAATAAAGGGGTTATAGCATGTGGGTTAAGTGATCATTATATGATATTCTGTACCCGCAAAAAGCTAAAACTAAAGGCTGGCTGTCACAAAACAGTCACATCTAGAGACCTCAAAACCTACTCTAGCGAGGCCTTTAACCTTGAACTGGAGAGTCTGGACTGGTCAGATGAACTCAATGGTACACTGGTTGAAGAAACTTGGCTTGGCTTCAAAACCAAATTTTCATCAATACTAAACAACATGGCCCCCCTAAGAACCACCAGGGTAAAAAATCGCGCTGAGCCATGGATGCACACTGAAATACTGACCGCTATGAAAGCCAGAGACAAAAAATGCTCTGAGTTTCGTAAAATCCAGTCAAAGCTTACCAAAAGCACGAGCAGTGAACTCCAAGACCACGTGACTGAACTCAAACTAGAAAGAAACAGACTAAGAAATGACGTAAACTCCACGATCAAAACTGCTAAAAAAAAATTCATCAATGACAAAACCGAGGAAAACAAAAATAAACCACGTGAACTTTGGAAATTACTCATCAACTAGGCTGCAGTAAAAAACTTAAAACCAGGTTCTCAAACATAAACATAAAGACGGTCAACACGCTCATCACAGACAAGCTGGATGTAGCCAATTACTTAAACACTTTCTTCACAAACATAGCCACAACACTGGTAAACAAACTACCCTCCCACTCAGGGCAGTATGGGGTAGAACACATAGTAGCATACTACAAGAACCTAGGCGTCCACAAAGACGACTTCAAACTGGAAATGGTAACTACAGATGAGGTACTCAAAAAACTGAGCGCCCTCCAACCAAACAAGGCCACTGGCCATGACAACATCCCCTCCAAATTCCTCAGAGACTCAGCAGCAGCCATCACCCCAGTCATCACACAAATAATAAACCTCTCCATAAAACAGGGACACGTCCCCAAGGACTACAAAATTGCGAGAGTAACACCCCTGCACAAAAAGGGCAGCAAATTAGACCCGGGTAACTACCGCCCTGTTTCTATCCTTACATCCATCTCGAAAGTCATGGAAAAAATAGTATACGAACAGATCGAAAAGTACCTTGCGGAAAAAAATCTAATCTACCAATTCCAATCTGGCTTCAGAACATCCCACTCCACGGACACATGCCTTCTCTACTTGAACGACCACATCAAACAAGAGGTGGACGCGGGCAAATACTGCGGCATGGTCATGCTGGACCTACAAAAGGCCTTCGACACTGTCAATCACACCATTCTGATTGACAAGCTAAAAGCAATTGGTTTTGATAGTTTATCAGTGAGCTGGATACAATCCTACCTGGAGGGGAGGGAACAGATGGTGGAAGTAAACGGTACCCTACCCCCCCCCCCCTCACAGTGAGCTGTGGTGTTCCACAAGGAAGCATACTAGGACCGCTACTATTCCTAATTTATGCAAATGACATGTTGTCAGCTTGTGACTGCAACTTGTTCCTGTTTGCGGACGACTCAGCCCTGCTGGTCTCTGACAAGAACAAGTTACAGGTTGAAAAAGCCCTCAGCTCGGAACTAGGCAAAATCTGCATATGGCTCGCCGACAACAAACTATCATTACACATGGGCAAAACAGAGTCCATTCTCTTCGGTTCAAATAACAAACTCAGCAAGACCGACGGCTTCTCGGTTGCAGTGGGTGACAATATTATCACAAGGAAAGATGAAATTACCTACCTGGGTTCCATCCTAGAGGCTAATCTTTCCTGTGACAAAATGGCATCCAATGTAATAAAAAAAGTCAACCAACGAACGCGTTTCTTGTACCGGATCTCCTCTCTGGTAAACAAGAATACCCTGAAGACTCTAGCAGGAGCACTCATTCAAGGGTACTACGACTATGCTTGCACCTCATGGTACCAAAGCACCTCAAAGGCACTAAAAAACAAATTACAAACATCTCAAAACAAGCTAGTCAGACTACTGCTTGACCTAACTCCTAGAACCCACCTCACCCCTGCCCACTTTGACAACCTAGGATGGCTTAGAGTTAGGGATGCTCGATATTGGCTTTTTTACCGATACCGATATTCCGATATTGTCCAACTCTTAATTTCCGATACCGATATCAACCGATACCGATATATGCAGGGTTTCCCCCCCCAAAAAACTGAATAATTTCAGGTAACTAATAATTTCACTGGATATATATATAACAAATATTGTTATTGTTTTTTTCTTTTTTTAAACCGATACTGATATTTTCCGATATCACATTTTACTGCCGATATCGGCCGATAATATCGGTCGGCCGATAATATCGGACATCCCTACTTAGAGTAGACGACAGAGTACAGCAACTTGCAATGGGCCTGGTCTACAAGATACACTACGCGACCAAGGTACCCATGTACATGTCAAAATACTTCCCAAAGGTCAGTGAATACCACGATCACAACACCAGAGGGAGCTCCACAAATCATGTAAAACCCAGATTCGGCTCAAACAAGGGACTAAACACGTTTCGCAATTATGCCACATCAATGTGGAATGCCCTACCTAAAGCTGTAAAGGAATGTGAATCACTACCCACTTTCAAAAACACTCTCAAAAAACACCTACGTGAGACTGCAATTCGAAACTGGCCCCTACAAATGTCCTAACCTAGTTGTACAGTAAATGACCAAGTAAGGCTTTATCAGTATTCCAATGTACAGTGTAAAATGTGTGTGTGTCCCCTACCCAACCCCCCCCCCCACCTCCAATGTACAGCCCTCACCCAACCCACCCAACCCCACCCACCCAACCTCCTCCAATGTACAGTTTCTACGCCAAATGTATATACACTCTTTTTCTGGACACTTTTGTATCACAAACAGTACTGTATTTGCAAATCTGATATGTCATAAATGTATAGATGTAGCAGTACTGTCTATCTGTATGTCATGTATGTCATATATGTTATGATGAATTGAAAATGGCGGACCCTGATGTAAACAAGACGAAAGTCTTTCTCTGGTCTGCATCCCCTTAACAATTGTATGTATTGAGCTGTACTGTACCCATTCTGCAATCTGTTAATAAACTTTTCAATCAATCAATCAATCAATCAATGTGTGTGGGGGGGCTGTGTGCATGGTGTGTGTGTGTGTGTGTGGAGGGATTGTGTGTGTGTGTGTGTGTGTGTGCGTGTGCGTGTGTGTGTGCGTGCGTGTGCGTCTCACCGGTCTGCTGTGCCAGGGCAGTGAGGACGCGTGTGGCTGTGATCTGTAGGCCAGCGTTGCTCTCCGACAGAGCAGAGAACATGATACTGCATAGTGACTGACGGAAGGACAGCAACACACTCTCCTCTGATAGAGAGAGAGAGAGAGAGGGGGGGAGGGAAGAGAGAGGGGGGAGAGATAGAGAGAGAGAGGGGGGCAGAGATAGAGGGGGTGGGGGAGAGAGAGGGAGAGAGAAAGAAAGAGAGATGTGGTTTTATTAGGTTGTAATTAATTATTCCCTGAGAGAGCAAATGTGTCCTTGCTTTCAACAAGAAGTTGCTTTTATTTATCCTGAACAACATGGTGCTTTTAGAACAACACTCCCCACACGCCCCCCGGAGAGGCAGGTTGCTCGTCTTTCTCTGCTGCACTCTGAGCCCAATTGTGACTCGTTTCACTTTGCGAAGATGCCCCACAATGTTGCCACCCCCCCCCCCCTCCACAAGAATCTCTACAGATCCTCACGGTGAGAACCGGAAGTGTGCCCGAGGAGATTAGCATCATGGTGACGTTGAGCAGGAAGTAGGCTTGGAAAGAAGGCTTCAAGGAAAGAACCAAGGCGAGCGAGAGCCCAAGAACACCATTATGCAAACAGTGCCGTTGTTTCAACAAAAGCCAAGGCATGGCACAATTAGGGCTGAGAGACCACAACTAGATCAAAGACATTGTTTTTGGGTGTGCTTTGTTGTGCCGTCTGGCACGTCACCTCTTAATCAGTGTCTGTCTCTCATTGTGGGTCGTTTTCACAAGTGGCTGCTGATAATGTGAGGTAATGATACAGAATCCTTAGGAGACACAAAATGGCTGCTGATAATGTGAGGTAATGATACAGAATCCTTAGGAGACACACAATTGCTGCAGATAATGGCTGCCGAGGGGCATAATGACATCACATGGAAACAATCCTACTTTTCTCTCTCTCTCTCCCTCCCTCAATCTCTCTCTCTTGCTCCCCTTTGGAACTTTACATACATTCCTTTGCATAAATTCACATAAAATACTGTATCCACAATGCAAATTAATTTAGAGAACATAGATAATAAAGCCACAGATATCCCTCTCTTAACACGACAATACAGATCCATCTACATCTCTCACATTCACAATACCTAACGTTTGCATGTAATGCCTGTGAAAGCGCCTTTCATCATCGTATCTATTTTGGTGCATATTTCAGCACCATAGACAGAGAGCAGAGGTCTAATTATCATCATTAGTCGTTTGTTTAAATTTTTTATTACTTAAACGCTGAATTACATCATTTCTAGAAGGTAACCGAGCGGTGTTCAAACAGGTCACTTCTCTCACACCAAGTAAGCCTGTTAATGACTTGCAGATTAATGTAATGACCCGTCGACGTTCCTATGTCTTCATAGGCACAGTAGCCTACTTGTAGGTTTGCAAATGTTTATTATCCATAGCCTGAGAGATACAGAAATCCATCAGATGTTAAACAGCGGCTGCCGTTTTATCATAACTGAACTGAACTGAGCAGCATCAACAACCGTTTGTGTTTTATCATAACTGAACTGAGCAGCGTCATCAACAACAACCATTTGTGTTTTATCATAACTGAACTGAGCAGCATCATCAACAACAACCATTTGTGTTTTATCATAACTGAACTGAGCAGCATCATCAACAACAACCATTTGTGTTTTATCATAACTGAACTGAGCAGCATTAACAACCGTTTGTGTTTTATCATATCATATGCTTCATACCAGTGGTGGCTTCATACCAGAAAGAATGTAAACAAATTAATAAGCCACTGCAAGACAATAGCGAAGAACAGTAACACATCTATCACGGATATATCCGACTTCAATAAGGAGACATCAGCACAAGAACCCGGTCGGACATGAATGGATATGACATCCAAAAAGGGGGACACTAATGAATGTAACACTCACCCTCCTCTGCAGATTGTGTGGTTTTGACCGGTTGCACAAAGCCTTGGAGGACCTCCAGTAGCGTACGCCTCTGGGCACACTGCAGAAGAAGAGAGGGGGTCAGGTTAACTGTGACACCAGGCTTTAGACGGGCCTCCACTGCAAACATCCACTGACCACGTGGGATGGAACAGAAGGCGACGGGCAGCTCTCTATGGCTGTCTTAAATACTTTGAAGCTTCGTTCGATGGGCATGGGATTCGAATATGAAAATAAAATTTGATTATTAAAAAAAAATTAAAATAAAAGATAATTTTTTTTGTGCAAAATCAACTCTGCCTCTCTTTGTTAACTACAACAAGCAATGCTGTTTGTTATTTAAGATGAGGTCGGACTCGGCACTGACAGATTTGCTTTTACAAAGCCTCAAATGACGGCTTACAATATTTCATGAAAGCAGTGTTTTGTTTGTCTAAGATTTAAAAAGGTTTAAACTTTACAGCACTGACAAAGTTGAACAAAGTGCTGTACAAGTCCCACAACATTAAAAAAATTAAATAAAAAAATGTAATCTCGAAGCTTCGAATTAAAATCGAATCTCGGCCCCGAAGCTTCGAATTCCAAAAAAAGATTCCAAGGTCAGCCCTACAGCTCTCACATACATGGATGATTAAAAACCACACACGACACACGGTGGGGTAGTGGTTAACACTGTCGCCTCACAGCAAGAAGGTCCTGGGTTTGATTCCCTCTTGGGGACCAGGTTGCCAGGTACCCAGGTGGGGTATCTCCCGGGTCTTTCTGTATAGAGTTTGCATGTTAGGACATGATATTTCTGGCTTAAAATACATGGGTTTAGAGCAAGTCTTGAGACCACCAAGAGGTGGTGACAGAGACAGGCTCTTGCTACAAAGGGAAAGCTTTTATATTCACTTTCTGGATTGTTTAGAGCCTAGAGGCCTCAATGAGGAAAATGTTTTGACCTGTTTCATTTGATTATTTCATTTCATTCGATTGTTTATTATTTTAATTTTCATTTATCATTCTTTATATTTATAATTGAAAGACGGCTACTATGGGTCATGAGTGTTTATATTTCAGTAGTTTAAGATGTAGGCCTACTCTGTATAATATAGATATATCTCTTTGTGATTTACACGCTGCTTTTTGATTTACACGCTTCTTTTTGATTTACATACTTCTGAAAAGGTTGTGCTTGTAAGTGGTATTTTGTACTCTTGTGCAGATCTCTTGTTGGAATGTGTTGTCACTTCCTGTTTGACTTGTATAAACTTGGGTCACTTACCCTTCATGCTTCATGCAAGCCATTCTGAAGAAGGTGTGTTCACACCGAAACGTCATGATATGATTTCAGGAGGGCGGCTAGGTGGTGTAGTGGTCTAAGGCACTCGCCACCAGTGTGGAGACGCTAGGATTCGCGTGTTCGAATCCAGCTCTCCACATTGTTTTTCAGTTTGGCTGGTCGTCCGCAGTAATACACATTGGCCGTATTACGGGGAGGGAAAAACTGAAGGGTGGGGATCGAACGTTGTGAACAAGCGACTCCTACAAGTCGGTTGGTGCGCCTGCGCAGTAGAATCAGGAAGTGTCGGGGGCAGCGTGAGCCTCCCACGCGTTACTCCTCGACACTGAGAGGTCGAGCTGCGCAGGTGAAAAGATGCGACTGCTGTTACCTCAAGTACCGGAGGGGACTTGTGCTATGTATGACTTAGTCCACATTGCAGCCGGCTTGTGGGAGGCAAGAAACAGCGTTCGTGACAGGGGAGGGTTGAAATTGGATGATACGAAATTGGGATGGGAGAAAATATAGAAAAATGGGAGAAAAAGTGGATCAAAAAAAAAAATGATATGATTTCAGGCTGCCAATACATTTGAAAAACCTGGAGTGTGTGCCTGGATGCATTTTATGTATGATATCAGAGGTTACAGCACCCAGTGTCAAGTCTAGTGAGGTGAGCGCGTTCTACTACTTTTTTCACTCCCCCTGTGCTCGTAAGGGTTTCCCCTCCAGAAAAAGAGATAAACCCAATGGAAAAACTATCAGAACCAATCGCTAACGCTGCCCTGACGAAGACAGACGGGAGCACTTGGATTGGTCCCCGGGTGCGGCCCCACACTGCAACCCATGTCTGCTCCTGGCTGCCCTTGGGGGGAAGGACGACGGGATGGGTCAAATGCAGAGAGGACATTTCAACCGCGACCAAAAGATGTGCGTGTGTGTGTGTCCTATGCGTCGCCTATCTCATATGTGTGTGTACGCTGCATGACGATGTAGCAATGTGCTACAAATAAAGACTTCTTCAAAGTCCAGTTTTCAAGGTAGTTAGTCAAGGTAGAGGTTTCTAGTAGAGAATTTCCCCAAAACTAAAATCCAATATCAAGAGCCATGTGATGAAACCCTGGTGAAAAATCTAAGCAAAAGGTAAAAAAAATGTATTCAATAAATAAAATATGTTATACAATAAAAACGATATTGTAACTAAAAAATAAATATACAGAAGAAAACTCAGTGTAGACTGGAATGTCTACATGACTGAGTCAACGGTCTTCACAAAGTGATGTTTGTGTTACACAATACCTTTTCTGAACTTCTTAAATCTTGCCCCTGACAAATATCCCCCATATTATAATGAACAAAACTAGAGAAATTATAAACGGTCAAGGTCTTAATAGGTTTCGAGTGTTGTTCATGTTTGCAAATGATGAACTGTCGTTAGACATAGGAGTGGCATACGAATTATTAGAATTCTGTAGTATTTAATAGCCAAATCCGTATCTGTGAAACTGGTTCGATGAGTTTGAACAAAACTCTGAGCGGATGATCCATGGCGAGTCACAGAAAGGTCCAAACCTCTGTTATAAATTAAATAAAAACCCCTGATCCTGGATCTGCCTTACCTGTGTTCTGCTGTTGTACTGCTCTACGAGAGCCGGCATGACCGCTGCCGCCACTCTGTGACTGGCCCTGTAGGAGGCGCTAGAGGCAGCCTGCAGCAGCTTAGCGCTGGGCCACACCAGCTTCAGGTCCGGCTCGCATAGGTGGTGCTGGCAGTCTGGAACAACACCAGGACATACAATACATTATGAAACTATATCATTTGTGCATGTTCCAGGTTTTCTACAACATTGGTTTTCCCAACAAGGGCTATTAGGGATGCAGGTATTGAGTATTGTGTTGATACCAGGCTAAAATATGGTATCAGTACCAGAGATATTGTGTTGATACCAGGATAAAACAGCGTATCAGTATCAGATATATCGGGTTGATATACCAGGCTAAAATAGGGTATTAATATCAGAGATATCAGGTTGATAATACCAGGCTAAAGTAGGATATCAAATTATCAATATCAGGGATATCAGGTTGATACAAGGCTAAATAGAGTATCAATATCAGACATATCAGGTTGAGCAGGAGAGCAGTAATAGAGGCAAAACGGCGTTACAGGGATAAAGTTGAACTTCAGTTTGAACAGACTGACTCTAGAGGCATGTGGCAGGGCCTCAGAACAATGACAGATTACAAAGGCACCTCCCTCAAGCTGAACAGTGACATATCCTTAGCAAATGATCTCAATTCCTTCTATGCGAGGTTTGAGGCTGTGAATAACAACACCAGCCTACAAACCACGGCAATGGGGGGGGGGGGGGGTCTGCTGATGGAGACTCAGTGTTCAGGGTAACAGAGCATGAGGTGAGACGGATCTTTAAAAAAGTGAATATCAGGAAGGCAGCAGGACCGGACGGCATCCCCGGCCGCGTCCTAAAAGTCTGTGCCGACCAACTGGCCCCGGTATTCACTGACATCTTCAACCTGTCCTTGGAACAGGCTGTCATCCCCACCTGTCTGAAGAAGTCCACCATCATCCCTGTACCCAAAAAATCTACGCCCGCTTGCCTCAACGACTACCGCCCTGTAGCCCTCACCTCCATAGCCATGAAGTGCTTTGAGAAGCTAGTGAAGGGCTACATCTGTTCCTCCCTCCCCATCAACCTGGACCCCCTGCAATTTGCATATCGCCCCAACAGGTCCACGGAGGACGCCATAGCCCATGTGCTGCACACAGCAGCATCACACCTGGACAAGAGGCAGGGGAACTATGTGAGAATGCTGTTCATCGACTACAGCTCAGCATTCAATACCATAGTCCCCTCCAAACTCATAGCCAAGCTCAGGGACCTGGGCTTGAACTATGACCTCTGCCAGTGGGTCTTGGACTTCCTGACGGGCAGACCCCAGGTGGTAAGAGCAGGCAACTGCACCTCCTCATCCATCACGCTCAACATAGGGGCCCCCCAGGGCTGTGTTCTGAGCCCCCTCCTCTACTCCCTGTACACACATGACTGCGTGGCACAGCGGAACAACAACACAATCATCAAATTTGCTGATGACACAGTAGTGGTGGGCCTGATCTCTGCCAACGACGAGAGGGCCTACCTGGAAGAGGTAGAAAATCTGTCACAGTGGTGTCAGGAGAACTGCCTCTCCCTGAACGTCAGCAAAACAAAAGAGATGATTGTGGACTTCAGGAGGTCGGGGGTCAAGGACTACAGCCCCCTCAGCATCGACGGGGCACCGGTTGAGAGAGTTTCAAGTACCTCGGAGCCCACATATCCGAGGACTTGACATGGACCACACACATTGACAGTGTTGTGAAGAAGGCACGACAACGCCTCTACTTCCTCAGACGCCTAAGGAAGTTCCAAGTCAGTCAGAAGATCCTTAGGAACTTCTACTCATGTACAATAGAGAGCATCCTGACTGGCAACATCACCTCCTGGTTTGGGAATAGCACTGCACAAGACCGTAGCAGACTACAAAGAGTGACACGTTCAGCCAAACGCACAATTGGAGGGGGGCTTCCCACCCTCCAGAACATTTACAACAAGCGGTGCAGGGGGAAGGCTAAGATAATTATTAAGGATTCGAGCCACCCGAACAACTGCCTCTTTGAACTGCTGCGGTCAGGCAAGCGATACCGGAGTCTTAAGGCGAGCACAGAAAGACTCAGAAGAAGCTTCTATCCCCAGGCCATCAGGCTGCTAAACGAACAATAAACACTATGCAACAACCATCAAATGCACACAGCAGACACACCCACACGCACACACTCACTTAAACAAACAACACACTGCAGCACCCACTCTCCACACTTTAGATCACACAAACACTTTATATTTATTGATAAAGGATTTGCACTACAACTCGTACACCTACTGTAAATTGTACCTAAATTGCACCTCATCCCATTTCTGCCTTGCACTATATAGTATTGTATATTAGTACACTGCATAGTATTGTATATTATATGGTAACTCAGTTACGTCTATTCTGCATCGAACATTGTACATATGTCTATACTGAACACTGTGACCTCATTTTTTTTTTTTTACTTCTAATTTACATGCTATACTATGTTATTTTATTTCATACTTATCTTGTCTTGCACAGTCTCTGGAGCGTAATGGTTATGGATTGGATCTGTACCAAGGTTATTATAGTAAGTATAGTTAACTAAAACCAAACAAAAGAACAAAAAATAGGTGAGGAAGAATATTTTTGTTAACTGAAATAAAAGTTTAAACTAGCTGAAACGATATTGTGTACTTACAAAACAAATTAAATAAGTATACAGAAATATACAGAAAATGTATATTAATAACCTTTAAGTCTTTGTCAACACAGCAAGTCTGAGGAGGCACTGACTGATGCACAATGTTTACCGAGACTGGAATGTCTACATGACTGTGACTCAACAGTCTTCACAAAGTGATGCGTTTGTATACCTATTCTCAACTTGTTGAATCTTGCCCCTGACAATATCCCCCATATTATAATAAACAAAACAAAAAAGATCTAAAAGTAAATAAAAAGTGTAAAAAATAAAGTTAAAGGTGGAACTAATAAAAACTAAACTAAAACTACACAATTTTAAACGATAAAAACTAAACTGAAACTAGCAAACCCACACTCTGGAAACTAACAAAAACTAAACTCAACCATGCTTGTTGGCTGCCAAGCAAAATATCTCTGTTCACGCTCTGGTCCAGCTATGAACAAGTTCAGGAACCCCATCTCTCTGGTCCAGCTATGAACAAGTTCAGGAACCCCATCTCTGAATGAATGAATGAATGAATGAATGAATGAATGAATGAATGAATGAATGAATGAATGAAAACTTTATTTGACATACACAACATACATGACATTTATGGCATAGGGACATATAGGTATTTAGTACTGATACGTTTGTGACATAACGGTATTCAAATATACAGTACTGTTACCCCTAGATCCTGACAGAGTATATACATATGATGGGGAGGGGACTGTACATTAGGAGGGGGTGGGTGGGTGGGAGGGAAATATACATACGGCGGGGAGGGAATATATACATGCGGTGGGGAGGAGACTGTCTATTAGGAGGTGGTGGGGGTTTTGGGCATTTACGGTGGCCAGTTTCGAATTGCAGCCTCCCGTAGGTGCTCTTTAAGAGCGGTTTTGAATGTGGGCAGGGATTCACATTCCTTTACAGCTTTGGGTAGGGCGTTCCACATTGTTGTGGCATAATTGCGAAACGTGTTTAGTCCCTTGTTTGAGCCGAATCTGGGTTTAACATGATTTGTTGAGCTTCCTCTGGTGTAGTGGTTGTGGTATTCACTGACCTTTGGGAAGTATTTTGACATGTACATGGGCACCCCGGTCGTATAGTGTATCTTGTAGACCAGGCCCATTGCAAGTTGCTGTACTCTGTCGTCTACTCTAAGCCATCCTAGGTTGGTAAACTCTAATGATACCGCCGTTGCCCCTTCAACCAGACGAACAGCACGTAGCAATCCCACAATTCCCTGCTGTAGCCTTTTTCAACACAGTCTCATCAGAAAACGTAAATAAAATACTAACAGATCACAGGAAAAATTTAAAAAAAAATTAAGTATGTTATGTTACAGCCATACGTAATATTATTATATCTTGTATAAGTAATATATTTACATAAATATAATAAAACACTGCGACTGTGCTCACCACTAGAGCTTCCCATCCACCCTGTTACAAACACAGCAATACTATGATGATTTGTTTTAACGTTTAATTATGGTTAAAATAGAAAGTTAGGGTTATGGTTAGGTGTTAGGGTTAAAAGTTTAAATTGTTATATTTTTGTAAATATGTCAATATATTAATTAAAGCAATAACATAATGTACAATATGTACCTTTTTCCTGTGGTGGAGTAATACTTTATTTAGATATTTTAAGCGAGATCGAACTGCCTTTTCACACAGACATGTCATCCAAAAAAAACACCTAGGCCGTCTCTTCCACCCAGGTAAAGAAACGACAAGGTTTTACCTTTAAGCACGAGGTCAAGGAAAACGCTGAGCGAGTCTTCGGAGTCTGAGTTGAGGACGGAGCGAGACAGACAGGAGGTGATAGCTGCGAGGGCGACCAGGCCTGCAGACTCCACCCTCTCACTGGCCGTCTGAAACACCTGTGCAGAGAGGAGGAAGAGAGAGGAATATTGACTCAAGAGGGCTGGGTATCAGAAAATGGTGGCGCCAAGGTATCGACCTAATCACGTTGATACAACCCAGTATCAAACAATTTTGATATCAAATGTCAATACCAAAAAAGCTGCTTTACAAGCCAATCACTACAGATGCGTAATTGTATCTAACATGACAACACCAAGCTTCAATCAGCTATTCGCTGTGCCCTTGGAGCCAGAAAAGAAACAAAGAAAAATCACTAGCAAGCTTTTGTAGCACCATGTAAAAGTAGCAAACAACGTATAGTTTTGGCATCAGTGTTTCAAATACAGTTAGCTAGTTGAGGACTGTTGTTCAAATACAGTTAGCTAGGTGAGGACTGTTGTTCAAATACAGTTAGCTAGGTGAGGACTGTTGTTCAAATACGGTTAGCTAGGTGAGGACTGTTGTTCAGATACGGTTAACTAGGTGAGGACTGTTGTTCAGATATGGTTAACTAGGTGAGGACTGTTGTTCAGATACAGTTAGCTAGGTGAGGACTGTTGTTCAGATACAGTTAGCTAGGTGAGGACTGTTGTTCAGATACAGTTAGCTAGTTGAGGACTGTTGTTCAGATACAGTTAGCTAGGTGAGGACTGTTGTTCAGATACAGTTAACTAGGTGAGCACTGTTGTTCAGATACAGTTAGCTAGGTGAGGACTGTTGTTGATACAGTTAGCTAGGTGAGGACTGTTGTTCAGATACAGTTAGCTAGGTGAGGACTGTTGTTCAGATACAGTTAGCTAGGTGAGGACTGTTGTTCAGATACAGTTAGCTAGGTGAGGACTGTTGTTCAGATACAGTTAGCTAGGTGAGGACTGTTGTTCAGATACAGTTAGCTAGGTGAGGACTGTTGTTGATACAGTTAAGCTAGGTGAGGCCTGTTGTTCAGATACAGTTAACTAGGTGAGGACTGTTGTTCAGATACAGTTAGCTAGGTGAGGACTGTTGTTGATACAGTTAGCTAGGTGAGGACTGTTGCTCAGATACAGTTAACTTGGTGAGGACTGTTGTTCAGATACAGTTAGCTAGGTGAGGACTGTTGTTCAGATATGGTTAGCTAGGTGAGGACTGTTGTTCAGATACAATTAGCTAGTTGAGGACTGTTGTTCAGATACAGTTAGCTAGGTGAGGACTGTTGTTCAGATACAGTTAACTTGGTGAGGACTGTTGTTCAGATACAGTTAGCTAGGTGAGGACTGTTGTTCAGATACAGTTAGCTAGGTGAGGACTGTTGTTCAGATACAGTTAGCTAGGTGAGGACTGTTGTTCAGATACAGTTAGCTAGTTGAGGACTGTTGTTGATACAGTTAGCTAGTTGAGGACTGTTGTTGATACAGTTAGCTAGGTGAGGACTGTTGTTCAGATACAGTTAGCTAGGTGAGGACTGTTGTTCAGATACAGTTAGCTAGTTGAGGACTGTTGTTCAGATACAGTTAGCTAGGTGAGGACTGTTGTTCAGATACAGTTAGCTAGTTGAGGACTGTTGTTCAGATACAGTTAGCTAGGTGAGGACTGTTGTTCAGATACAGTTAGCTAGGTGAGGACTGTTGTTCAGATACAGTTAGCTAGGTGAGGACTGTTGTTCAGATACAGTTAGCTAGGTGAGGACTGTTGTTCAGATACAGTTAGCTAGTTGAGGACTGTTGTTCAGATACAGTTAGTGGACTGTTGTTCAGATACAGTTAGCTAGTTGAGGACTGTTGTTGATACAGTTAGCTAGGTGAGGACTGTTGTTCAGATACAGTTAGTTAGGTGAGGACTGTTGTTCAGATACAGTTAGCTAGGTGAGGACTGTTGTTCAGATACAGTTAGCTAGTTGAGGACTGTTGTTCAGATACAGTTAGCTAGGTGAGGACTGTTGTTCAGATACAGTTAGCTAGTTGAGGACTGTTGTTCAGATACAGTTAGCTAGTTGAGGACTGTTGTTCAGATACGGTTAGCTAGTTGAGGACTGTTGTTCAGATACGGTTAGCTAGTTGAGGACTGTTGTTCAGATACAGATAGCTAGGTGAGGACTGTTGTTCAGATACAGTTAACTAGGTGAGGACTGTTGTTCAGATACAATTAGCTAGTTGAGGACTGTTGTTCAGATACAATTAGCTAGGTGAGGACTGTTGTTCAGATACAGTTAGCTAGGTGAGGACTGTTGTTCAGATACAGTTAGCTAGGTGAGGACTGTTGTTCAGATACAGTTAGCTAGGTGAGGACTGTTGTTGATACAGTTAAGCTAGGTGAGGCCTGTTGTTCAGATACAGTTAACTAGGTGAGGACTGTTGTTCAGATACAGTTAGCTAGGTGAGGACTGTTGTTGATACAGTTAGCTAGGTGAGGACTGTTGCTCAGATACAGTTAACTTGGTGAGGACTGTTGTTCAGATACAGTTAGCTAGGTGAGGACTGTTGTTCAGATATGGTTAGCTAGGTGAGGACTGTTGTTCAGATACAATTAGCTAGTTGAGGACTGTTGTTCAGATACAGTTAGCTAGGTGAGGACTGTTGTTCAGATACAGTTAACTTGGTGAGGACTGTTGTTCAGATACAGTTAGCTAGGTGAGGACTGTTGTTCAGATACAGTTAGCTAGGTGAGGACTGTTGTTCAGATACAGTTAGCTAGGTGAGGACTGTTGTTCAGATACAGTTAGCTAGTTGAGGACTGTTGTTGATACAGTTAGCTAGTTGAGGACTGTTGTTGATACAGTTAGCTAGGTGAGGACTGTTGTTCAGATACAGTTAGCTAGGTGAGGACTGTTGTTCAGATACAGTTAGCTAGTTGAGGACTGTTGTTCAGATACAGTTAGCTAGGTGAGGACTGTTGTTCAGATACAGTTAGCTAGTTGAGGACTGTTGTTCAGATACAGTTAGCTAGGTGAGGACTGTTGTTCAGATACAGTTAGCTAGGTGAGGACTGTTGTTCAGATACAGTTAGCTAGGTGAGGACTGTTGTTCAGATACAGTTAGCTAGGTGAGGACTGTTGTTCAGATACAGTTAGCTAGTTGAGGACTGTTGTTCAGATACAGTTAGTGGACTGTTGTTCAGATACAGTTAGCTAGTTGAGGACTGTTGTTGATACAGTTAGCTAGGTGAGGACTGTTGTTCAGATACAGTTAGTTAGGTGAGGACTGTTGTTCAGATACAGTTAGCTAGGTGAGGACTGTTGTTCAGATACAGTTAGCTAGTTGAGGACTGTTGTTCAGATACAGTTAGCTAGGTGAGGACTGTTGTTCAGATACAGTTAGCTAGTTGAGGACTGTTGTTCAGATACAGTTAGCTAGTTGAGGACTGTTGTTCAGATACGGTTAGCTAGTTGAGGACTGTTGTTCAGATACGGTTAGCTAGTTGAGGACTGTTGTTCAGATACAGATAGCTAGGTGAGGACTGTTGTTCAGATACAGTTAACTAGGTGAGGACTGTTGTTCAGATACAATTAGCTAGTTGAGGACTGTTGTTCAGATACAATTAGCTAGTTGAGGACTGTTGTTCAGATACAATTAGCTAGTTGAGGACTGTTGTTCAGATACAGTTAGCTAGGTGAGGACTGTTGTTCAGATACAGTTAGCTAGGTGAGGACTGTTGTTCAGATACAGTTAGCTAGGTAAGGACTGTTGTTCAGATACAGTTAGCTAGTTGAGGACTGTTGTTCAGATACAGTTAGCTAGTTGAGGACTGTTGTTCAGATACAGTTAGCTAGTTGAGGACCGTTGTTCAGATACAGTTAGCTAGTTGAGGACTGCGTGACACGGTAGTCAAAGCGAGTGAAGCGAGGTCACAGGTCACATCCAGCCTTTACTGCTACTGGAACACTTACGCATCATCTGCAGAAGAAACGGCTGCACACACACTGTAATAAACAGGCTTTTCAAAAGAGATGGTGCTGAGTCTCAACTCAGAGGGTGGTCCTGTGCCTCCCCGTCCGGGAGGCAAAACTAATTTGCAATAAAGAAAGCCATTTTCTGTAATTTCCTGCAACTTAAAAACATAATTAAAAAAAAATAGCAAACAGTTCAAAGTAATTTACAGTGTATAAGGTTGCACAATAGTTTAACACTAAAACACACGCATGCATGCACAATCACACACACAGTGGGACAGAGCAACCACATATTAGACAATGATGTGTCCGTTTCTAAGCTGGCCCCAAGCTGTCACTGAAAAATAAATTAAAGCTTAAATAATAATAATTAAACACATGGCTCGCCCTTATACCATTGTTTAGGGAACACCCTGATATAAGAAAAACATAATCCCTGGGGGTAAATTGTACTAATGCTCAGGTCTTGGCAAGCTAGGGGCACCAGACATGCACACAGCCGGTCAATACAACCACACTTGTTTTCCCTCAAAATCCTGCCCCAGCGTACCTCTCTGCGCAGCGAGGCCCACAGCCCTGGCAGGAACTCAGCCAGCTGCTTATCTTCATATATGGCTACGCAGGCGGCCTGTAACGTATTGCAAACACACACACAAGTCTCGTGAGATCACAGTGTACCGTGTAGTGTAAGTTAAAAGACAGATGAGCTCATGGCAGGAGATGATAATGAGTCGTGGGAGAATGAATGAATGAATGAATGAAAACTTTATTTAACAGATTGCAGAATGGGTACAATACAGTACAGCTCAATACACACAATTGTTAAGGGGATGCAGACCAGAGAAAGACGTTTGTCTTGTTTACATCAGGGTCCCCCATTTTCAATTCATAGTGACATTTATGACATACACAACATACATGGTTACATTTGTGACATATACGATATGCAAATATACAGTACTGTTACCCATAGATCCTAACAGAGATTATATGCATATGATGGGGAGAGACTGTACATTAGGAGGGGATGGGTGGTGGGCAGAAGAAAAAATATACATACGGTGGGGAGAAAATATATACATACGGGAGGAGACCGTCTATTTGGGGGGGGGGGGGGTTGGACCTTTAGGGTGGCCAGTTTCGAATTGCAGCCTCCCGTAGGTGCTCTTTAACCCATTCGAGGCCAAACCCGAGATAAGTCGGGTTAACTCGCCATGCTCTGGGCGCCAAACCTGAGAAATCTCGGGTTTTAATCGATATTTCTTTTATTCGCTATATCCATTCATTTTTCATCCATCTAGCCTGACGTTATCTTTGGGAATGGGTCTGAACTCGCAAAGGGCAAATACCACCGCCTATCGTCTTCCGGATGGTATTGCTCATCATTGGAATCCCTCTGGCTGGGGCTGTGCATAAAAAAAAAGACCAGTCCAGGTTTTCCTTCTCGGGCATGCAGTACCGTTATAACACATTGACTGGGGACACTCTGAGCAGCGTCGATTATGTGTTTTGGATATACAACGTTGGATCAATAAACGCGATCAATATTTGGAATGGCGATCAGGAATTGGATTCATCTTTTTGCAGGACATCAGATGTGAGATAAGGACTCTATGTTACCAATCTTGGGTTAATCAGATGTTTCTTTCACAGCGATCACAACGTGTCTGTGTGTGTGTGTGTGCCGTTGGCGCAGACCAAGGCACGGATAAGCGATTTTTCAGCCCGCTTCTGTATCGTGCATGAGGACACATATAATATCGAAAAATCTAGCGTTTATTTGAAAACGATTCATAAATCAAGCGACAAATGGCACGATTTCTAACTAAATACATTGAAGCTCGATTTGCTGGAGTTTATTGAGATGAGACAGAACGCTCTAGAAATTTATTGATATTCATCACGGTATAAAATGGAAATGTATGTATGAAAAAATTATCCGTTTCGTGCATGTTGACTGGAAGCAACTCATTGACAATCACCGTGTTATTTAGATCTATTGCCATTATATTTGATATATTTTAAGCACTCGCAAATAAGTCCTATCCTACATTGGCTAAAGCACTGGCGCTAAAGGGACACAGCGCCCTCTGCTGTTGGCGCCAGAAGTGTTAAGAGCGGTTTTGAATGTGGGTAGGGATTCACATCTTTTTACAGCTGTGGGTAGGGAGTTCCACATTGTTGTGGCATAATTGCGAAATGTGTTTAGTCCCTTGTTTGTGCCGAATCTGGGTTGCACATGATTTGTGGAACTCCCTCTGGTGTTGTGGGCATGGTATTCACTGACCTTTGGGAAGTATTTCGACATGTACATGGGTACCTGTGTGGTGTAGTGTATCTTGTAGTGAGAAGGGCTGTGTGTGTGTGTGTGTGTGTGTGTGTGTGTGTGTGTGTGTGTGTGTGTGTGTGTGTGTGTGTGTGAGTGAGTGAGTGAGTGAGTGAGTGAGTGAGTGAGTGAGTGAGTGAGTGAGTGAGTGAGTGAGTGAGTGAGTGAGTGAGTGAAGGCCGTTTCTCACCAGAGTCTGCAAGGAGTCCAGCTTGGCGCTCTGAACGTCAGAGTCCAGTTTCTCAATGATCAGCGGCAAGAGGAACTGGAATAAAGAATAGGTAATTGATGGATGGATGGACAGACAGACAAACAGACGGTCAAGAGAGACAGACAGACACGTGGAGCCCTACCTCAGCGAAGCGTGGCGTTCCTGCGAGAACGGCCCTAAGAGCCTTTATGAGTTGCTCCTGGGTGATGCCATGGGGATCATTTGGAGGCTGGAGGAGGGGTGAGGAGGGGGTGGAGGGGATCACACAGAGACAAGACACAGATCAGACATAATCATCTGTTGACACCTAACCATACTATGAGTGTGTTGCTATGTTTTAAACACAGTCGTACAATACTCATACGATATTATGATAGACATAAACAAAATAATATAAGCAGAGCCATTGTGATATATGATGGGTTCACAAGACACAAAAACTACCATTGCGTAGCAGCTAGCTGAGGCGTTGGCCAAAAAGACCTCTCCCGGAATTTTAAGCTAGGCTAGCCACTACACATCCGCTTCAATTAATTTGTGCTAAGATAGGCTAGGCACCACATATCGCTTTATACTGAACGCACAGAGAGGAAATTGGTATCTATCTTCTTGTCTGACTCAAGACGGTAAGCACATAATTCCCATAATGTTGGCGTGTTCCTTTAACACTTTGGATGCCACGCCCGAGATATCTCGGGTTTACGCCCCGACCGTTGAATGCCCATCACGAGATTTCTCGTTTAAAAAAAAAAATAAATAAAAATTATTAGTGATCTGAAATCATATTGCATCAAGCGAGCCTACCGTTGGATATCCAGGCACCGCCGGCGCTCCGATGTGAAAAAAGCGCCCCCTATCGTCTCCCAGATGGTAAATCACCCTTTTGGATTGGACTCAATGAAAGTGAATGGGAGAACGGATTTCTGACTCCACATTTTACTTCTCACTGATGTAACCGGGGTCTACCAGAGTTCATTCTGGAACCTTGGTGCCACGGCAAATATGTGTTATACTGTACACACGCTGGATCAATACAATTATCGATTTTTTCGAATGGTGATCAGGAATAGGAATATACCATTTGGATACCATCTGATGTCAGGTAAGGAATCTATGTTATCAGTCTTAGGATAATCAGACTCGTTTTCAGGGAGATATAAGCGTTTCCACTATATGTGATATTGCTGTTTCACTGTAAAAGCCATCAGGAAATAAGAGCAGCGATTATCAGCGCGCGGCACGAGCGTGCGTGCGCACACATATACTATCGATCATCTAGCGTTTATTTGAAAACGATTCATAAATAGGCAGACAAATGACAACGTTCTGGAATATTCCAGTAAAAGACGATTATCATCATAGGGTTGCTTTTTCCGAGAAAACGAGTGATTTTCAAAATGCTATCAAACGGAAATGAAGCGATAAAAAAACAATCTGCCTTGACAATGTTGACTGGAAAATGAGTCTTTGATAAGCGACGGGCAGATTAGACACATAGCCATAATTTAAAACATAGATTAGGCGATATTAAGTTAACATTGGAGTGGGTTTGGGCATCAAGGGGGTAAAAAGGAAAACATGGCGTGGCATCCAAAGTGTTAAGGTATATATACCACTTGTGCCTCTGTGTCGCTTAAACCGCCGGAGCATGGTACTAACACAGCCAGTTTCCATCAGGGAAATCTATACTAGAAATACAGTACATGCACTCAAGGTACTGTACTGTAAGACACGTTGGATAAAATGCTTTGTTGTTTTAACCCTCTGATTACAACTAAGCAACACCATGACACAGAATACATTATGAAACTATATCTTTTACACGTGTTCCAGGTTTTCTATAACAGTGGTTTTCCAACAAGGGGTATTAGGGATGCACCAATACAGGCATTGCATATTGGGTTGATACCAAGCTAAAATATGGTATCAGTACCAGAGATATCAGGTTGATACCAGGCTAAAATAGGGTATCAGAGATATCAGGCTAAAATATGGTATTAATATCAGAGATATCAGGTTGATAGCAGGCTAAAATAGGGTATCAGAGATATCAGGCTAAAATATGGTATTAATATCAGAGATATCAGGTTGATGGCAGGCTTTGGATAAAAGGCTTAGTTGTTTTAACCCTGTGATTACAACACACGTGGCCAGTAGTCTGTGTCAACATGTCTAACCAAAACAACCCGGCAGACACAGTTGAGGAAGATGGCATTGTGATCCTGTTGCAACACCAATATCACCGCGTTGCACATTGAGACAAACACGAGAACCGCTGTTTCCTGTATTGCGTCGCATGATTACGTCATAATAAAAAAAACAATCTAGCACAGAGACGGTGTCACGGTCAAGACCCCCCACTTTCCGAAACCACGCGTACGCCTGCTGACCTGGGAACGGATCCCACCAGAACCTTCTCTCCTGCGTTCAGCCTCCTCCCCAATGACCCTTCCGGCCTCCTCATTCGCCTTATTCACTTCGCCGCCATCTTTGTTTTCGTACAACGTCGGTATGAGCGCATTTCAATGAGCTGATGAACTAACTCACTTCCATGTATTTCAAAACACGAAAACCAAGACGGTGAAAAACAATCAAGGGATCATGAGCTTGTAATTCTGTGTGGAATGTGTGGTATAACAGCCAGTGTATTCTGCCTGTTGTTTTGATTCATTCCATTCATGTAGTGGCCTTTTTAACATTTAATGTTAAAATGTGTTATTTTTTTGCTCTACATGTTAAATGTGCACATATTTAATGGGGAAGTGCCTCATTTGCATATATAAAAATAAAATTAAGAAAACTTGCAATATATTTTTTCTTAGTTTATATGTACATAAACTGGGAAAGTTTCATAGTGATATCTATTCAAATATCTTTTTGCCTATTAGGGGGTACTACACTGTACTACACTGTTACTACACTGTTTGTAGCCTGTGTGTAGTTCTGTTCAGTTCAATATCATTATTATTATTATTATTATTATTATTATTCAGTTATCAGGCATGTGTTTAGGTTGTCTATTACTAATGGTTTGATTAGGTATTGTGTTTGTAAATAGCTGTTTCAAAGAAAAATTTATGGAATTTTACCATACAAATATTTAAAGGCCGTTTTCTCAAAATGAGTTTTTCTTCATACTCTGAGCCAGAAATCTCCACTTCAGTAGCACTCACATACACCAAACCTTCCAGTTCTATTCTATGTTATGAAGGTATTTACAGAAGGGTTTGTTGATATCGCATTCATACCCTGATTTATATCACATTTTATTCCTAAAAACATGGCGAAATATGGAATTTTACCATACAAATGGACTTGACAGTATTTTCTGATTTATGGAGTGATACAAAGAGATATCCAAAATCCCCTCTGTAATAACCTTTGGCTCTAATATGTCAACAAAATGAAACTATAATTTTGAAAATAGCTTTATCCAATGTTCAGATTTCTGTCCTGGAATTATATGCAAATTAGTGCATATTTAAGTAGATCATGCTCAATTTGCATATTTAAACATACAATTTCAGAAAACTTGTAATACAAAAAAGTCTCGTCTTAATATAAGTAATCAACTGGGGAAGTTTCATTGTGATATCTATTAGTTAGATTTCTTACCCTATTCACCAGGGGTGTCTCACCTTAACAAAATAATACCACTTACAGCACCTTTAACATCGAATTAAACATGCACTTGGTTGACATCAGTAAAGGTGAGCTGCATATTCTGTTCAGTCTAGTTCACATTGTATTGTTGAACTTAAGATAAGTGGAATTCTCAGTCCTCAACACTTATTGGGAAGTTGTTGGCGATGATGATGATAATAAAAACCATTCCTGCAAACAGCATCTCATTATTTTGTCGTACAAAACAAAAGAGGAGCCAAACTTCGACAGGCTCGACGTCCGGTTCGAGTATGCTTGGCAGGAGGACGGCGAAAGTTGAAATATTTAATAACCGCATTCTGCAGTTGACAGGTTTTGCAGTCATCCCTCATTGAAAGATAATAATATCCGGCTTACAGTCTACATGTAAACGATGCAGAAGTGTTTAGGCAACGCCTTAATTCCAGCTGTATTTAGGCTCCGAGGTTGAACATTTAGCCTCAGCAATGGACGGTTTCACAGGAATTCTGTTGCTAGGGAACAGCTCTTGCACCGGTGTTTATTTACCATCAGTTATTGTATTAGCATTTAGCAAACATTGCAACAGGAAATAAATGTGGGTCCATTTAGTTTATGTTGTCAAGTTGAAACCGTCTATAGAGGCGTTTGTGTCGTTCTCTTTCTTCCAGCGTGGCTGCCTGTAGCCATTGGTAACCACTTCCAAAAGAAAATGCCTAATTTCTGTGCAGTGGTAGAGTAGGTAAAACACTGGAAAAGCACAATATTAATGTTCTAATGTGACTTGTTTACGAGATCCATATAATTTCTCATTATATGAACTCAAGAACTACTAGGAATATCACACCACTAAGTGTGTCTGACTATTAACACTTTGAGTGCCAGCCACGGCATAATTCGTTATTTCATGCCAACCGTTGAGTGCCAGGAACGAGATATGCATTTTTTTTTTTTAAATCGTAATCTTTTTTATTAGAGATTTCCATTCACATTTCATCAATCTAGCCTCACGTTACCACTGGCACTCTCTCTCTGAGCTTGAAGTGGGAAAATACCACCCCCTATCGTCTCTCCGGATGGTACTGCACCCCAGGCCATCAGAGCCATGAACAATGTACATTGAGTGCTCAGAACATTGAACTGTCCACACACAAGCACACATGAACACACACACGACACGCACACTGTGCACGCTCACACACGAGCAGCCACTTAACACTTTAACATGAGCGGGCACACACTCATGTCGCACACACGCACACTTATGGCCAAAGGAAAGGTCACTTTAAATTAGAATAATAGGAACAGTGTATTGCACTACCAAAGCTAACTAGCATGTCACACATGCGCTGTAAATAACTATGTACAGATACCGAGATGTCACTCCATGTTACCTGCTATCTGTTACTGCACAATGTTGTTTCTTCTTTGATTCTATTATATGTACCACTGTATTGCACATCGTTGCGGGCAAGACCACCCGCATTTCATTGTATACCTGTATGCCGTGACAATTAAAACTCTTGACTTGACTTGACTTGACTTGACTTGGATTAGACTGAATGAAACGCATGGCAAAAAAAGAGTCCGGAATCCACATTTTACTACTCAGGCAAGTAACCCGAGCAGATCGGACTCATTGTGGACCATCAGAACAGCGTGGAATATGTTTCCAGTACCCAGCGTTGGATCAATAAACGCGATCGATATTTGGAATGGCGATCAGGAATTGGAATAATATTTTTGGAGAACATCTGATCTGAGATAAGGAATAGCTAATGTAACGTTAGTTTCCAAAGGAGTGGAGAGCGAGAGGCCGCGGCTCGAACTACCTGTGTTGTATTAAAGTAATTGATTGATGTTTAACTTGTCCCTGTGTCCAGTCATATATGTATCATGTTTCTTTTTTGTTGGCTGGGCTTGCGCATGCGGATTAAAGGCCAACTTGCAGGTTAAACCCTACTCTGCAATTATGGGTAGTTTACATCATTGGTATCTAATTTAATTATTAATTTTTTTCCATTTGATGCCGGAAATGCCACTCAGAAAGGGTTAAAAAGGTCCACGCACGAATACATGCACGGAGCGAATCAAAAAGCTTATCAGACGCGAGCATGGCTGTGACGTCACTTCAGGCAACCTATGCCCGTCCGGGTCATAGTACTACTGGGTACTGGCTATATGGCTATATGGCTCCTGCTAACGTTAGCATTATGTCTACTGTCGTGAACCATTTTAAATCGGGCCATGCAAAAGAGTTTGGGGAACGAGTAAAATGTGCAGATCCTCTTCTCAGACCTGTGCACTGCACACACATCATGCCGGCTAGCAAGCTACACATCCCGGCATGTTGATACGATAGTAGCCCCTTTAGCCCCACTCGGTGCATCAGTCACGATAGCTATGAGCTAACTAACGTTACAAGCTCAAACACCTTATAACTACTACTATTGTCGTGTCCATAAGTTCCCTGGCAGAATACTTGTGAGGACAAAGGTATACAAAGAGGAGAGAACCATTTTAAATCTGGCATTGTTATGAGTTTAGAGAATTCTGGCTACCAAGCTAAGCTAAGCTACGTTAGCTAACTTAGCTAGCTACTAACGTTATATACACAATATGTACAACGACACAATGATTTACATTATTACAAATATGGTAACGTGGTTGTGGCTTTTACAAATAGTGGTTCGCTTTAGAGATGAATGGCTATGATCACGGAGCAATAGTGTTAGTGAAACAGATACATTTTCATTCATCACTCCTCGGCTAGTAGCACTGCAAGGCTCTCTGCTTCTGCCACTAGCTGTGTGTGAGTCTCAGAGCCCCTCGCTGCCCTGCACCTGACGTGACGTCAGCATTAAGATGACACACGCACGTTATTGATCCATGCATTAAAATATGCATGTGCGTGGAGCTTGTGGTTTGGTCGACAAAATGTTTGATAAAAACGCTAAAACTGGGTCAATTTCGGGAAAAAAAATCCCCCTCTTCATGAAAGTCAGCGTTGGCCTAGTCACATTGTTTATTGAACAAAAATACAACCTGCAAGTTGGCCGTTAAGGGAGATGTCAATCTGTTGTCGATCTGTTGTAGTACAGGCACAGTACATTTAGCTGTAAAAGCCTGATCAAGCTCAATAGCTTCTGTAACACGAACGCAACTACTCTGATGCCATTGTTGTTGTGATGTGGGAGTTTGCACACGCGGGATAAGGGAGAGGTGGGCTATAACGGTTCAGGAAAAGACTTGTATCGCTTGTAAAGATGGCGACGCAAGGGGAGCGTCTTCAGAATTGCGCACTCTGGGAGCCGGTTTCAGAAAATAGCGTCTTCAGGCTGCCAGAACGCAGTTCCGTGTGGATGAAAGGTGCATACAATCAAATACTTTGACTGATACGACCGAAATTGGTTTAGTCTGGACATGGCCTTATATGGCCTGACGTGGACCTTTATATCTCAGGCCCAGTCCACACTATCACGGGTATTTTTGACACCGAGGTTTTTAAAAAAAGAATCCTCCGTACACACGAGTGGTTTAAAAAATAACCACGTACTCACGCAACTGTAAAATCCGCTACCGAGTGATGTAATATACATGTAGTACAATGACAAAGCAATAGGTGGCGATGTAGTTCAAACATGAAGGCCATTTCAACCAATCAGAAGGGTTGAACGCGTCACTATGTTATCATTGCTATACGGGGGAACGTCCTGCACAAAACAGAAACCCGCCATCTTTAAATTACCTCGCTTGAACATGAAGATTAGCATTCATTATTTGTTTGCAGCAATAACAAAGTGCAACAAACAAAAAAGGATACATTCACTGTGTTCTGCCTCATTTGTTGATGAAACAAAACCAACATCAACACAATTTACCACCAAGAGCGGAGAGTTTAGTCTCACAAAAAGATCGCCGATTTTGTTACGTGCTAATGTGATTGGGATTTACCATTATAATAGTTAGCATTGCGGCTAGCGTACATAGCGTACAAAGATCGCTGATTTTTGTTGGCTTACGTGTGGTTAGCTGGTGAGGCGCTGGTATCGTGGAATGGAGTGGAAATACTTTAATCATCATGTCATTAATTAATAGATAATTGTAATTTCCAACATAAGTTAATGCTTAATAACGTTACACATGGGGAGACTAGCTTGCTGGACACAAACATTGTTGATATAGCAGTCTGGTTAACTCACTGGAGGCCAAACCCGAGATAGTCTGTGTTAACTCGCCATGCTCTGGGCGCCAAACCCAAGAAAATCCGGGTTTTAATACATATTTATTTTATTAGCGATATCGATTCATTTTTCATCCATCCAGCCTGACGTTATCATTGGGACTGGGTCTGAGCTCGCAAAGGGCAAATACCGCCCCCTAATCATTGGATTGGATTGGTTGGGACAGTGCAGCAAAAAAATTAGTCCGGTCCAGGTTTTACTTCTCGGGGATGCAGCTGGATACCATTGCATTGACTGTGGGGACTGGGAGCAGCGTGGATCTATGTGTTTTTGGATATAACGTTGGATCAATAAGCGCAATCAATATTTGGAATGGCGATCAGGAATTGGATTAATCTTTTTGCATGACATCAGATGTGAGGTAAGGCCTTTATGTTACGAGTCTTGGGGTAATCAGATGTTCCTATCACCGCCATCGTTCGCGCCGACCAAAGTACGGAGAACCGATTTTTCAGACACCGCTGCTCTTTGTGCACAAGTACACATATAATAGCGATAATCTAGCATTTATTTGAAAACTATTCATAAATCAAGCGACAAATGGCACGATTTCTAAGGAAATACATTTAAGCCTGCTTTGCTGGGGTTTATTGAGATGAGACAGAATGCTCTAGAAATATATTGATATTCATCACGGTATAAAATGGAAATGTATGTATGAAAAAATTATCTGTTTCGTGCATGTTGACTGGAAGCAACTCATTGACGACCACTGTGTTATTTAGTTCTATTGCTATTATATTTTATATGTTTTATGCACTCGCAAATAAGTCCTTTCCTCCATTGGATACAGCGTTGGCCCAGAAGAGTTAATGTTGTTATATCGCTCGCTATTGAAAAGTAGAAAAAGTTTGTTACAATCATTTTCATAGAACGCTACTTGCAACAGCTCTGCCGTAAACACTGGAAATAATCTCGGTTACTATGTCTACACGCAACCACTGAAACCGGGATTCCCCCAAAACTTCACCCTGGACTCCAGTTTTAAATGATCACGGTTGCAGTGTTCCAAAAACCCGGTTGCGTGTGGACGAACAGTGCAACCGCGAACATCAAATCACGGTTACATAAAACCCCACGTTCGTGTGGACTGGGCCTCAGTCCTGTCCACATTCTAGCAGGAAGCAGATAAGATAAGGACGGACCAGCAGTAAAGGGTACTCTTTGTTGTTTGTTTTGGCTATTGTGGGTTGAGCTTTGATGCCACATTTCTTGGCTGATAAGGGAACCTGCTCTGGGCTACCAGTAGTTCCCCTTTAGATTCTGCACTATTTCATCTCAAACGTGATAGATACTTTTTTTTTACCATTCCATTAGCTGTGGGGGTGCTTAATGTCTGAAGGAGTCGACTGAAGGATTATTGTCCTCTGCGAAAGCATGCAATTGTTCCACTGATAGATACATCTTGATATTTGTCTAGTCTAGTGTGTTCATTAGATGGTCGAAATCCTCTTTCAGTGCCTCTGTGCCCGTTTCTTAGGCAGTTAGCCTCTCTGGTATGCGCACCATTAGCATTAGCCACGCTTCTAGGCCACTTTGCTTTTGGAAAAAATGATAAAAAAAAAATACCGGTATATATTATACTTTCTTTTTTGCATTAGACTAAGAGGTTGGCAGTCGACTACAGCTCCTTTTGATTAGTCGACTAACCGGGGTCAGCCCTAATTTCTAATATTACCCTGCCTATACCTGTAAATTCCCCAAGGGGATCAATAAAGGAATATCTTATTTTATCTTAGCAACCGTCGCCTCTTCCCTTACAAAACAATTGTTGCCATGTTACAGGCAGCCATGTTGGAAGAGCAAGAACTACACAAACATTCCGTGCAAAAATTCTATTGCACTTGAGCACCTACAGCACTTCAGCAGGAACGTGACCAATGACTTGTTGTGATTATTTTAAATGTTTATGAATATTGTACGTTTCCTTTCAAATAGTTTTCTCTATCGTCTTATGAGTTTCTAACGCGGATGCTTCTGCCAACTCAATACCCCCTCGAGGACGACAAACATTAACAAGACGCGGCAAGAACATCTTGGAGAGTCCGCTCTCGTGTCAACAACACATGAAAGGACTCGCGTGGTTAGAACCCTGCCGCGTGACGCGGGTTCAGCAGGTAGACGGGACCTTCAGACGGCACCCAGGCGTCACCGTCTCCTCTGCTGAGGTCATCCAGGCTTCGCAGGAAGTCAATGATGACACCCTGCCGTCTGCTATGTAGGTTACATCTGCTTCCAGCAGCTGAGTAAACAAGGGGAACAGACTCACGGGGCTGAAGTCGATGGGGAAGTAGCAGGACGTCACTTCAAACAGCTCCTCCGTGAATTTACCTGCAGACACAGGACAGGAAATTAAAAGCGGAGGCACGCGGCAAGGGATCCTGTTTTCTGTCTGATTGAAGAACACGACGTCTCAAGTCATCCAAAGAAACGGGGGAGAAAGATCTTGGTGTACAGTATGCGTTTGTGTGTCAGGGTATCTGCAGGTTTCAACAAGTTAAATGTAAGACCTTTTTAATACCACTTAAGTTATGACCATACTAGCAAAGAACTACACATTTTAAAACACATAGCAACACTGAACTGGCGGCTGCACTTGCGCACCAATTTATATTGTCACGCATTCCATACAAGCTCTCGCCAGATGCACCAAGCTCCAGGTAGCCCCGCAAAAAACAATGACTTGAATGTGAAAACATTTCATATATTTAAGATTATTTAATCTCCTGACAGCCGGGCTGCCGCTCCAAAAATGTAATACCTGTGCAAATGAAATGCATAATACGTTTTAAGGCCTTGAATTGAGAACTTTTTAATACCCCACAGTTACCCTGGTGTGTATACGTGTGTATGTGTGTGTGTGTGTGCGTGCGTGTGCATGTGCGTGTGTGTGTGTGCATGCACTTGCTCACCCATATCATAGCCTCGGTGGATGATGCTCCCGGCGATCTGGAAGGCCAACAGCAGATTGCGAGGGTCCCTCTCCCCGTCCATCGATTGGACGAAACCAAACACAAAGTCCGCCCCCAGACCCTTCAGTTCTGTGGAGTAATCGAATGGAGATAAGCCATCTGTAGTCTTCTGCTCAGTTCTGCATGAGCACATATTGCTTATTAAGACGATGCTTAACATGCTAAATCCCCATTTAGCTTCTAGTTTCTAGTCTCTAGCACTGTATGTGTTGGCTGGAACATGCGTGTCATGTGCTCTAGTGATGCACTGATACTGGTATTGGATTGGTAATCGGTCTGACACCAGGCTAAAATAGGATACTGGTATCAAATAATTTCCTTAACCCTTTCGCACTACAAAGGGTTAACACTTTCACTACTACGACACTATAAGGTTAGTGTGGTAGTGAAAGGTTAACCGTCTGTAGTGTGGTAGTGAAAGTGTTAACCCTTTGTAGTGAGGTAGTGAAAGGTTAACCTTCTGTAGTGTGGTAGTGAAAGGTTAACCTTCTGTAGTGTGGTAGTGAAAGGTTAACCCTTTGTAGTGTTGTTAAAGGGTTAAAGGGTTAAAATGCTACTAACATCCATACCAAGAAACACGTCTAACATGTCAGAAATCAAAGCTTTTTTTGTTTACCCTTCTCTCTGGACTCCATGAGGTTGGTGAGCATGTTGTAGACACAGGCTCTCTCTGCCAGCATCAGTGACTAAAGAGAAGCAGACACAGTCTGATTAACTCTCTGATCAAAACACCCCGGCTGACGGAGATCTCATATGCGACGGATATCGGCTAGGGGCGATATGGCGGTTTTTAGATCTGTCACCTAGGGGTGTAACGATTCGACCCCACAATGATTCGATTACGATTCTTCAGGCAATGATTCAATGCATCATGAAATCTCTTCATTTGATCACGATTCGATGCGATGCGATTAGATAAATCTTTGATCAGTTAATTCCCCCCAAAGAAATGTATACACAAATGTGGCTGGGGGAACTGATTCACTCAGCATGAATGGACTATAGGTCAATAAAAAAATCGACATTCAAAAATATATATATATACTTTTTTTTAATAATCGATTCTTACATTTTCAAATCGATGCCATTGAATCGTGACCTTAGGATCGATGCATTGTTACACCCCTAGTCACCAGTCATAATTGGCGTCACAGGGCGGCTGGGTAGCTAAGCACTCGCCTACCACCGCAGAGACTCTGGGTTCGAATCCAGCTGTCAGCGGTACCTCCGGTTAGGTCAAACGTCCCTACGAACGTGATTATCAGTGTTCGCGGGTGGGAAGCCGGTGGGGTATGAGTCCTGGTCATTACAAAACAGTGACTCCTACTGGTCGGTCGGGGCGCCTGTTCAGCAGGGAGGGGATCTGGGGGAAATAGGGTGAAACTCTGTGCGCGTTACATTCTCCCAATGAAACTCCTCGCTGTCAGGTGAAAAGAAGCGGCTGGCGACTCCACATGTATTGGAGGAGGCATGTGATAGTCACCCTCCCCAGAACAACAGTAGGGCAATGCGCGCAGCGACCAGGAAAGGAATTGGCATAATGACTCAAATTGGGGGATGGGAGAAAATGATAGAAAGGCAAAAAAAGATTTAAAAAAGAATTGTCATCACAATATGCATCAACAGGGAGGTCATTGAGATTGTGAAAACTTGCATTGGAAATAAGTTAGGATTTAAGAATAAACTGCAGTACTGCTAGTTACTACTTACGCTGCTGGCCAGTACAACTTACTACCATAGTGTCTTTATACCTGTATCACTGTTGTAAATATAGTTTGTGTGATTATTGGAAGAAAAGGCTGTACGGCCTCACCTGCACATGGACATCTTGGAACAGTGACCTCAGCATGGACACGGCAGAGCCGGGAGGCAACACCGTACATTTTGTCTGAGAGAGGAAGTACAGATTACAACATGACGTCCCCACACACTACACACCCGGTTACATCCAAACCAATGACGTTCCCACTACGTACTGCACACCCTGTTACAACAACGGGTGCGCAACAACCAGGAAGGGGGTTGGGAATTGGCATAACGACTAACAGTGGGATGGGAGAAAAATCGGAAAAAAGGAGGGGGAAAAGATATAATAAAAATATTATATATATATATATATATATATATATATATATATATATATATTATATATATATATATTTATTACCATAAAACATTAATAAGTGTCTCTACTCTTCACAATATTAGCATAAAACATATATTAATCACACCGTCTCTACTCTCTAATCTCTCTAATCTCATGTCAACGCTAGGGGTTCAGCAGGTGTATTCTGAATGACAAGTATGACAACATCACCGTTGTGAAGGGCATATGGGCGAGTGGTTATATGGGGGGAAACCAGGTAATAATTCTGTAATAATAAAATGTCACTCGGCTGCATTTAAGCAAAGCCGCTCATTATAGTCGTCCACTATGTTGAATGCACGCTATGGTAGCTTGTTACATGCTAGGTAGCTAGCCGGCTAATGCTGATTGACTTGAGTCAGTGGAATCTTCAGCCTCACGCCCACTTGTCATTCTCATCCGACTCGAAGGAGAACGTCGCGTGCTGTTGTTCGCCCCCATGTCAGACCGCACTGATATTCGAAAGCGACGACTCTACATGCAATTATTTTCATCCACTGATGTGTTTTTGTCTAAGTTTGTCTACGTTGTCAAGCCGGTGACAGGAGTCTGTAGGGCCACACGCAGTGGTCTGTCCACTTCTCCTAGATGGGCAGCATCTTCTAGAAAACGAGTGTTCATTGGAGGAGCTTAGAGCGCAACGATGATGTTCATTGGTTATGGATTATTATGAGGCGCAAATGGGAGGAATCATAAGGGGGGAGTCAGAGTTCGGCTTGTGCCAGTGAGCGAATCAGCAGATTGCAGAAGGATTTTTTTTTTGTTTACTACTCGCCAAATGTGGCGAGTGCTCTTCATGAATCACTCGCCAAACATAAAGAATACTCGCATTTGGCAAGTAAAATTGCCTAATTTCCTCCCCTGTGTAACACACCTATACCGCGTTACATCCAAACCAATGACGTTCCCACTAGGGCTGACCCCTATTAGTCGACTCGTCGACTAATCGATCGAAAGGAGCCGTAGTCGACTGCCAACCTCTTAGTCGAATGCAAAAAAGAAAAAAATATATATATATTCAAATTTTTCTTTAAACTTTTTTTATCATTCTTTCCAAAAGAAAAGAGGCCTAGAAGCGTGGCTAACTCTAATGGCACGCATACCAGAGGCTAACTGCCTAAGAAAACAGGCACAGAGGCACTGAAAGAGGATTTCACCCATCTAATGAACACACTAGACCAGTGGTTCTCAAACTGTGGTACGCGTACCACTAGTGGTAGTTGGTGGTACTGCTGGTGGTACTTGAATTTTTTTATATAATATATATATAATTTTTGTCAGGCCACTGCACTTAGAAGCAGGCCAGGCCAGTGTTTCTAGTTGCGGCGGCGCGATAGTTAGATAACCTAAGTGGGGAACAACCAGGAGATCACTGTGACAGAGAGTAATGCAGTCTAAACAGTCATGAATCTTTTATTCAACTTCAACCCTGATCATAACCATTTTTATTTTTAGATTTTTTGTAATGTCAGATAAACTGAAATACTCTCACTTTTCTAAAAAGAGTTGTTGTTAAATCTGACATTACAAAAAAATCCATCAAAATCTGTGTTGTTGTTAATCATTGACACATGCATAGCCTGCAATAATCCCCCCCAGAAAAATTTACTTTGCATTTGATATATTGAAAATATTTTACTTTGTGTTTTTTTAACAATAATTTGTGATGCCATCACACAAACTGGCATTTAAAGCGTTACAATTCGAAAATGTATTGAATACGTTTTTTTTTTTTTTTTTTTTTTAACAATAATTTGTGATGCCCATCACAAACACTGGAATTAAATTCCTGCACCAGAATGCAGGAAATTAAGTCTTTGTAACAAAATAATTCCTGGTGGGGGACCCCCACTTAGAAAGTGGCCTGACTGGGGCTATATTTCACACTATATTTCCCAGCCTGAATTAATTCCCCAGTCCGGCCCTGCTTATGTGAGTGTATGTGAGTGTGTGTGTGTGTGTGTGTGTGTGTGTGTGTGTGTGTGTGTGTGTGTGTGTGTGTGTGTGTGTGTGTGTGTGTGTGTGTGTGTGTGTGTGTGTGTGTGGTGTGTGGTGTGTGGTGTGTGTGTGTGTGTGTGTGTGTGTGTGTGTGTGTGTGTGTGTGTGTGTGTGTGTGTGTGTGTGTGTGTGTGTGTGTGTGTGTGTGTGTGTGTGTGTGTGTGTGTGTGTGTGTGTGTGTGTGTGTGTGTGTGTGTGTGTGTGTGTGTGTGTGTGTGTGTGTGTGTGTGTGTGTGTGTGTGTGTGTGTGTGTGTGTGTGTGTGTGTGTGTGTGTGTGTGTGTGTGTGTGTGTGTGTGTGTGTGTGTGTGTGTGTGTGTGTGTGTGTGTGAGAGAGAGAGAATGAAGGACAATTGCTTGCTGTGTGTGAGAGAGAGAGAGAGAGTTAAGTACATTTGCTGAAATACAGTTGTTCTTAATTTTCTCACTTGCTATGTGAGAATGTTAGTTATTATGTTCTCAATGCCCCTTTGTACATTGTGGCTGTGTCTGACAAAAGTTAACAATAAATAATGGTATTAGGAATACATTTGCCTCCTGCGTGAACTGTGCATAGCTGAATAGACTGCATTTTAACATCGGTCATATGGTGGTACTTGGAGAGCCAGCTACGTTCTCAGGTGGTACTTGGTGTAAAAAGTTTGAGAACCACTGCACTAGACAAATATCAAGATGTATCCATCAGTGGACCAATTGCATGCTTTCGCAGAGGACAAGACACCTTCCTACAGCCCAAATGGAATGATAAAAATAAAAATAAAATAATATTATACCTTTTCTTTTCTATTTCTTTTTCTTTTTTTTTTATATATAGTCGACTAATAAGTCGACTATCGGCTAATTTCGGCCAATCAAAGTCGACTATCCGAATCCGTAGTCGGGGACAGCCCTAGTTCCCACACTGCACACCCAGTTACATCCAAACCAATGACGTTCTTCCCACACTACACGTCCATACCCTGTTACATCCAAACCAATGACGTTCCCACACTACACCCTGTTACATCCAAACCAATGACGTTCCCACACTACACACCTACACCCTATTACATCTAAACCAATGACGTTCCCAACTTCCCACACTGCACACCCCGTTACATCCAAACCGATGACGTTCCCACACTATGCACCCAAAAAAAGACAAAAAACTCTTTCATTCTAGGGCTGTCCTTTTTTTTCAGCAGCATAATAATCAACGCTTCATTCTTCCCATGTGAATATTTCAATGCGGTGGGTAAATGAGAGCTATGTGGTAGATCGTTTTTCCAAAAGGTTCTCATGACTCAATGTCATTGTCCAAGAAGAACTAATTTTCAACATGAACTGTAGCATTGCTGTGCTGCCCTGGTGTAACATCAACAACATGTTCTAATAAGTTTAGTGGAGCTGTGAACTGGAACAAGTTACATTTGCATATAAAAAGGTAATAAACATATTTTTAAAGGGTCAAGCTCTGGCTTATGGAGGATGTAGAAACATAGAAGCGGTAGCTCAGCAGTAGCAAAACGTTAGTTGTATGTCGTTTAATGTATCTGAAATGCAGGTAGTATCGTCATAGGTGACTGTCTTTTTAAGATGTTATCATGTAAATATCTGTATGTTTGTGTATTGTATTGTCCCAGTAACAGCAAGGACCATGATGGAAATAAGTCCTGGACTTTATCATGTTATCCTTGACACCAAATGACTCATGCTTTTTGTCAAATAAACTAAACTCTAGTTAATTCATTCACTCTGAAGGAAATATTAAGACGTTCTCAACGTCAGTGGCGTGGAGTCATCGCCCCGTCCAACCTCACTGTAGTGGGAAAAAATGACGTAAAACGAAGACGATGATCATGATGAACACGACAGGACACTCACCAGCGCTTTGAGGCCCTGTAAGACGTAAGGTGTGATGACATAGTGGTCCTTCAGCCTGTTCTCGTAGAACGCTATGAGCACTTCCACTGTGAACGAGATGGAAAGACAAAGACAGATGTTGCTGAGCTGAAGATGCAAACGCAGCAAGGAGGAGAATTAAATGGGGAATTTAACTTGAATGTAAAGGATTTGTGGTTTCAACAACTCCTGTCCCCAGGATAGAAAACGGGATAGGAAACGTTTCACCGCTGAAATTCGGCCAGTTACAAACTAAATTAGGAGAGACATTAAAGGTGCGCTCTGTGGCTGAGTCCACATGGTCCTCATTCCAAACGATCGCAAATCTGACAGAGTGCACCTTTTGATGAAGATGCAAGTGGGGAGCATTTGGAGACGTGGATAAAACCAAACTGAGCAAAGAACAGAGCCGAACATACATTGGACAGGGCAAAAACAATGAGAGGAGAGGACCGGAGAGGATAGGAGCAGAGAGGAAGGGAGATGAGGAGAGAAGAGGAGAGGAGAAGAGCAGAGAGAAGAAGAGAATAGAGGAGCAGAGAGGATAGGAGCAGAGAGGATAAGGGCAGAGAGAAGAGGAGGAGAGATGAGGAGATGAGAGCAGAGGAGAAGAGCAGAGAGGAAAGGAGCAGAGAGAAAAGAAGAGGAGAGAAGAGGAGCAGAGAGGAGAGAAGAAAAGAAGAGAGAAGAGCAAAGAGGAGAAGAGAACAGAGGAGAAGAGAGTCAAGTCAAGTCAAGAGTTTTATTTGTCACGGCATACAAGCATACAGTGAAATGCGGGGGTCATGCCCGCAGTGATTGTGCAATAATACAAGTAGTAAGAATAGGAATGAGAATAAGACATTTGTGCAATAATACAAGTAATAAGAATAAGACATAACAGGTATAATGTACATAAAGTTTACAAAAAGCATGGTAAGACATGCTAAGGTCCTGCGATAGTGCAATACAATGTTAGCTACGGATGTACACTACTATACAATCTACAGTTATACTACCGGTATGTGTCCTTATGCTAACTTGCTGTATCCATCTATTTACTACACAAGAACCACTCCTGTTCTTTATTTTTTTTATGACCTTTTCATTGTGTAAAGTGACCGTTGAGTGTGAGCGTGATTACCCTGGTATACTGTAATACCGTCATACCGCCCAAGCCTAGTGTGCAGCATGTGTGTGTGTGTGTTCATGCTAAAGTGACTGTTAGTGTGTGAGCGTATACAGTATGTGTTTTATGTGTGTGCTCATGTGTGCTTGTGTGTGGAGAGTTCAGTGTTCAAGACTCTGATGGCCTGGGGGAAGAAGCTGAGCCGAAGTCTCTCTGTCCTAGTTGCTGGTGTTCGCAGGCGTTTGCCTGACTGCAGCAGCTTGAACAGGCTGTTGTTGGGGTGGTGAGGGTCTTTCATTATTCTGCACTCTGCAGGCTCTGGATTTGCACCTCTTGTTGTATAGAACCTGCAGGGGGGGTAGTGCAATACCCGTAGTACGCTCAGCTGAGCGCACCACTCTTTGTAGGGCCTTCTTGTCCTGTGCCTTGCTGTTTCCATACCAGGCAGTGATGTTTCCAGTCAAGATGCTCTCTACAGCTCCGGAGTAGAAGGACTGGAGTATCTTCCCAGATACTCTGAACTTCCTTAACTGTCTCAGGTGGTAGAGGCGCTGCTTCGCCTTCTTTACGACTGAGTCTATGTGTGTTGTCCATGTCAGGTCTTCTGAGATGTGGACCCCCAGGTACTTGAAGCTGCTAGCTCACCCTGTCCACGGTATCCCCGTTTATCCACAGTGGTGTGTGTGTGTCCTGCTGTGTTCTCCTGAAGTCCACGATCAGCTCCTTGGTTTTACCAATGTTCAGGAGCAGGCTGTTGTCCTGACACCAGCGTTCCAGTGCATCAACCTCCTCCCGGTAGGCCTTCTCTCGTCGAGAGAAGAGCAGAGATGAGAGGAGAAAAACAGAGTGGAGAGGAGAAGTGGACAGGACCTACCTTCTTTCTCAGACAGGTCTCCGTAACACTCCTGTAGGACTTGGGACAGCAGCTGGACTCCTCTGGCTCGAGTCTGGGGCTGGGAGCTGGTTAGATTCAGCCTACACAGGGAGGATAATATGGATAGGATGTTAACGAGCACTTAGGCTACTACTATAATATATTATGTGGCCTTCCTGATCACCGATTTAAGATGGGAAGCTGTGCAATGATTTAATATCATTGTTTATCGTCTTTCAGTGGAATCATAATCGTGATGATGTTACGATATAGTGGTACACAATTTGTCTACATTTATGGTAAACAAGAATGCATTCATGTAAAGTTCTAGAGTTTTGGTTTGATATAGACTACCACAAATACAATACCAAGCAGTTCAATCCAATGAACATTTCACTTAACATTTGCAGATATGGATATATATATATATATATACACATACTGTATATATATAGAGAGAAAAAGTCCTTTATTATTATTGTGATATACTGTAGCCGGTTCTGAGCTCTACAATGTCTTTCAGAGACTTTAGCTCTAAGCTCTAGCAGCACTAAAGAGCAAAGATAGTGACATCGTATGAAACTACCAACCATATCATGCTAGCTTAGCTGGGAAGGGGGCTGAATATTCCTCCAAAGTTACGCTAGATTTTGAGGTGAAGAATTGGCACGGGTCAATTTCAAAAGCGCCCTGTGACCTTTCATCTCAAGATATATTAATAACAATGGGCTCAGTGGAATCACATGAACCTCACCTTTACAACTGTGTCCAATGTATACTAGTCCTGTGTAGTTTAGGGTCACACACATGCAATTATCCGCATGCAGTACAAAGATGTTATTGGGTATGGCTGTAAAGCTGTGAATCCAAAGTCTTCGACTGCATTCATGTGTGAAAAAATTGGGTTATGTAGGTCTCTGAGGTCCACATCATCCAGCCAAACAATGACTTCGACTTCAATCAGTAAAAAGTAAAACAAACTACAATCAATTTGATTTGTCCCTTTGAAGCTTCCATAGTATAAACCATTGTATAATCAAAGCTTCATTCTTCTCTCACAAGAGTTTCAACATGGTGAATAAATGAGAGCTGTGAACGTTCATATGATGTTGTTGTCTGAGAAGAACTGATTCTCAAAATGAATGTTTGATTATTATTTCTATAAGCTATTTCTGATGCAGGCCCATTTTGGAGGGGTTAAAACACAACAACACAGAACCAAAAACAAAGGAGAAAAAAGCATGTACTGTATTTAAGGAACATGCCAACATTATGGAAAATGTGCTTACCGTCTTCTCCAGAGTCAGACAAGAAGATAGATAACAATGTCCTCTCCTTTCCTGTGTTCAGGAGTAGAAGGCTGCAAGCTAGCCTAGCTAGCTATCTGAATAGAAGCGGATACGGACCTATAGCTTAAAACTCCAGGAGAGGTGTTTTTGGCCAGCGGCTAGGCTAGCTGGTCCATATCCACTTCCATTAATTTGTACTAAGCTACAATAGGCTTGTTCTGGAGAAGACTGTAAGCAAATTTCCCATAATGTTGGCCTGTGCCTTTAAGTATAATTTTGAGGTACCGGTATATGTACTTTACTTGAGTAACACAAACATTGTGTTTTATTCTGCAACATTTCAAAAGGGAATTATTGTATTTTGTTTAACCAGTTACTAGGCTTAATATAATCATAGCCAGCATAACTAAACCACATACCACTTTAACATAAATCTCTTAGAGGTCAAGCTTGAATGCTCCCAAGTAATACACAACAGTATTCGTTAAATGACGGATACAAATATTCCAATGCCAGTGAAAGCATTTCTATAAGATCGACAAATAGCATCCAATCAAAATCGTGCATGGAAATTATGTCCTGTCACATCATTATACCAGTGGTTGGTCAAATGAATGGATGTTGTTGATCAAAGCCTTTAAGGCAGCGATTTGTGTGTTTAATGTGTGAATGAATGAATGAAAACTTTATTTAACAGATTGCAGAATGGGTACAATACAGTACAGCTCAATACACACAATTGTTAAGGGGATGCAGACCAGAGAAAGACGTTAGTCTTGTTTACATCAGGGTCCCCCATTTTCAATTCATAGTGATACATAGTGTTTATAGTGATACTTTACCCCAGTGCTTCAACCAACTGCAATATAGTAAAGTGTCCAGCTTTGAGACCTGTAAAGAGAAACACATTGTCTGACTGTAGTTCAAGACAAAACAAAAGCAGCTTCAAAATGCTGCATTGACATGTCATAGGACTTTGACGTGATAAACAACATTTATTAGTTAGTCGGGGCTAACTAGTTAGCTAGTAGGGACACATTCTGGGGAGGGGGCCGGGGTCGTGGTCCAGAGTTCATTGACAGGAGGACCCTTACCCTCTAGGAGTCTAGGGGTGAAACTAAAGCCTTTCAAACACACAAAGACAGCAGGCTAGCTCAGCCAGCTAGCAAGCAGCATTAAGTTATACCAAACATCTACCAGGAGGATCAGAACATATTTCACTGACAGTTGTGCGTAATGCAACATAAATGCATGCAGTCTGCATACCAAGATTGTGGTATATATACAGGGTGTTGATGTCCCTGTGTTCTATAGCAGGCTGTTGAACAGTAAGTAACCCAGGATGTAGTGCTGCTAGTTAGTTAGCTCTGTAGCCTGGATGTCATGCTGGCTGCGCAGCGACATCGTTCTTGTTTACTTCCCACCAAATGTCCCCAGCGAAGGTGTCTGGGGAACCAATGCGAAGCTACTATTACCTGTCGCGGTGTCTTTGGCCTTGCTGTCTTGCAACCCCGAAACAAATTCTTCCACCAGACCCACTAGCAAGGCACTATTATCCGCAGCCATCACGCTGCTTCGGTCGCTCCAAGTGAACGGCGCATGCGTCAAAAGTTTGGGATGAACAGCGAAGCACTCTTCTGGTTCAGACTAGAGATGAATGCCCAGTTGTTTGATTGACACGTTGCATTTTAATGACAAATGCAATCAAATAATGAATTACATACAACGTGTTCACTGACAACCCCCTGGCTAATAATAACAATAATGTTATCGGGTGGAATTCAACTATTGATTGATTGATTGAAAACTTTATTAACAGATTGCAGAATGGGTACAGTACAGTACTCTACAGCTCAATAGTATATACAATTGTTAAGGGGATGCAGACCAGAGAAAGACTTTCGTCTTGTTTACATCAGGGTCCCCCATTTTCAATTCACACACGACATACAGATAGACAGTACTGCTACATCTATACATTTATGACATACCAGATTTGCAAATACAGTACTGTTTGTGATATAAAAAGAGTCCAGAAAAGAGAGTATATACATTTGACATAGAAACTGTACATTGGAGGAGGTTGGGTAGGTGGGGTTGGGTGGGTGGCCGGGGACTGTACATTGGAGGTGGTTGGTGGGTGGGTGGGTGGGGGGGGGGGGGGGCACTGTACAACTGTACAAGCAAAACTGTACATTGGAATATTGACAAAACCATACTTCGTCATTTACTGTACATTGGAGGGGGTTGGGTTGGGACATTTACAGGGGCCAGTTTCGAATTGCAGTCTCCCGTAGGTGTTCTTTGAGAGTGGTTTTGATTCACATTCCTTTGCAGCTTTGGGTAGGGCGTTCCACATTGATGTGGCATAATTGCTAAACGTGTTTAGTCCCTTGTTTGAGCCGAATCTGGGTTTAACATGATTTGTGGAGCTCCCTCTGGTGTTGTGGTCATGGTATTCACTGACCTTTGGGAAGTATTTTGACATGTACATGGGTACCTTGGTCGTGTAGTGTATCTTGTAGACCAGGCCCATTGCAAGTTGCTGTACTCTGTCGTCTACTCTAAGCCATCCTAGGTTGTCAAAGTGGGCAGGGGTGAGGTGGGTTCTATAGGAGTAAGGTCAAGCAGTAGTCTGACCAGTTTGTAATTTTGTTTTTAGCGCCTTTGAGGTGCTTTGGTACCGGTAGGTAATTTCATCTTTCCTTGTGACAATATTGTCACCCACTGTAACTGAGAAGCCGTCGGTCTTGCTGAGTTTGTTATTTGAACCGAAGAGAATGTACTCTGTTTTGCCCATGTGTAATGATAGTTTGTTATCAGCGAGCCATATGCAGATTTCGACTAGTTCCGAGCTGAGGGTTTTTTCAACCTGGTATTTTTCTATAATGGTATAATCGAATAAAAATGCAATACGATAAAAAAAAAAAAAAAACATGTAATATCTATGGTGATAAACGTTTGTCTTTATTTGGCTTTTCTGCGTGTCTTTCTCTGGTCTGCATCCCCTTTAACAATTGTGGGTATATTGAGCCGTACTGTATTGTACCCATTCTGCAATCTACAGTAGATTCACTTTTTAAAAGAATCTTAAATTGTTTTAAAATTGTTTTTAAACACTGTAAAGTAATTTTTTGTTTTTGTTTTACACTGTCATGTAATTTTAGCTATCTTAATTGCTAGTAGTTTCATTATACATTGTGTGTGTACACTGACTTTTAATAATTTTGTTTTTGCAATAATAATTGTTTTTGTATGTTTTTTGTGTGTGTGTGTGGACCCCAGGAAGACTAGCTGGTTGCTATGGCACCAGCTAATGGGGATCCCTAATAAAATAAAATAAAATCTGTTAAGGCGAGACACTGCAGGTGAATAGTCAAATATACGTTTTTTGTTGATTTTGAGATTTTGTTATATTTTGCTTCCTAAACATGTCTTCTATGAAACTAGTGACAATAAAACGTCAATAACACACATTTAGTTGTTTATTTTACATCATTTTGCCTTATTGCATCCATAAATGTGCACATATTTAATGGGAAGTGCCTCATTTGCATATATAAACATACATTTCAGAAAACTTGCAATATATCTTTTCTTAGTTTATATGTACATAACAAATTGGGAAAGTTTCATAGTGATATCTATTCAATTTTTTTTTTGCCTATTAGGGGGTACTACACTGTACTACACTGTTTGTAGCCTGTGTGTAGTTCTGTTCAGTTCAATAACATCATTATTATTATTATTATTATTATTATTATTATTATTATTATTATTATTATTATTATTATTATTATTATTATTCAGTTATCAGGCATGTGTTTAGGTTGTCTATTACTAATGGTTTGATTAGGTATTGTGTTTGTAAATATCTGTTTAAAAAAAAAGTATGGCATTTTACAATACAGAACTTTGAAGGCGTTTTCCCAAAAATGAGTTTTAAGAGTTTTTCCTCATACTCTGAGCCAGAAATCTCCACTTCAGTAGCACTCACATACACCAAACCTTCCAGTTCTATTCATATCTATGTTCTGAAGGTATTTACAGAAGGGTTTGTTGATATCGCATTCATACCCTTTATTCCTAAAAACATGGCGAAATATGGAATTTTACCATAAAAATGGACTGAATGGAGTATTTTCTGATTTATGGAGTGATAAAAAGAGATATCCAAAATGGCTTTATCCAATGTTCAGATTTCTGTCCTGGAATTATATGCAAATTAGTGCATATTTAAGTAGATCATGCCTCATTTGCATATTTAAACATATAATTTCAGAAAACTTGTAATACAAAAAAGTCTTGTCTTAATATAAGTAATCAACTGGGGAAGTTTCATTGTGATATCTATTAGTTAATTTTTTTACCCTATTCACCTGCAGTGTCTCCCCTTAATACAATTTCCAATCAATCAATCAATACGTTCGTCAAGGAGATCGTGACGTCACAGAATTTGACACCTGCCCCGGGCACGCGCAGCCTCGGGCACGCGCAGCGTAACAAGTTGTCTGTAGCTGCTGTGTCTCACCAGCCGCCTTGTATCTACAACACCCAGCAGCAGCTTTAAAACACCGAGGAGACAACGTGGACGCTTCGGAACGACACGCTGACACCGGCGGAACGCGGCTACCACCACTATCGTCGCCCCGTTTCTCGAGAAAGCCGTGTGTTTGGCGACGCTAGTGAGCTTGTGAAGTGAGTGTTTACTAGCGGCTAGCTGGCCCTGTGGTGTCGGTTAGTTAGCTTGTTGTTAGCCAGCCAGGTGCGGAGCAGCCTGGCTCTCTGGTCTGAAGCTACATCGCTGCCGGACGTCAAGATTGCTAGCTATCGGGGCAAGTTGGCTAAAATAGCTTCGTTTCCCAGCGTCTCTTCTATAAAGAACTGTCACGCAACATATTCGTTTTGATTTCGCCTTTTTTCTTGTCTGGGCTAACGAGCTCTCTTTACTGCACGTGACGAGCTCGTTTTGTGGAATGTTGGATCGCGGAAAACAATAACACTAGAACAAACATTTGCTTTAATCTTGATAGCAACTACGTTACTGCCCCCCCCCCCCCCCGCTGCTGTTTATCTAATCAGTCGTGCACCACGGTGGATCTACACCCCGTTCTTCTCGGATCTTAATAGTCGGGCGACTTTTTATTCCGATGGGGCCCCTCCTCAGCTAGTGTCTGAACACACAGCCTGTCAGCCGGGCCGCCATGGGAGGATGTGTCGGGAGAGAACGGGAGGACACGCAGGGACACGGCTCGTCCAGGAGCGGAGGCAGAGCCCACAGGAAACGTGGAGGTAAGAGAGAGAGAGAGATCATAGGTAGTGGTACTGTGAGTGAGTGGGGGAAGAAGAGCACACGACTGGATGATTAATTGAAAATGGGGGACCCTGATGTAAACAAGACGAAAGTCTTTCTCTGGTCTGCATCCCCTTAACAATTGTGTGTATTGAGCTGTACTGTATCCATTCTGCAGTTTGTTAATAAAGTTTTCAATCAATCCAATGGAGCCGAACTTGGAAGACCCCCCCCCCTCCCTCCCCAGGCACACTACCAGCAACTCTACCCCCCCCCCACCGTGTAATGCAGTTTAACGTTACATGCCACTCAAGGACTCACCCTGTCATAGGAATGTAATCTTAAAAACCTTTTCTTTCGTGCATGATTCGTTTTTTTTGGACGTACAGTTTCATTGGAGAGTCCCAGCGTCTTTCTCTCAGTCTCTTACTTCCTGCATTCTTTTTTTTTGGCCCTGTTCACACCCCTTTCTTTGATACAAATCGTATGTATCATTGTATACTAGTGGATTTTTAACGACCGTGCTTGCATGATATGGTTTTGAGGTGTATTTTGATGAACAAGGAAGTGTAGTTAGCAGCCCTGCAGGGCAAAGGCGTCGGTGCAGTGCTTCCTCTTATTAATTAACTACCCAGGCTGTGTTTGACAACAGTAAACGGGACTTGTGTAGAACTTTGCAGCATGCTCTGGTGATGATGGTGGCATGCAGTTCAGGTCATCCTCGTCACAGTAGCATGGAGCAGAGAGGCTCCTCCTGTTCTCGATATGCAGATTATTGTTCCCGGATCATAGTTCTCGTGTGCTCTCATGGTTCAAGTCCATTAGCTACCTGCCTTGCCCAGAGATAACATTATGCTCAAGATAAACACTGGGCCAGCAGCCACATTTAGCTTTTTATCCCTGGCTTTGATCGTGACGGATGGAATTTGGATTGCCGCTGAACCACTTAGCCAGTGTAAATGTTACATTTATACAAGGAGACGAAGTTGAACGCCACCGGCGCCACACAATTGAGAGTTGGCAGAGCTTCGGAATTATTTCATGATTTGTGATGACCAATGCCGATGGTAATGAAATGAGCACAGCCCTTTCTGTTGGTATAACTTAGTCTCCACGACGATGACTGCTCTAAAACTGCTGCCAGCTAAACTAACGCACACATTCACACACCGACGGCGGAGGCGACCATGCAAGGTGCCGACCTGCTCGTCTGGAGCAGTTAGGGCATTAAGTGTATTTGCTCAAGGACACTTGGACACGCTGCCAGGAGGAGCCAGAATCAAACCGGGAACCTTTCAGATTACCAGGCGACCGCTCTACCTCCTGAGCTACTGTACCCCTGGTGTAGGTACAGGCCCCTGGTGTAGGTACAGGTTCAGACCCCTGGTGTAGGGCCCCTGGTGTAGGTACAGTCCCCTGGTGTAGATAGTCCCCTGGTGTAGGTACAGTCCCCTGGTGTAGATACAGTCCCCTGGTGTAGGTACAGGGCACAGGCCCCTGGTGTAGGTACAGGTACAGACCCCTGGTGTACAGTCCCCTGGTGTAGGTAGTAGGTACAGTCCCCTGGTGTAGATACTAGGGTTGCACCGATGTATCGGTCGGGTATCGGTATCGGCCGATAAGTGCCTTGTTGACAGCGATTGCCAATCGGCCGATAAGCTCAAATGTGCCGATGGCAGTAGCCGATAAATTCAGTCGCGTCCTGCACAGCGGCGCCGCCCCCAGTCCCCCCCCACACACATGCAAGCTACTGAATCAAAGTTACTACTAAATATTCAACATTCTCTTTTGAGACTCCGCTTCAGACTCTTATCATTTGGCACTAAAAGCTAAACATTGTCACCGATATGGCTGTCCGCAACATGTCATTAATTGTGTACGCAAGGTGGTCGCTCAGTGACTACGTTAACATGAGCTAGGTTAGCTAGCATGAGCTACCGGGAGATGGAAGACTAACGTTACTGGTGAAAATGTGATTTACGTTGGAATACTCCTTTGCCAACTTGCTGTACTTTGCTTGCAGGTCTGCAGCCATTATTGCTGGATTATGAATAGCCCCAACTTTAGCCAAGGTAACGTTATGGCTAAACCTTTAACGTTAGTTAATGCTAGCTTTCGGTTAGCTGTTCAATGCTATTAATAACACAACCAAGCGAACCCATCACAGCTCCCCGTCAACACCCCTCTCTCGGGAAGATGGCATTTAAGAAAGTATCTGCTGTTAAAATGACAAACATTCGTTTTGTGGCATTAACGTTATATAGTTAGTGTTACACGTTCAATAACATCAGCATATTATTCACCCGAAGATAGCAAGTAAGCAAGGCATTACTCCGTTCATAGCTCAGTTCCATTCCGTTGCTCATTCTGTACCCAACTACCCATTCTGCAATCTGTTAATAAAGTTTTCAACCAGACAAATGTATAGAAAGGCTTTGTTTTATTATAACATTTGTTGCAGTAAAATCATTGTGTCTCGTTTGGTCATCTTGTGGCGCGCTGGTCGGCGGGCAGCTAACGTATTAGCTTGTTGTGGTTCTCGCAAGCAGATCAATGGCGGCATGCCCGGAAGTAGAAAATGAATAAACGCTCGCCGATTGGTGGTAAGAACAGCAGGAGGTGCAGGGAGCGAAATTAACTTTTTGACTCACCGGCCAGTGGCGGGTAGATGGGAAGAATCTACCCGCCAAGCATATTTCTTACCTGCCAAATTTTTTTTGATTAAAAAAATAAATATATATATTTTATATAATTTTTTTTTAAATAAAATATATATTATATAATCATACTTGTAGTTGTATTATCTGCGAGACATCGCCACCACGCAATAAGTCAAAATGCTCGCTATCTGCAAACAGCTCCACTGTCTGTGTGTATACTTGAGTAGCCTCCAGCTCCAGCAAGGATTCTCCGGCGATGCAGCTAGACCCTATACTAATACTCTACATTCAGCATGCAAGGATTCTCCGGCGCTGCAGCTGGACCCTATTGGTATAACGTTACGGTTCTTTGGTCAAATCACATTCATCAAGCCCTCAGCTAGAATACGCATTGAATCAATGTTATAAGACATTGATATCAGGAGCTATCTGTAGCTACTGCTAGCCCGCTAGATAACGTTAAGACAATTTAGTTTACTGGGACATATAGAGCTAACATGAGCTAGCTAACGTGAGCTAGCTAACGTGAGCTAGCTAACGAGGGAACGGAGGTATTATGCACTCGAGTCGACTATTGCTGGAGCATTTGTTGATATCAGTAGCTAGCCAGCTAGATACCGTTAGACAATGCCTCGTCATGTATTAAACTAAAAGTGAATAGTTGACTGGGTCATTGTTTAAACAGTAACGGTTAGGGATGCCCCGATCGATCGGCCACCGATCGTTATCGGCCGATAATCAGTATAAATATGCGATCGGGGAATTCCGATAATTAGTCATATTCGCCGATCGCGGAAACTGATCAAGTGGATATCTCACTCGCTTGTCTCAGACGCACAGGACCTGCAAACTGCTCCTCCTCCCTAGCCCCGCCCGTACCCGTGTAGAGTTTGTAAACACAGAGGAGGCGGACCTCCTCTGCTGAGTCTAGATAGTGCATTCGACCTGAGCTAACGTTAGCTACCTAGCTATCGTTACTGTTTAAACAAAATTACCCAGTCAACTATTCACTTTTAGTAGGCATTGTCTAACGGTATTTAGCCGGCTAGCTACTGATAGCTCCGGATATCCACAAATGCCCCAGAAGTCTAGTGGTCCATGTTGATATCTCCGTTAGCTTGCGTTAGCTGACGTTAGTTCACCGTTCAAAACGAAATGTCCGATTGAACTAAATAGTTGTCTTAACGTCATCTAGCCGGCTAGCAGTAGCTACAGATAGCTCCTGATATCAATGTCTTATCAATGTCTTATAACATCTAGTCGGCCAGCTACCGATAGCTCCTGACATCAACAAACGCTAGTAGAGACGTGTATGCTACCTGTTAGCTCACGTTAGCGCAAGTTAGTTCACCGTTCAAAACGAAATGTCCCATTGAACTAAATAATTCACTGAGGCGTTGTATTAACGTTATATATCCGGCTAGCAGTAGCTACAGATAGCTCCTGATATCAATGTCTTATAACACTGATTCGATGCGTATTCGAGCTGAGGGCTTGCTGAGCACAGTTAAGTAACGTTATGCCAATAGGGTCCAGGTGCAGCGCCGGAGAATCCTGGCCGTAGCTCTGCTCGAGGCTACTCGAGTATAGGTCCAGGTGCAGCTCCGGAGAATCCTGGCCGTAGCTGGAGGCTACTAGAGTACACACAGACAGTGGAGCTTGTTGCGTGGTGGCGATGTCTCGCAGATAATACAAGTACAAGTCTAATTATATAATATATATATTTTATTAAAAAAAAAAAAAAAAAAAAAAACTTTTTATATAAAATAATTTTTAATTTCTTTTTAATCAAAAACGATCGGTATCGGATCGGTATCGGCCTATATGGCTCACGACGATCGGTGATCGGTATCGGTGGCAAAAAATGTAATCGGGGCATCCCTAGTAACGGTAGCTCATGGAGGTCCGATCTAGACTAGAGCAGACTGCCTCTGTGTTGATACGAGCAGAAGCCAATAGTATCCCACTGCAGGGCTGGCCCGGCTGGGCGGATATGACTCGTTGCCACGTTTTTTTTCAAAATAAGAATATCATACGAACCGAATGCTGCTAACTGCCGGAGCCATTGATATTATGACTAGCTGCGCTTGGGGCGGAAATGAGATCCGCACAGATTTTCAAAATAAGAGTATCGTTATGAACTACACGTCTACACGCCACACGGCGGGCAGACCTCTGTGGCAAGCGCCAAAGGTAAAAACTGAGCGCCCCTGGCGGGCGGCGGGCTTAAATTTCGCCCCCTGAGGAGGTGGGTGCTAGCAGTGTGACGTAATTGGTCGAATCGACTGTCAATCAAAATGGTTCTATTGCATTGGTTGAGAGTGCTGGTTGAGAGAATAGTATCCATCTGCAGGCCGCCAGACTAGGGCTGGGCGATATGACCAAAAACGTTATCGCGATAAAATTATTTTCATATAATTCGATATCGATAATTATCGTCGATATAATGTCCGTCAAGTTTAATTAACTTCTTATGCTGCTGCGAATGTCTCAAGTCGAGTTGATGTCGTCATCAGTCCGCGCACGTTAGTAGTTAGCCGACAAGCGGAGTATCTCATGACAATAAATATGACACTAAAATACTCTCTTCCGCCACAATATATTGAAACGAACTGTATACCCCACACTACTATAAACGTGGCCTCAGAATTCAAAACACACACATACTCGGCACGTAAATATATAAAACCGCCGTGCAAGCTAATTAGCCTAGCAAGCCTGTAGTATCTAAGCGGTGTATTCCATGACACAATGTGCTAAATATGACACTAAAATACTCTCTTCCGCCACAATATATTGAAACGACGTCCACTGTATACCCCCACTACTATAAACGTGGCCTCAGAATTCACGCCACACACATACTCGGCACGTAAATATATAAAACATCGCCGTGCAAGCTAATTAGCCTAGCAAGCCTTGTTGTTGAGTGAGTCCTACCTCTTTCCGGGTCTATTTCGCTCTCGGCCATCTCCTTCACTGATTGGTTGTTAGCTGTTGTGCGTAAACACGTCATCACGTAACGTTGGTTGTTGTTAGTGAGTGTGCTGAGCCGAGGCTGAACGGAGCCAAGCTTGGAAAATCGATATATCGAAACTTTGCGACCACGTTTCATGTTTATTTCGAGGAAATAATTTATCGCGATAGTTATCGTTATCGTTTTATCGCCCAGCCCTACGCCAGACGATACTGGGAGAGGGATAGTGCTACATGGCATGGTGGAATTAATACCATAAACATATTTCTTGATGTTTCCTTTTTTTAAGTAAGTAAAGAGGCCCAGTACAAATACAAACATACACATACAAATATACAGTAGTTTCATTAAAAAAAGAAAAAAAATTACAAAAAAAGAAAGAAATTACAAATACTCATTTTTTGCCACAAATATCGGTATCGGCCGATTGTGTTAGTTGAACAATCGGTATCGGTATCGGTAGCCAATTTTCATATCGGTGCCTAGTAGATACAGTGCCCTGGTGTAGATACAGACCCCTGGTGTAGGTAACGTTACAGTCCCCTGGTGTAGGTACAGTCCCCTGGTGTAGGTACAGTACAGTCCCCTGGCCTGGTGTAGGTACAGTCCCCTGGTGTAGATACAGTCCCCTGGTGTACAGTCCCCTGGTGTAGATACAGCTGGCTCTCTCACGCGTTCTCGCTCTCTACATTCAATGATTTAAAGTAGCCAAACGTTACAGTATAAATACTAACTGGGTAGTTGATGAGATTAACATTTAATTTCATTATCTGAAATATTCTAAAATCATTAACTCTGCTATAAGCCATTATCCCTTTGTGTGTGTTTATTATTTTCTCACAGTGTGTATATATTAGGGCTGACCTTCGAAGCTTTTTTTGGCAATCGAAGCTTCGGGGCCGAGCTTCGATTTTAATTCGAAGCTTCGAAAAATAAAGAAATAAAATTAAAAAAAATATTTTTTTTTAATATTTTTTTTTTATTTTTTTTTATCTTATGTTGTGGGACTTGTACAGCACTTTCGTAAACTTTGTTGTTTTTAAATGTGCTCTATAAATAAAGTGGGTTGGATTAATTAATTAAGTAGCCCCTTTCGTGACTGTGACGCATCCAACAAGGTTTCACTCGGCTGTGTGATTTAATTCAAGGTGGATCGCTGTTGTCGTTTGAACAACTTCAGATTTCATGGGAACTACCAATCCCCCAAATCAAGAATGTTTAAGATGAATGAAGTAAGATTTTGATTATTTGAAATATGGCCTGTGTAGACTAAACTATGCACAGAATTATGTCAGTCTACAAGGTCCGGATTCTACATGGTCCGGCAATGTAGACCTTGTAGACTCCACTACAGACCAATTATCAGTGAATGTTCATGCATTTTTAAGAAGGGCAACTTCCACAAAAAAACAAAGAACTCACCAAAACATCTCAGTAGCACCTTATCTAAATGTTATATTTCATATATGGAGATTCATATTTATTTATGTATTGCATGCATTTCTACATTTTATTTCCTAATTTTGTTTATTCATCCCAGTATCTTTCTTTCTTATGTGTGGAATTCTACAAGGCGCGCCCACACACACACACACACACACATTCATTTAGCTGACGCTTTTATCCAAAGCGACTTACAAGTTCTGTACGACAAGACAGCAAGAAGGGTACAACTCTATCAGCTGAGTAACAATGTTCATCAAGTGTTGCGTGTTACAGTGTAGGTTAGTTTATTAGGACAAGTGCATGACAGTAAGGTTAGTCACGGTTAGATTTTTTTTTTTTTTTTTTTTATAAATCATTTCAGATAATGGTTGAAGAAGTGAGTCTTTAGTCGACGGCGAAAGATTGGACGGGATTCGGCTGTCCTAACTGGGATGGGTAGTACACACACACACACACACACACACAAATCGAAGTAAAATAATTTTTTTTTTTTTTTTTTTTAACTTCTATTTTTTTTTAATGTTCGAAGCTTGTGCCATCGAACGAAGCTTCGAAGTATTTAAGACAGCCCTAGTATATATATATTGTATATTATATACATATATGTGTGTGAGTGTTTGGCTAAAGTGGATAGAAAACACAGTACTGTGCAAAAGTCTTAGGCACCCAAGAGTTTTTATATAAATAGTCTTAGATGTAAATAATTTTTTTTATTAGTGTGTCAGTAGACTACTCTTAGTACATTTTCAATAATTTAAAGCATCTTCATGGTTTAATAATGCAAACATATGTGTGTGTGTATATATATATATGTAATGTGTGTATATATGTCAGAGAATCAGCCCCTTGCGTCCTTAGTGTATAGCATATGTATGACATGGTGTATGTTTGTTCATTGATGTGACAGTGTCTGGCAACATACTGTTTGTGTTCTTTTTATTTATTTTTTATTTTCTTTGTTTGTGATTTGTCTTGATGTGTGTTTGTGAAACTATAAAAGCTGAAAATAAAATATTATAAAATAATGCAAACGTATGTTGCAGGGACTTATTATAATCATCATATTGGTGTGACTGTATGCATCAAAGGGTTAAAATCGAGCATTTTAAGTGCTTTAGTGGAAATGTCAAAATATTGCGATATGTATCGTGATATGGCCAAAAAATATCGCGATATCATTTAGAGGCCATATCGCCCAGCCCTACCCTGGTGTAGGTAACGTTACAGTCCCAGGGCTCTACAGTGCGACCATATTGCTCGCATATGCCCCTAACATATGCCCCTAAAAATGTGTGTGTGCGAACCTCAAAAGTCAATTACGCGCACGGTGTGCGAATGCAGATTACAGCTTCAGTCGTACTTTTTATTTCTCCGCTGAGAATCGTTAAACTACAAGTCCCACATTGCACTCAAGCCAACGGTCCAATCACAGTAGAGTGAAGTGACTGGTTTCATGGGAAATAAAGCAAATGACCAATCGGAAGCTCTCATTTTGCTTGTTTACTTCCTGAAACTCCGCCATTGCGATCAGGGCTCTCGTTTTCCGAGACACTAACTTATTATAGTCTCTCTCTTACCAATAGCAATAGATTTTAGAACACCTAGATTTATCGATAGCAATAGTAATATAACGTTAATGCAACAAAACAAATGCCTTTCTTTGTTAATCATAACGTTGATGCAGTAGCGTATGTCGGTGTGTTGGCTGTAACGGACATGACAATAACATAACGTGTACACATTAAAATTGCGATAATCTATTCTAACATTTTCAAATCGATGCAGTTGAATTTCCCCCTTAGGATCGATGCATTGTTACACCCCTACACAAGTCACTGGCCCACTGTGTATCTGTGTGTATAATAACTTGGCTAGCGTTATCAACAGCAGAGATGGGCAATAGGGTCCAGCTGCAGCGCCGGACGGCCGGAGTGCAAGCGGTGTGATGTAATTGGCAGACTCGACTGTCAATCAATGGTCTACCTGACACGCAAACTCATAAACAATGTTTCTGTACTGGAGGTGTACAGTATTTCAATAGGCAACCCTGAAAGGATTATTTTTCTAGAAGAGCAACACAGCCAAAACATAGGCATTGTATGCATAAAAGGGGCAAAAGCTAAAGTTAAGTGACTGAACCTTTTGTAGCAGTAGTTTGATAGTTTATTTGATAGGGACAGCATTGATAGGGACAGCACATGTTAATGAACATCAAGTACAAAATACAAAATGTAAACAAAACATGCAGGGTTGTAGCAAGAGCTAATTTACACACATGCACGCACAGTACAAATATACATTTATTTTTGAAAAAAATAATAAACTCTGTTACTTGAAATATTTTCACTGTGCTCCTAAATATTTTTGGGTGCTCCTAAATTTCTTTGTGTGCTCCTAAATCTTTTCATTTAGGAGCACATGTGCTCCTTGGGAAAAAGGTTAGGGTAGAACCCTGAGTCCCCTGGTGTAGGTACATTCCCCTGGTTTAGGTAATGTTACAGTCCCCTGGTGTAGGTACAGTCCCCTGGTGTAGGTACATTCCCCTGGTGTAGGTAACGTTACAGTCCCCTGGTGTAGGTACATTTACATTTAGTCATTTAGCTGACGCTTTATCCAAAGCGACTTACAAGTTCTGTACGACAAGTCATCAGGAAGGGCACAACTATATCAGCTGAGTAACAATGTTCATCAAAGTGTAGGTTAGTTTATTAGGATAAGTGCATGACGGTAAGGTTAGTTAGGGTTAGATTATTATTATTTAAAAAAAAAAAAATTATTCAGATAATGGTTGAAGAAGTGCGTCTTTAGTCGACGGCGAAAGATTGGACGGGTTTCGGCTGTCCTAACTGGGGTGGGTAGTTCATTCCACCATTGTGGGGCAAGGACTGAGAATAGACGACTTCTCTTTGATGACCCTCCCGGAGCTTGGATAGGAATAGGTCTGAGGCGGCCAGAAGATGCAGAGCGTAGGGGTCTTGAGGGTGTGTAGTTAGAAACCATTGACCGGAGGTAGGCGGGAGCGGTTCCCTTTGCCGCACGGTATGCTAGGTCGAGGGCCTTGAAGCGGATTCGCGCAGCAATGGGGAGCCAGTGCAGGTCCCTAAGAAGTGGGGTGACATGGGCCGACTTTGGTAGGTTTGAGATCAGGCGGGCCGCTGCGTTCTGAATGAGTTGAAGTGGCTTGGTGGCAGTGGCCCGGAGGCCAGCGAGCAGTGCGTTGCAGTAGTCGAGGCGGGAGATGACTGTTGATTGGACGAGGAGTTGGGTGGCTTCTTTGTCACGAAGGGGCGGATCCTTCTGACGTTGCTCAGGAGGAATCTGCAGGTTCTGGTTGTCGCTGCGATGTGAGCAGAGAAGTTCAACTGGTCGTCGAGGACAACACCAAGGTTCTTGGCGGTCGGGGACGCAGTCACCGCTGCATTCTCGACTGTGATGGAAGGGTCGGTCAGGGGGAGGATTTGGCCTGCAGGTGGAGCAATTCTGTTTAGCTTAGGTTCAGTTTGAGGTGGTTGGTCGTCATCCAGGCAGAGATGTCGGACAGACGGGCAGAGATCCGCTCAGAGACGTGGATATCTGAGGGAGGGAAGGAGAGGAAGAGTTGAGTATTGTCGCATTTGTCTGCATAACAATGATGGGAGAAGCCATGAGACGTGATAATGTTACCCAGTGATTTAGTGTAGAGGGAGAAGAGAAGGCCAGGGGTCCTAGAACCGAGCCATGGGGGACACCGTCCGTAATTGGGTGGTACAGACCCAATTACACACTCGCTGTATCTGACAAAATGGGGTCAAATCCAAATCTCTGGGTTATATCCCCCCCCTAGTTGTGGATTTCTTTATGGGATAAGCTTTTACTTAACGAGTCCGTAGACCAGTTTCTTGTGGAAAAGTTCTACCTAGTCCCTGTGTGGATCAGCACAGTGAGCACACGCCCGGGGGCTTGAATTTCGAAAGCATCCATCTGACTCATCCGGATGCCGGTTGTGCGATTTCCAGCCCACCCACCCGTACTCACTAGATGAGAGGTTTCCCAGCAGCAGTGGTTCTCCCCCCCCCCCCCCCCCCCCACCAGGAATTGTCTCCAGTCTCGCTGTGTATTGAAGAGACCGGGAGGAAGATCTTCCAGGTTGAGCCCCAGGCCGGTGGCATAGGAATATCAAGAGAGACGTTCCCCAGCCAGGCCTCCGCGACGACCAGAGCAAGTCACGTCTTGCCCCCCTTCACTATGCCTACCGCAACTGCACCGCCAGGCGACTGCTCAGCTCGGCCCGGCTCCCCCTGGGAGCTCAGCGCTCACCGGCTGACGTGCTCCTCCGCGACCGACGAACAAGTCGAGCAAGAGGTCAAATAGTGTTGAAACCTGTCGTGGTATCTCACTTGTCACTGTATGGATTAATGGTGGTTTAGCACCGGGTTGAATAGAAGGCCCCCATTAATTTCAAGCTTACAAAACAACTCAGTTTATCAGTACACACAATAAATAAGAATAAGCAATAAAACATAAAAAAAAATCAGCTAAGAGGGTTACAAGTCGCCACACGCATGGTCGGAGATCCACTTTTTCTCCCATTTTTCTATATTTTCTCCCATCCCAATTTCGTATCATCCAATTCAACCCTCCCCTGTCACGAACGCTGTTTCTTGCCTCCCACAAGCCGGCTGCAATGTGGACTAAGTCATACATAGCACAAGTCCCCTCCGGTACTTGAGGTAACAGCAGTCGCATCTTTTCACCTGCGCAGCTCGATCTCTCAGTGGCGAGGAGT